>NW_008342000.1:1138875-1156951 GCF_000622305.1 Nannospalax galili | reverse complement strand
ATATATATAACTTATAAGCTTATTTCTATTATTCATCAGTTTATAAGTCATGGAGCACACTTTGATGATATACTTCAAGAATGTGACAGATGTTTATTTTTTGTTAAAATAGCATTAATCTTTCAGGCCATTAACAGAATCAAAGTGAAACTCAGTATTTGTGCACTCATTCTTTGCCTTTAAAAATACTATTTGGATGGTTTGTATGAAGTTTTGAGAATCCATTTCCATTATTTTTTTCCTTTAGTTTAAAAAGCATCATCCTCTTGACCTTAATAGAGATTAAGTGAATGAGGCTCACAATATTATCAGTGTTAATTAGGTAACACGGATCTCTCAGACTCCAAAGCTGGGAATATAAAAAGTTGATGATCAGGCTTCAGGGATACAGTGTATAATGGCATACGGTCCCTTTCTCTTTTGTCTTTGCCCCACCCACAGGGACCCCAGTCCTATATGCCATGTCCTCACCGAATGTTGTTTTCCTCAATAATCTCTTGTGGCTCCTTATTGCCCATGTGTTCCCAGGAGTCTGGAATGTGCTCTTTCTCTTTGATATCATTCTCTGTCTCTCCCATTCACGATCTGTGTTCAGGTGTTTCTCTATTGTGCTCTTACCTTGCAAATTAATCCTTTTGAGACCAGCTCCCCTGAGGGGTACCTCCAGCAGAGTGCTGCCATCCTGACTTTCTGTGTTATTTCTCCTATAAGAATCACTTGCTCTATAAATGATGCTTAGTGCCAGCTTGCTTTCTGCAGGGGTTTGTTTTAAGCGAGTCAGCAAAGAGCACCATGCTTCTTAGGGTAGTGCATTATACAGATCCACAGCTAGTTGAAGAATCCCCACGAGGTGGGATGCTTTTAAAGATGATGGAATCTTGACAGCTGACTGTCATCTAATATCTCCCTGTTAGGAAAATTTACCTTCTTATGAACATACTTGGTTGCTCTTCTGTCCTGTAGCCCATGTGCAAACTTGGATGTATTTGACTGTAAAGCAACATAGCTTGTATATATAGCATCCCTACAGAAAGTACCCTCAATAAAGTTTGCCAAGTGCATTGGAACCATGGGTTCTCACAGCCATTGCAATCCTGACCCCATAGCAGCTGAGGTCGCCTCCACTAGGTCTGCTCAAGACTGGGCCTGATTAATCATGGATCAGGGAGCCCTACCTGTCCCCTGCTGATCCGGCAGATTCTGAAGTAGGGGCGGTCATTACCTTCACCTGCTGTAGCACAGGCGAGCCAACCAGGCTCTAATGGACAGTTCCAAACCCACTGTCATACAGAGGCTCTAGTTAAACTCAGTGGGTCACAAAGCAGTATGAATATAAGAAAGGAGGTGGGAGGAAGACAGGAGAAGGTGGAAGGTGAGAACAAGAGAGCAGTGTACACATGCATAGAGCTGTCAAAGACTACTTCAAGAAGAATTATTTTAAAATCAGTAAGAAACAACTGTGTGGATTCTCGTGCATCTTCAAAAGATTAGACCATTAAAACAGGCAACTTCACAAATGTTTTAAGTGTGGCTAGCCCTCCCCGGGAGCAGATAAAATAGGACTACAGCATGAAGGCGGTGGGCAGCACAGTTTGATTGCAACAATATGTACATATTTTTTTGGTTGTTGTTGCTATAACAAGTTACTTCAAATTAGGTGAGTTAAAACAAAACAAATTTATTTCAGCTTTGTATGTACCAAATGTGGCAGATTTTACTGGGATGAAGTCAAGGTATGATGAGCAAGGCTGTGCTCTTTTCTGAAGCTGTAGGGTGAGAATTGATTTCATTACCTCTCTCAGCTTTTAGAGGATGCCCATTTTCCTTAGCCTGTAGCCCCAACTCCATCTTTGATGCCAGCAATGCTGTGTGTGTTTGGCCTTTTGCTCTTCCTCCTAGTGATAGTTCTCTCTGACAGAACTGTTGAGAAATTTGCATATACCCTGCTTCTACTTTTAAGGGCTTTTCTCCTGACACTGGGCTCTTCTGGATAATCCAGAAGAGTATATCTGTTTAGTTTATTAGCAATGTCAATTCTACCTGAAATCTTTTGTGGGTGTGTGTCTGTCCATATGTGTTTTTGTGTGTGTGGTGTATGCTTTCATAGGCATGCTAGTGTATGTGTCTGTATGTGCAGAGGCCAGAGGTCAATGTTGAGTGTCTTCCTTGGTTGCTCTCCACCTTATTTTTCAAGACAGGGTGTCTTAGTGAACATAGAACTTTCTATTTCGGTTAGAATAACTAAACAGAGAGTCTCAGGATCAGCTTGTCTCCACCTTCCCAGTGCTGGGGTCATAGATGTATGTCACTGTGGACTTTTACATGGGTTTCTGGGATCTAAACTCAGGTCTTCACGTGTGTGCAGCAAGCACTTTACCTTCTTAGCCATCTCCCCAGTCCTCCACCTGAAATCTTAGCAATTCCACTTTGCTATATAGTCAAACATATTCCAGATCCCAAGGAAAGGAGTGTAGGCAAATTTGGAAGAGTCATTTTCCCTACAACAAATACAGAATCGGACACATGACCTTGTGCGGGGGGTTCGAGCTCCCAGCGACCCCCATGCAGTGATGATTGGGGATGAGTAAGCACACTCTTCATCAGCCCACACTGCCCCCAGTACTAGGGACAATCAGGCACAACGGGGAGCCTAGTCAAGCAGGGACTCATTTATTGCAGGTGTTACAGAGCTTATAAAGGCATCTGGAAATCCCCCTCCCCCTTGAGGATGTATCCTAAGGATGATCACGTGCTGATCATGCACTCCTCAGCAGTGCGGAAGTATCCTTCAGACTTAAAACAAGTCAGGCCGGGCCCCAGTAACTTCCTCTCGGACCTCTGCAAGGTGGGGCCTTTAGGTCCCCACCACCTTGGAATCCATCTTTATTTCCTCTGGGGTGAAGACATTTGTGTGTGTGAGAGATATCCACACTGTAATCTCATTTATGGATGGAATATGAGTCATGGCCACAACAGAACTCCTGATAAATCAGTCAATCCACCAACTATCAACAAACTCCTCTAAAAGACAGGTATCTGCTGTGTTCTTGACATTCTGAGACATCTGGTTCTCAATGGGAAGAAAGAATCCAAAGAGGCAAGACTGTCATGAAGGCCACAGAGAGATGTGTCTTCTTTGGAAGGAGACATTGGACACACAAGAGCACCAATCTGACAGATAAGGTAGAAAGGGCGTTTCTGGCAGAGAATGTGCAAGCCACAGAGATGTAGACCAGTACCTGTTCAAGAACCTGCCAGAGTCAGCTCTCCTGCCACAGAGAAGCCCATGGAGGCTGCTGGCTTCTGGACTTCTAAAATGCTAATTGCATGTGGAAAGCTTTCTCCTGAGGTCACTTTTGATGACTGAGTCTCCTAAACCAGAAGGAACATATAGATTTTTTTGAAGATATTTATGCCTGAAGTGAAGCTGAATTTCATTTGGACAAGAGATACGCTTATGTATGCAGAGCAAAGGATAACACAGGAACTCTTAATAGAAAACCAATCAAAGCTGGAGTTATCCGAGGAAAGACACCTTGCATTCAAGGATACAGTGGCATGGCTTGTTCCAAATTCTGAAGTGATCTTCTGGCTAAATCTATAGAGACAGAATCTATAATGTTATACTGCCAAAGATTCAACAATCAAAGTAATCAATTAAAATTCTGAGGTTGGGGGTGGCAATCAGTTGGCGATTTGATATGATTTCATAGTATGTAGTTGAGGAAGAGCTAAGAGAAAATGTTAAGATATAGGTAGATACATTGCACCCCTCAAGATCTATATGTTGACATCCTGACACAAAATGTTTCAGAATATGAGGATATTTAAAGACTGCCCCTTTGAAGAGATAGCTAAACTAAATAAAGTAAGGTGAAGAGGAGTGGGCACTGATCCAGTATGACTTGTGTCTCTAGGAAGAGGAGACTAGGACATGGGCAACATAGAATGAACACCATGTAAAGATACAGAGGGAGGATTGTCATCTATAAGCAAAGCAGGGAGGTCTCAGAAGAAACCACTCCAGTTTCTTGACTTCTGACTTTTGGTTTCCACAAAAACAATTTATGTTGTTTAAGACACCCACCAGCAGTGTTTTGTTATAGCACCTCTTGCAAATGAACACAGTGGGGCATACGAAGCCATAAAAATTATTGAATGTTATGTGCCCTGAATGCTCTGATGCAGTTCTTCACAGGGCTGATGATTATTTCCTCAGCTGCCAAGAAGGATGCTACCAGGGCCCACAGATGACATCTTTCTTCGAGCATTTGTCTTGGATCAGCGATTGTGCTGCTCTTGGCAGACTGCATGGAAGACTTCAGTGTAGGTCCATTCACTAGAACCTGGTTAATCTATCCAGTATCATGCATTAAAAGAAAGCCAGCTCTCCCTCTCCTAGCAGTTACTGGTTGCCAATAGTCCCTCAACTTCTTACCCATTTCCCCACTTATCTGCCGGAGTTTTGTCTGGCTTGAGCTTGCATGGGTCTTGTGCATGCTGTTACTGTTGCTGTGAGTTCATATGAATGACTCCCAGCTGTCTAGAAAACTTGTTTTGTTGTGGTCATTTACCACCTTTGGCTCTTACAATCTTTCTGCCCCCTATTTCATAAGGTCCCTGAATCTTGGGTGACAGAAGTTTGATACAGGTATCCTACTCAGGGAAAATCACTCTACAGTCTCTTATTTTCTATGCTTTGGCCAAGTGTGGTTTTCTGGGTTAATCACCATCTATGCACGAAGAAGTTTCACTGTGAGAATTGAGAGATGCGCTAACATTCTTTCTGCCCCATGTTCTGTATGTTCTCTGAACCTTAGGTGTAGAGGTTTCATTGTGTCAGTTACGCCTAGGCGCTTCACAGACACTTATTCTCTGTGTTTGACCAGTTGTGGAACTTTGTAACAGTCTTCATCTGTTGCAAAAAAAAAAAAAAAAAAAAAAGCTGCTTTGATGAGTGGTGAGAGGTACACTTGTCTGTAAATATAAGGATGCAAATTTAGAACACAGTAAGAAATTGCATTTGTCTAGGAATGGGACGAAAGTAAATTTTTCTCTAGGCTCTATGACCCCTGCAGCCATGTGCATTTGGCTATGTTTATAGTACCATGCCCAAGTTCCTGCCCATTGAGCAGGCCTTAAGTCCAATTAGACAGCTGTTGATTAGCCCTAAGAAGCAATACATTCTTATGCGACATTATTTGTAATAGAACTGGTTTAAAGGCTAAGTTAAAGGGGGTCAGACTGGATACAGGAAGACTAGTTAAAAATGAAGGCACTAGGACAAAAGAAAGGTGTCGAGGCCAGGTTATTAGTGGTTATTCTTCATTATGGGCTTCTTTTGGATAGTCCATCACCTCAGAAGCAAAGAATCATTCCAGTAAGAGGAGCGCATGGTCCTGACTTGGCTGGCATTTACTTCTTGTTCGAAGCATTTGAAGGAAGCTCATGTCAGATCTATTTTTGAAGACGTGAAAACCAATCAAGGCCACAGGTAAATACAACACGGGTGAGTGAGGATGGCTTAATGCTCCAGGACATCTTCACAATTGCAGCAAAGAATCAGATAATAAAATATGCACTTTGTCCCCATGCTGTGCAAGTGTCTCATGAGCTGGGTGCAAGCTCTCATAGTACCCCTGGCTACCTATGCTCTTCCCTCATGTCATGCCACAGCAGTCCCTAGGCACTAGCTCAGTGCTATCCTGTTCCACGACCTTTATTTAACTTACTCATCACTCAAACTCTTTTCTGCACTCAGTGTTTCCAAAACCTTCCCTGATGGCCTCTCTCATGCTGGGTTAGGTGGGCTTTTACTACATATTTTAACATATTTTCATGTTTTACAGCTAGATCATAAACTCCAGAACGTATATTTTCTTAGAGATTTGGGGGCATAACAAGCATTCTTTGTTTTTGTCATGCAAGGCTCTGATCATTACAGACATACACAAAGAATAAGCTGCCACACAAGGATCTTTTTATCTGCTTTTAACAATAGTTGTAAAATACCCAAACTATCAAACTTGGACTGTGCTAACTGTTGAAGTGTGTAGGTTCTATGAGAGATGGAGTGGTATCTCTTGCTTCCTTCATTTCAACCTCAAGATAAGCTAATGGAAGAAAAACCGTAAGCTATACAGCATAGATCCTGGAATGTATTCCAAATGCATTTAGCCATCTAAACTTATGAACCAAAAGTGCAGGCCTACCTTCATCAACCACTTCAGTGAACAGGAGCAAAGAAGAAAGACAGGCTGCATGGTGTGTTTATGCCCTGAAAAGGATAAACCTGGTGGGTTCACAATAGAGAAGCAGGAACAGAAGGACGATGTAGAATGTAAGATCCTGTAAGTCAAAGAGGAAAATTCTTGGGATAGTATCTCCTCCTACTAGGAAAATATAGCACACTGAAACTGACCTATTGGATTAGACATACTCCTTTTATAGGAGTGGAGCAAAGATTTTGGAGAGAGAATCACAGTTCCCTCCATGACACTTCCCTACATGAGGAAGAATGGAAATGGGACAAAAATCCCATTTTTTAAGAGAAAGTGAAGGTGCAGGGGAAAGACCACATGCGAGTTTCCATCTAAGCCTCCTGGGCTTTGTGTCCTCAGCAGTTGACAGGAGACAGGCTCAAAGCAGAAGCTCCCTGTCAGTGTCTGTAGACAGAATAGGCGAATGGATAGCTGAATGGACGAGAAGTGACATCAGCTGACAGACGTGTGGTAATGAACCTTGCCTTGTTTCTCTTAGTTGCTAATTGGTGCCCTTAGGCTTTAGGGATATTATATATAGAGCTCATTCTCAGCCTCACAGGCCTTCCACTGAAAACCCCTCAGGCGTATCCATCATGAAGGCGTGTTATCACCTAAAATGAGCTGCTTCCAGGAAGGCAATGGAATGAAGGCCGGTTGGCCTGGGATCCATACTGTGGAACAAGTGCTTTCTAGTTACCCTGAAGAAGTGAGCTCTGTTTGGAGGCAAACAGATCTTGCTATCTGGCAAAAGCTGGCATAGTAAAGAAATCAAATGCAGGGGATATGGAAGTCAGTGGCACTTGGGTTCAGTGGGTTCAGGTGCATGACTCCTTTGCTTCATCTGTTTATGGTGGAATGGAAGTATGATGAGTGCTTAGATTCATGAATGAGTGAGGACCAATTAGCCGGATGATGGGCTGTGGTCTCCAGAATGCTGAAGGAGTTTCAGGAGCCAGCCTAGACTCACAGAGAACTGGAGACTGGAACAGATTGTCAGAGTTGACGCATTCAAAGAGTAGGAGGGGGCTTGTGAAAGCATGCCCTTTCTCTGAATCTGTAGCATCCAGACAGAACACACATTCACTGTTCTCAATTGGGTGACCTGGGTGAGTGGCATGCTGTGTCCCTATACTGTGGGTCAGAGACTAGCTCTTTACTATGTTGTGGAAGATGCTGTGATATATTGTCAAAGTTTCCTTTCAGTGAGGACCTGTTCTCTCAGCTGTGATGAGCAGTATTGGCAGAGATGATTTTGGCACTGTCAGTCTCTTTAAGAATGGCAGAAAATCAGCTTTTCAGGGTCCCACTCTCCTTAGCATGGTCTACCCAAGGTCTAACAGAGCCACTAATAGTGGTTCAACTTGGGACGATGCCAAAGTGTCATTATAACCCCAGAGCCCTCTACAGGGTCAGCTGAATATTGAGTCTTTATCACACCTAGACATCAACTTGTGCCACCTATCTCTCCTCTCTTCCTTTACGTTCCCTTCCTTAGGTTTAAAGATAAGGACACTTAAACATCCTACACGCTAAACATCTTGCTGTTTGTCTCCTGTGACCCTCTCCTTTAAGCAGAACATTCTAATCGAGGTTGAGAAGAGACAGGAGTGAGTTTAGTTCAAGTGAGGCTACCCTCACTTGAGGGTAAGTCTGAGTATAGCTAGAGAATGTGGCCCAGGCCTGTACAAGACTCAACTAGATTGAGAATTCCAATAAAAGACTGGCTTAAGCCTGGAGGATGACACTGATGACACCTCATTCTGGTGATGCTGCAAAGGGATGCTATCCAGTGGAATAGGAAGATGGTTGCCCAGAAGCATCTGAGTCATGTTATCCAATGTGACCTGTCAGACTCTGGCCACTCTCAGGAAACATGATATTTAACCAGGTGTTGCATTGGTTCCTTCTTGAATAATGTTTGCTGATCTGAAAAATTCTGAAAATTACTATAGAAATGGCTAGGATTTCACCCATTACTGAGCTGAGCCCCATCTTGAGAGACGGGAGGAAAACTGCAGAGAATGTTGAGTCCTGGGTCCCACCCTCACCTTTGTCAAGGTGTCTTGAGTAAATTCTTTCCTCTGATTCCATAAGTCCTCATAACAGAGAATAAACTCTCTATTTCTCGGACTTAATATGAGAATTAGAAAAAAAGGGACTGGACAGATGGTTCAGCAGTTAAGAGTACTAGCTGCTCTTACAGAGGACCCAGGTTAAGATCCTAGCACCCACATGGTGTCTAAAAACCATCCATAACTCCAGTTCCAGGGGATCCAAGACCTTCTTCTGGACACTGCATACTGCATGTGTGTGGTACACTTATATACATGCAAGGAACACACTCATACATATAAAATAAGAATCAATCAATCGATATTTTTTAAAAAAGAGAATTGGAAACCTCCCAGCACCTTCCTTTATCCTCCCTCTATCACGTGCATCTTTGGACACACCGCTCCTCATCTATTAATTTTTTATGAACCAGTTACTTTTTCATTGTCATCCGTGTGCCAGGTATTGTGCTAAGCAGTATAAAAATGGAAGCAGAAAAACATAGTCCCCACTCTTGAATTCTTCATAGCTTCATATGGGAAGCAGACACAGTAATGAAAATAGCAAGGCATTGGGGTTCCACTAAATGGCTTTCAGGGGAGACTGGAGGATGTCTGGGGACAGCTTTGACCAACAGCCACTCCTTCCCATACAAGTCCAGGTAAGGAATTTGTCTGGTACATAGTCAAGGAATGGCAGCACAAACCCATAAAACGACGCTTTGTTACCTGGACAGAGAAGACTCAGGAAGCCAGGCTGGGTCCTGTTAAAGTCCCCTGCTGCCCAGTACACTATGGATTCACATGAAAGAAGCCTCTGGGTCCACTCTGCCTCGGCATTTCCCATGGCCACAGCCAGGTCTGAGATTCCTCATTCTCTGAATACAATGTGTGTACAGGCAATTTTAATTTAAATATTTCATGCTAATGAGGTTATAGACCACAGATTATCAAGTGATGAGACTGACCCCTCAAGTCATATCCCAAGTTACCAAGGACCACAGCTTTAGAGATACTTTTTTGTCTTTGAGAACAAGTGCTTTGAACTTGTCTATTTATCAAAGTCCCTTGGAGAGTTATCATAAGGGGTTGGCAATATACATGGAGATGCAAATATCTCTGTGATAGAATATAGAGTTCTTCAGGTATATACCCAGGAGACATATAGCTGAATCACATGGTAGCACTATTTTTAGGTTTTGAAAATGCTCCATAATGACTGTAGTAGTTTACACTCCCACCAGCACTAAATAAGGGTTCCTCTTTCCCTACTTCCCTGTCAGCAAGTATCATTTGTTTTCTTGTTGAATACACGTAAAACGAAAACAGAAAGGAGCTGTTGGGATGGCAGAGGACAAGGGGGATTGGCAGAGGGTTGGTGGAGAAGAGCAGAGGAGAAACAACAACAACAACAACAACAACAACATTTGTTTGAAAATGTGACATTGAAGCCTAATTCTTTGTATGCTAATTAAAATGAGTTTGGGGAGTAAGGCAGTAAGCAGTGTTCCTCTGTGGTCTGTGCTCCAGGTTCCTGCCCTGACTTCCTGCCTTGTCTTCCCTTAATGATGAACTATGGCCTGGGAGATGTGAGATAAAATAAACCCTTTCCCCTCTCCCAAAAAATAATTTTAAAAGGGGAGTCTTGTATGGTCTTATACATAGACAATGGGTTTCCATAGCGTGAGGGGCAATGGGAACATAGTTGGTAGGGCCACTGTAGAGTCTGGGTTCTTGGTCCCCTAATTCTAGTGTGAAGATACTGGGGGCTGATCTCATTTGGATGTCACATGCCTGTCAAGTATAACTATATGAGGTATACTTAGGTTCCCATTGATGGAGATCACTGGAAACCATGTAGGGCTAAATATATTTTGTGAGATGCCCAACCCTAATTGGTTCATCTACAATGCAACCTCTATACCTAAGGCTCAGAGAACATTGTGGAAGAGGGGGCAGAAAGAATTCAAGACTCAGAGGGACAAGATACCTGTTGCTACTTAATGCATTCTAGACAGGATAAGGAAGTTATACTAATGAAATCTCCATAGTATTGTAGTCTAACAAGTTCTGCATAATGACAAAATCAGTTGTCATGTCACAGGGACCCACCTCAAGATGCAGAGCTACAGGCAATCAGTGGATGGGGAGGGAGAATTAGTTTTCTCTGGGAACTAACTCCCTGAGAGGTTATCTAATCCCAAGTAGGCAGCTCTAAACACAGGTGCACATAAGTACCACTAAGTGGAATCAGTGCATTATACATGTATAAAAAGCAAAGAACAGGACAAGAATTCGAGAGGGAGTTGGGGGGCTGTGAGGAGTTAGAGGGGGATTGGGAAGGATGGAAAAAATGCAAGTACAATACTTAAGTATAAGATCTTTTGAAAAAAAGAACTCTGGAAAAATGTTTCATGAGACACCAGCATTATTTCTAAATCCTTATACTTCCTTGGCTAAGTGGGAGAAGTGGGAAACAATGTCTAATTTCAATAATGAGCAATCACTTCTCTACATTCACTAGTCCCCTCCTGGAGCCACGTGACTGCCAGCAAAACTCTGACCAAACACTGTCCATTGGTCCCTATTCTGTTGTAGAATAAAGTCAGAATTTGTGACATTTGAGCTTATTTTAGCTGAAATTAGTAATCAATAAAATATACAGTTGATAGGCACGGGGCAAAATAAATAGTCACATGAAGCTGGCCAACTCTAATTTAATGAGAGTGATTCATCACTTTAGTCAAAGTGCTGTTGGCCCCAGACGTAGGTATCAGGTTTGCTAGTGGGGGGCCAGGCTGCCTAAGGAGGGGTGAATGCCCAAGTACGTGGGATGTAGGCTGGTTTGTTCTGTTCCTGCTTCTGTACATAGAGTGGGACCCTCAGCAGCAAAGCTGTCACTAAGCAACATTTATAGGTTACTCTGTGATGGAAAAATTATTAGTGTAAATATATTTACTGTTCAAAAACACAAGGGCTGATTAGCCAGTGTAGAATGTACCAGAAAACTCATTAAAGCAGTACAGAGTGCTTTTGTCCTTGTATCGGCCTAAGTGTTGCCATTAGCATCCACACCCACATAAAATGCAAATAGAGTTGTAAAATGAATTTTGAAAACTGAGTTCCTCAAGCTTCTTGGTTCCCATGCCAACAATGCGCTTCTGATGCTACTTGGATTCTGAGTGCCTGGAAAACACATCTTGTTCTTAGCCCTCCCATAACGTCCTAAAACATGTGGCTGACACCTTTTACTTTATGTAGAAAAGAGAAGGCTCTTTTGTGAACGCAGCTTCAGTGAGATACTTTGTTATGAACAGCTGAATCATCTAGCTGTTCCTGGTGATTTCTGCTCTTTGTGGGGTCTCCCTTTCAACAGATCTTCCTTTTCCTGCTGGTTCAAGATCTTGGTCTGAAAACCAAATCAAACCTTTCTTCCTCTCACCCCCTCCCAAGCTACTGTCTTTCTCTTCATCCCAGTGCACCTTTTGTCCAATAAGAATGTGCTTCACATCATGAAGTGTTATTCCAATCATTTACAGAAAGTAAAACCATTCTTTGCTCCAGGGCTGTGATAACAGATTCATATAGGGCAGCGGTTTGACGGCCTCTGCTCTGTTACCATCAAGGTCATGGCTTCTAGGTCCAGACCACTTGAGTTTGAATTGGCTCTGCTTTTTCTAGCTGCATGTTTCTAGTTACTTTCTGTATCTATGCCTCAGTTCCCTGATGTGTGAAATGAAGAAATACCAACACTCTGTTGGAGTGTTGGGTGTGTGTATGATTTGATTAGTGAAAGGTACATAATAAATATTAACTGATTTTATTCTTTGTCCTGTTGTAACTACATGCAAACTCTACTACATTCTGGACAATTACCAGTATTTACAAGAATGAACATGTGTTCAGCAGTAGCTTGAAGGCACAGCTAGACCGGACTCCATGGTGCCTGTTGCCTCCACATTCCCCTGCTTCTTAAAACAACTACCATCCTTGGTCTTCAGTACCCTCCTTCCTCCCTACCCCTGCTCCTTCTCTTGTAACATTCTCTATTGAAACCTCTCCTGAAAGTCTTTAGAAGCATCCAAGTTTCCAGACATACCATACCCACCCCAGTCACCCAATGTAGAGCTCTTTGCTTATCCTCGTCCCTCCAAAGCTCCCTCTTCAGTGGCCTCTATGAACCCTCCAAGCTGTCGACCACGTCTCAGCTCTCACGCCTTTCTTCCTCATTCATTCACTTAAAAGTGAATTTCCTCTTAGTGTCCTAGATTTCTTTCCCCTTCTCTTTGTATTATACAGAACATCCCAAACAATCTTATTCATCTTTATACTCACATCCCAAATAGCACCCTCCCATAGCCTCCCCCCACCCCCACCAGAGCCTGTACACTCTGTCATCCCTGTTACTGTCTGCTGTGTTGTCAGTGCCCCCAGCTGTTCCCCAGTGCAAGTCCATCCACTGAGTCTAGTCAGCCTATCTAGAGTCCCTTGTTTTAGGAAGATCAGCTCTTCCTAACCTAGCAGCAATCAGTTGCCAACAATTCTTTAGTTAAGATTGGAGTCTGCTGTTCATTTTCCCAGTTCTATTCTGGGTTACTGTCTGAGAGTTTCTTGGATCAACCTGGCCAGTAACTCAAAGGAAGTTATCTCCTGTCTGTAACTGTTTCTTGTTATGTAGCCTTTAGCTATACACATGGATTCTTGGTCTTAAACACCCAAAACGAAAGTATAACCAAAGATTAAAGTGATCAGTATATCTTTGACTATAATAGACATTTTGGCTAGTAAAGTTATCTGGGTTGGCAGCTAGGCTGGATAGCTTTAGTGTCAACTTGACACACCTGGCTGGAGGGATCCTCAGTTGGGGAATTTCCTCTATTGGACTGGCCTGTGGCCATGTCTGAGGGGCATCTTCTTGATGAGTGATGTGGGCAGACCCAGCCCATTGTGAGTGGTGCCACCCCTGAGCAGGTGGGCCTGTGTTGGATAAGAGAGCAGGCTGAGCAGGGGCCAGGGGAGCAAGCCAGTAAGCAGTGTTCCTCCATGGTCTGTGCTCCAGCTCCTGCTTCCAGGTTCCTGTCCTGAGTTCCTACCTTGGGCTCCCTGATGAACTGTGACTTGGGAGATGTAAGCTGAATAAACCCTTTCTTCCTCAAGTTGGTAGTGGTCAGAGTGTTTTGTCACAGCAATGAAGAAACAAACCAGGACAACCTTTGTGTGTGGTTCTCACCTCTTATAGGGCTTCGATTTGAAACCACGTCTCTCTCACAGTCCCATGACCACCCCAACTTTAATGTCTGTATGTATCTCAAATTCAGTATTATAGTGTATCTTAAATAAAACTCTTGACATTCTCTCATGAATTTTGTTTTTAGGACCTGGAGAGCTCTGATTGCTTCAGGAAATGGCATCAATACAGTGTTCTAGATTTTGAAGGAGGCCAGTATCACGTCACTTAAACACTAGAATCCTGATTCCTGCCTCAACATCTGACCATGGCCATGGCCAAGGACCAGAAGGGCATCATGTGCTATCATTAAAGACCAGTCCATTTCCTGTTATGCCAAATATAGAAGCTATTTGCAGAGGTTTTAGTCTGGGACACATGCCTCAGTTTTGCTCTTAAATTATTTCATCTGAGAAATTGTATTGATAACTCACCTAAGACTGAAAAAAATCAAGCTATTACTGGGAAGGAGATTTGGGAAGGATGTAACAGTGTGGAAGCTATGTTGAGTTTCTGAGCAAAAAGTCTCAGGTTCCATGAATCCATCCTTTCTGGTTACTTAGGTAAAAGCTTGCTGCTGCATTTCCCACTTCTCTTGCTCTGTGGCTTGTTTTATTTTCCCTCACTTTTTTTTTTTTTTTGGTCTTTTTGAGGCAGGGTCTCCCTGTAGCCCCAGCTGTCCTGGAACTCACTATGTGGATCAGGCTGGCCTTGAACTCACAGAGATCCACCTGCCTCTGCCTCACGAGTGCTGGGATTAAAGGCATGCACCACCACACCCAGCTCCCTGCACTTTTTAACCTGGCTGGATCTGGTCTCTCCTTTCCATTCCATTTTGCCGTTTTCCTCCTTTATTTTTTTCCTGGTACTGGAGACGGAACCCAGGGTCTTCTGCATGTTACGCTTGTGCTTTGTATTCTCATTATCAGCTTTCTTTTCACTTTTTCTTCTGAGATAAGGTCTTCCTAAGTTGCTCAGGCTAGCCTTGAACTCAGTATAGTCACCACAAACCTTGAACTTGAGATCTTTCTGCCTCAACCTCCCAAGTAGCTGAGATTAATGGCCTTTGAAACCAGGCCTGGCTTCATTTTTCAATTCTTGCTCAAGTTTTTGTAACTCACTTTTAAATAGTCTTCCTGTCTCTGTTCTACATCCACATCTTCTCTAACTTATATTCACTCCAAATTAATCTCTCAAGTAACACTTCAGTTTTCAGAAACTGCTAAAACCTTCAATGATTCCCTATTGTCTATGAAACAAAGTGTGGATTTGATAGTCTGGTCTTCAGAATCACCCCAGCCTATGCTTAACCTCTTCATCTAGGCTGATTCCTAAGCATCTTATTCTTTTTGGTGCTATGGTAAATGGGATTGTTTTCTCAATTTCCTTTTTATACACCTACTTTTAGCATATAGAAGCAAAGGTTTTTTGAAATTGATTTGCATTCTGCAACTTCTCTAAATTAAGTTGTCTGCTGTCTACAATAGATTCTCTGTGTGGAACTTCAGGTTTTTAACATATAAGACATGTCACCTGGAAATGGAGCTAATTTTACTTCTGTTTTTCTGATTTTTTTATCTTGACTAATTGCATTGGCTAGGATGCCCAACACTATTTTGAACACAGCACCACATTGGTAAAAAAAAAAAAAAAAAGCTTAGACACAAATAAATGAAAAGATATTAGATGTCTACAGACTGGAGAATATTGTCAAAATATCCATATACTATTCAAAACAATGGAAAAATTCAGTAATCCTTATGAGAATCATTTTCTTCTTATAGAAATAGAAAGAAAATAAAATTTATGTGAAATTACAGAAACTCTCAAATAGATAAAGCAATTTTGGATAAGGAGAACAAAATTAGGAACATCACACTTCCTGATTTTAAAATGCACTGTAAAGTTACAGTATATAAAGCAGGATGGAACTGACATAACATTTTGAACAGAATAGATACTCAAATATATGGCCGGTTTATATTCGACAAGCCTGCTAGCAATACATAAGGGGAAAGGATAGCCTTTTTAAGGACAGTTTGGAAAACGATCTCTATAGGCTGAAGAATGAAACTGGACTTTTACTTCACATCATATACAGGATCAAATAAAAATGGATACAAATGTAAACAAAAGACTACAAACCAGGGCCTGAGGAGGTGGTTCAGTGGGTAAGAGTGCTTGTTGTACAAGCACGCGGACCTGAGTTTGAATCTATAGCACTCACGTAAAAAGTCGTGCGTGGCCATGTGCGCCTGTAACCCCAGTGTTGGAGGGGGAGACAGGTGGACCCTAGGAGCTCGCTGTACAACTAGCCTGGCTGAAACAGTTTCTGATTCAATGACAGATCCTGCCTCTGGAATAGGGTGGAGAGTGACAGAGGATATCCAACATCTTCCTTTGGCCTATGGCCACACAGAAAAGATAAAAATAAAGTAAAAGACCCCAAACCATAAACCTTTAGAATAAAACAAAGCAAAACACCTTTTTGACATTTATTTTAGCAATGATTTATTGGCTATGACACCAAAAGCACGGGCCGCAGTAGAATCATAGCCAAGTGGGAATGCATCAAATTGAAATCTTCTGCACAGCAGCAGAAGCAATCAACAGAATGAAGAGGCAACCTATGGTTGCAAGAAGACATCTTTAGTTCTATATGTGATAAGAGATTAATTTCCAAATATGTGAGGAATGCTTACTGTTCAAGGGAATAAAAGCAATTTAAAAATGGGCAAAGCCTCAAATAGACATTTCTTCAAGACATAAAATAACCATTGTGTACATGATAAAATACATAGCATCACCAATCACCAGGTAAATGAAAATTAAAGCTAAAGTGTTATCTGTGTTAATGGAAAATATCAGAATGAGAAAGTCTAAGTGAAAATATAGCGAAAAGGGAACTTTCATACAATGTGGGTGTGAATGTAAATTAAAACAGCCATTATGGAAAACAGCGTGGCAGTTCTTCAAAAAATTAAGAATAGAAATACCATGTGACTCAGTAATCCTACTTCTTGGTATATATCCAAAGGATGTAAGACTAACACATTAAAGAGATATTTCCATTATCATATTCATTGCAATAACATTCACAGGAGCCAAGATCTAAAACCAACCTGTGTCCATCAAAGTATGCCTAGATTTAAAGAAATGGGTGAATGAATGAAGCTTGAGAAATTATACTAATTGAAATGAGCTAGGTACAGAAAGATAAACATCTCATGATCTTGCTCATGTGTGGAATTCACAAATGTTTAACCTGCAGAGGCAGAAAACTAACTGGAGGTTACCAGAGGCTGAGGGACATTTGAGCTGAGGAGATGCTTTGCAAAGGGTACAAAATCTTCAAGAGAAGGAACAAGTTCAATGCCGTCTATACAATCAAGGGTTTTCTCTTGATTCACTGCTTCATCTCAGAACCTGGAAATCAGCTTGTTGAGAATACAGTAAACATTTGCTGAATGAGTACATTGAATCTGTCAAATAAATAATCATTAGCTTCGAATATAGAAGCAAATCCAGCAACTTGAATGGTTAAGTTTTGTGTAATTGAGCTTTTTCCACTTCAGTTTTTTTTTCAATCCTAGAATGCCAGGCAGGTGAGCACTGAGGATGTAGGTGAGGCTTTGTCAGTGAGGAGGTCCACTAATGATCTTTGGCCAAAAAATATTGGGAAAACCTGGAGCACATGAGTCCATGGGCAATAGTACGTAGCCACCATCAGGAAATACCGTGATAAATTTGAACTTCCTGTCAAGGAAGATGAAGAAAACATTGTATCCAAAGAAGGACATGTCAAGGGGCTTGAGGAGATGTGTCAAAATGGTCTTTGTTTCAGAGAAGATAGACTTTGAAAAAAATGTTGAGTTTGATGACACATAAGTTATCCAGGTTGCACCCATCTTTGGTTCCCAGAACTCTGCAGAGACCACCATCTGGCAGCTGTAGAGGGTGACAACTGGCCTATATAGAAGTCCGTTCATACAGGAGTGTGAGTCTAGATGGGAGTATTCTTCCTTAGGCTTAGGGTTCTTAAGGTGCTCCCAGAGAGTGCCATCCTAGTCTTCCCACTGAGGCCCCAGAATTGACTCCATGGAGTCAGCCTGTACTCTACAGTGCTCTTGTATATTACATTGGGACAACTTGTGATCTGAGATTGCATGGGTCGTGTGTGTGTGTGTGTGTGTGTGTGTGTGTGTGTGTGTATGTGTGCAGACAAGAGGTCAACCTCAGGCATTGTCCCTTAGGCACTTTCCATCTTGTTCTTTGAGTGTCTTTCACTGGGACCTGGGTCTTGTTGGTTAGGTTAGGCTGGCTGGCCAGCAAGCCCCAGGGATCCACCTGTCGTCACCTCCCTAGTGCTGGGATTGAAGCATGTACTACCATGCCCAACTTTTTAAGTTTTTTACCTAAGTTCGGTTAATACCCCAACCCAAACCTCTTCTCTTGAACTATCCTTAGCCTTTCTGAAATTATGCAAATCCCCCTGTTTAATAAATTTTAATAATTTATTTCTAATAATATTTAAA
>NW_008342000.1:1127032-1138857 GCF_000622305.1 Nannospalax galili | reverse complement strand
AATTAAACTAATAAAACCTCCATGTTTACTTAAAGCATCAAACATTTTTAAATGTTCTGTTGAATTTTTGTGTATTTCATACATAAATCATCTTTATACCCTCTTTCCCCTTCCCCTTCGGTACTTTTCCATAGCTCCCCCACTGAAGTTCATACATTCTGTCATTTGTGTTAGATCCTATCAGAAAGCATCAAACATTTTAAAGGCTCCTAACTTCAATGAATGACATTCATTTTTACCTCTTTAATGAATGAGAATAACTGTCTCACCACAGCCTTACAGCTTCAAATATTTTTTCTTAGTCTATGTCAAGCTAAGAGACACACTCTGATAGAATTTCATTACTGCCTCTATCTTATTTGCTCTAATTATCCAGAAGATGGAGCAATTTTTCACACATTGATCTGTCATTTGCATTTCTTCTTTTGCAATTTACCTTTAGTTTTAATTTTATGTGTATGACTGTGTCACCCACACTTATGTCAGTGCATTCATGCACGCAATGCCTGTGGAGGCCAGAAGAGGGCGTAAGATCACCTGACACTGGAGTTACAGTTATTAGCTGCCATGTAAGTGCTGGGAAACAAACCCATGTCCTATATAAGAACAGCCAGTGCTGTTAACTGTTGAGCCATCTCTCTAGCCCCTGAAATTTATCCTTAAACTGTATAAATTTTGTCAAAAAAATTCTTCTACCCCCAGAAATGCCAGTCTAGGTTTTAGTTCTCTCTGGGTGAATTCATAAAACAGCAAAATGGTCCTTCCCATGCTAGTGTGTTCGTGTGCATTGTCACTACTCCTCTTCTTCACCTTGTACACACACACACACACACATTATGTGTGTGCTATATATACTTATGTATTCATTATATACATATGTTAGATTTAAAGTATAGGTTGGATTTTAATGGGGAAGATTTGGGAGCTACAGCTTCAGAATAATCTCAAATTAAGCCAAAATGAAGATCTATGAATCAAAATACATTTCACATCACAAACAAAACCAGCAATGGCTGCTCTATAAGCCCTGAAAAATTAGTTTCTGGCATAGCATAATAGAAAACTGACTAGTTTTTAATGGTAGCACCTGATGCCCTTCCAGACATTGGTTGCTTTGTACAAAAGCTACACTGGTAGTCCTATGTAGATGGAGAAATCAGTATTCTAGTGTTTAAGTAATGTGTTTCTGTGCTCCTTCAAAATCTAGAATACTATATTGATTCCATTTCTTGAAGCAGTGGGTTTTCCCAGTTAAAAACTGAACATGTGAGGTACACTCTTTTGAGACACAGACATTCTGCATCTGTTTCTGTGCTTTGCATGGAGTCCTCCTTCTGGGTGGGAGGGGCATCTATGGGAGCAGACAGGGCTTCCACAGCTGATGTAGAAGAGTTGTGTTGGATCCCTAGGAAGCTGTTACTGCTGGCACCTTCAGATTTATGTGGTGCATATTGTGGTGACAACAGGGCCATGCTTATTAGGCTGTAGCACCAGGAAACACGGGGCAGTGGAGGATGCAAATGTATTTTACCGTAAAGATGATTTATTCAATAAACCTAGTTTATTAAAGTGTTTTTAGGGTTGATGCTTCATGTATGAATATGTTGTAGATCTTCCTGCGTCCCACCTTATCTGCTATCTTTTCCTCTGCTCTCATGCTCTCACTTATTCTCCCTCCCTCCCTTCTCTCTCTCTCTCTCTCTCTCTCTCTCTCTCTCTCTCTCTCCCTCTTGCTCCTGAATCACAGGTGTGTGGCTGCCCTAGACCAAGAACTTGTGCTTATGGCCTTTTTCATCCATAGTTGGCCATGGGGAGATATATAATCTTCCAGAAGTCCTGTCCTGCTCAGTTTGTGATCTTGTGCATTCCTTGAACTTGCACGCTTGTGCTGCTGCCTCTGTCCTAGCTCTCTGACTATCCCGTAAGTAACCCTATGACCATATCATCCTCTACTCCTCTCAAGCTGTCTACACCACCTTGCTACAAAAGATGCCTATTTTAAGTTAGACCTTCGGGACCAGAGGGGTGTCCTCTGTGGCTAGCAAATCTTATACTTGCACACAGACTTTGCACACTTCTAGCTTCAGTTTATGTGTTGGTCCAGACAAGAAATGCTTAAATGCTTGGCTTCTGTCCCATGGAACCCATTCCACGTTGGCTGCTTTCTTGGTGTTCCCTGAAAGACAAGGACATCTGTAACCATAAAATCTGTAGAAAAAGGAAAGCAGTATCCATTTAGGAAGCATTCCTTCCCGGATATTCACAGCACACTGCTGCTGGGGTAGGAGCTGAGGTATCTCCTTGAATTCGTCAGTTAGTGACCTGAAATTGGAGGGGGGAGGGATTTAGACTCTGGGGCCCGAAGGTATAGAGTGAAAATCAAAATGGAACATCAGAAACTTCTGGATTGGTGCATCAGAGACACAGAGATAAGCCATCAAAGATACTTGTAAGGAGGGCCATTAGCATTTTCTATCACGGTGCTTCCAGCAGCCAGGACAGGCTGCTTCAGTTGCACATGTAACTAATACACCCTGACTTGGTAAGTCAATGAACTGATGTAAGGTATAATGCTTACTAGTCAAAAAAGAAGAAGGTTAGGGAGGAGTCCAATGGACCACATAAACACTTCTTGGTGTGTTTTCTGTGGTTATAAAGGCCCGAACTGGAATTAAAGAAAGTTAAGGAAGCATCCATTTCAACTTCACTTGATTATAATGGTTTAATGAGGAATGGGCTGGGTCCTGAGATAATGACACTTTCATAGCAGAGATATTCAAGAATAAACAGCCCATTAGCTCCCTCTAGATTTAGAAGTTTCTGCTTGTGATGCTGTGGAAGGGAATTCATGGGTGGCTCAAAAGATGCAGTAATTATTCATTGGGGATTGGGATGTAGCTCAGCTGGTAGAGTGCTTGCCTAGCATTCATGAGGTCTTGGGTTCAGTCTCAGCACTCCATCCAACCAGATATGGTGGTTTGTGCCTCTAGTCCCAGAACTCTAGAGGTAGAGGCTGGAGAATCAGAAACTCAAGGTCATCCTGGGCTACATTAGTGAGCTCAAGGCCAGCCAAGAAAAAAAAAATCTTGAGGCCAAAATGAAGTTCAGAAATAAGGTTGGTAAATACTTCTGGTGGAGAGGCACTTAAATAAAGGTGACATGGAGAGAGGCAGTCCATGTTATCAGATTCCTTGGCATAGCTACTGTGTGTCAGGAAAGAAAAGTAAGATGAAGGGGCAATGGGTACAAAGGATGCTGAGCCAGGGAGGACAGAGTGTCTGGAGTCCAGAAGTTTGATGGGATGGAGATGCCCACAGCCCCTTCATCTTACTTTTCTTTCCTACTCTTCACTATAAAGAATCAGCTGCTGAGGGCTAGGGAGACAGCTCAGGTAGTGAAGTGCTTGTCTTACAAGCATGAAGACCTGAGTTTGACTCCTAAACCCCACATAAAATCAATCCATCAAACAAACAAAAGCAAGGATGGCGGCATGTGTACCTACCATCATAGCACTGAGATGCAGAGACAGGATGCTTGCCCGCTGGCCAACCTAGTCTATTTGGACAGTCTGAGAGTGATTAAGAGAAACTATCTCCCAAAAGTAAATGGTGTTCTTGAGGAATGACTGACATCCTAGGTTGTCCTTTGGCCTGTACCTTTGTGGACACACACATGCACACCACCAGCAAACAAATGTGCATCTGAATATACATGAATATGCACACACATACACAAAAATAAGTAGCTGATATAATATCACAGGTGACTCTCACAAACCGTGAAAAAAAGCCAGACACAAAAGAAGACATATTTCATGATTCCATTTCTAAGAAGTATCAGAAATGAACAGAAAAGTGAGTGAAAGAAATGGAAACAACAGTCTCTGAGGAGTGGAGGATGAGGATGGACCACCGTGGGATAAGAGAAGAACTTCAGGGACAATTGGAAATGCTTCATTTCATCATTGGAACAGATACAAAGGTGTGCACATTTGACAAAATAGTCAATGGTACCTTTAAAACCCATGTCTTTCAATCCGGTATGAATTTTAGCTAAAACTGTAAGCTGAATGTCCTATCTCAGAATCAATGGAGGAGACAGAGGGCCTTCTCCTTTCCTCCCTCTGATCACCTCTTATCCCACTGTAGTGTCTCTCTGAGATAGGTCACCAAACCCAGACAGTAAAAGCAGTCAGAGAGCATGATGAAGCATGAGGTGAGGCTGAGTTGGGGCTGAGCATGGCTTGAGGCAGGCACTGTCTGTCATGCTAAGGAGAGGACCTGAGGACAGGTCAGGAGCTAGAGCGAGATGCCCCTTCAGAGTTAAATTCCAAACTCCATCAGATAAGTACCTGCCAGGAGCAGGGACAGGTCTGGGTGTGGACCCGCCACCTTTAAAATGCAGAGTCCAAGAGATAGGTGCCCTACCCACTGCCAAAAGAGCAATCCAATGAAGATTTTAAAATATCCTAAGCTCCAAATAAAAATGTGTCCTTTGACATAGCTGATAGGTATCTAATGCCAAGTGGTCATCCCTAAACACCACTAAATGGACACAAAAGGTCGTGTGTGTGTGTGTGTGTGTGTGTGTGTGTGTATGTATGTATATGTGTGTGTAACAATAATGGAAGACGAGGTCATTAAATTGAGAGGGAGTGGAGGGGTGTGCGTAAGGAGATGGAGGGGGAAGGGAAGGGAAAACAATGTAAATACAGTACTCATTTATGAAATTCTATAAATGCCCAAAAAGTTTAAATTAAAATAAATGTCTTTAACACACAAGATTGCAATTTGGGAGCCAAAGCATGGAGGTTTGACAGAGATATAGGAATGGAGCACCTGTTTGATATAGGATGGACAGAATTTGAAATCCCAGTCAATGATCTGCAAAACCAATTTTTTAAGCTCTGCACGATGGCACACAGGATTGCCGCTGTGTGACCTGAGCAAAGAACTCATCTGTCACTAAGAGATGCTGTATTACAGCATCCAGTCAGATCAGAGTAGGGTGACCTCCCCTGGACACCAGAAACTACAGGCACCCAGTGTCAGTCTGGTTCAATGCTACACAGAGACCTGCAGAAGTGCCTGGAAGTCTGGCAGGATCTGACTTCCCTGCCCATCCGAGCTTTCAGCCCATTTCCTCCCAAGGCCTCATCTAGGAGCTCTGGTTAGTCAGAATATGATCCTCACAGACCCCAAATTATGGCCCAGAGTGCAGGCGCTGGGAAGTCAATCAGGTGACCATTGGAGATGTGGAGCCTCCTCTTGCTGCTTGCTGGCTCCTAAGCTACCCCTCCCCTCCGGAATCCACATGCCCATCTGTCACATGTTTCAGCAGGACATCACAAGAATCAGGGTTTGTCTGGTTACAGAGTAGCTGCAACTCTCTCACTTTTCCTTTTGCTGTTCAGCCCATCTCTAGTTCATGCGGTATCCTCCCTAAATGAGAAAGTTTTCAGGGCAACGTGGCTGCCCACCTTGCCACCAGACCCATCATGGTCACTGCCCACTGCCTTCTTATGGCCTGGAAGCTTTCTCTGTCTAGCTGGCGTTGCCAGGTTGCCCCTGCCAGGGTGAATCTGCCTCTATGGAGACCTAACCCCCATCGTTCACCCTGGATGGCCGGCATCTACAGCAGCCCCAGGAGGCAGTGTATTTTGGGGGATGTTCTGGCCTTTAAGAACCGTGGGGATCCCTCTTTCAGGACGCAAGACCATTCTTCTGACTGCTGCATCTGTGCGGATGGCTCAGTTCTACAGCCCTTGACATCCGGCTACCTGCCTCTTCCATGTTCAAAGGCAACTGTAGTGAGGGCCAAAGAAAATTTTTAAAAAGTGAGAAAGGAGAAGGAAGAGAAGGTAAAGGAGGAGGAGGAAGAGGAGGAGGAAGAGGAGGAAGAGGAGGAAGAGGAAGAAAAGAAGGAAGAGGAGGGGAGGAGGAAGAGGGAGAGGAGGATGAGGATGAGGAGGGGGGAGCTTGAGATAGAGGAGGGAGAAGAGAAGGAGGAGGAGGAGAGGGAAGAGGAAGAGGAGGAACTGAAGGTAGAGGAGTTGGAGACAGAGAAGGATGAAGGGGAAGTGGGGGAAGAGGAGGAAGAACAGGAGGAGGACCAGGAGGAGGAGGAACAGGGAGAGGAGGAGGAAGAAGAGGAGGAGGAGGAAGAGGAGGGAGAACAGGAGGATGAGGGTGAAGAGGAGGGGTCAGAGGTAGAGGGAGGAGGTGTAGAGGAGGAGGAGAGGAAGAGGATGAAAATGAAGAAGAGGAGAGGAAGAGGAGGAGGGAGATGAGGACAAGGAGGAGGAAAAGAAAGATGAAGAGGAGAAGGAGGGGAAGGAGGAGGTGGAGGACTGGAGGTGGCTGGAGGAGAAAGGCTGAGAGGGTAAGGAGAGGGGCACATCTAGCAGCCATGGGCCCTCAGCAACATCTATGACCTTTGCAGCCAAGGTGGACATTGTGCCTATGAAGGCACCTTATGGGCCTAAACAGAGAAATCATCATCCCCAGGACTTGCCAAACTCTATGTTGGTGACTACCCTGGTATCCTACAGGAAGATCTCTCATGGCTTTAGCACCCCCAGCTCTCACATCGCCAGAGGCATTCCAACTCGTGGGCAGTATGGTGAGGGTGCAGTGGGGTACCTTGACTTACCCTCATCCAGTTGATCCAAACTGCAGGAGAACTTTCCCAAGAAAAAACTGGAGCCAAATGACCTTCTAGGTTCCATAGAGTCCCAGGAGTCAAGGAAGGAGGGGCAGGGCGAAAAACCTCAGGTTAGTGCACCAGGAAACTGTGCTGCTCCTGTACTTGCGCTAAAGAGGAGGCCCTACAAGAGAAAAGCGTCCACTCTGTTGTTAACACCCAGGCTCCCAGGCTCAGTTCCAAGGGAGGAGGGGAGGAAGCTCTGCTGCAAATCGTGGCCCCACATCTTCCCAGGAGACTCTAGTGTGGGCCTTGGTCAACACAGCATTGGCTTCCCCTAGGCAATGCACATGCGCAGTGCAGTCTAGAGCAGACTGCAGAAAAGGTAACAGGATGCAGAGGAGCCACGGTGTAGAACAGGAGCTCTGGCGTTACTTGTCCGGATTCAAGACCCTCTGGGCTATCAGTAGCTGCCTGACCTGAGCAAGGGTGAGCAGAACTCCACCCATGGTCCAGGCAACTCAGGAGCTCCCGTGAATCCAAAATAGTGGCCCATCTAATGCTGTGTTGCAGGAGCAGCAGAAGTGCGGATGCTAGGAAGTGGGCGGGGCTTCATCAGCAGAGCTGTGGAGCTTCAGTTGGTGCTTGCTGGCTCCTGAGCCACCCCTCCCCCACTCAAACGCACATGCCCCCTACATCACAAGTTCCAGCATGATGTCACAATAACCAGGGCTTGCCTGGATTCAGAGTAGCTGCAAACTGTTCATTTTTCCTTTCGCTGTTCTGCGGATCGCCAATTTGTTCAGTAATCTCGCTAAAGGAGGACGTTTTCAGGGCGACTTGGTGTGGCTGTCTGCCTAGCCGCCTCCAGCTCCATCCCGATTATCGTCCCCCACATCTTATGGCCTGTCAGCTGCCCCTGCCTGGCTGGCCTTGCTGGGTTTCTCCTGCCAGGGGAAATCCATCTGTATAAAGACTGGACCCGCATTGTTCCTGTGGCACCCTGACCTCTGCAGCAGCCCCAGGAGGTAATATACCTTTGGGATGTTCCGGCCTTTAAGAACCACGGGGGTCCCTCTTTCAGGGCACAAGACCACTCTCCCTACTACACCACCAGTGCGGATGGTTCCGGCTCTACAGCCCTTGACGTTTGGTCACCTTCCTCTTTCTTTTCTAGAGACAACCGAAGTCAAGTTTGAAGAAAAGTTAAAAGATGGGAGGAAGAAGAAGAAAGAAGGAGAAGGAGGTGTCGGAGGAGTACTGGTGGTGGTCGGAGACAGTAGGTCAAGGGGAGAAAAGGAGCACAGTCAGCACCCACCCACATGGCAGTTAACAACCATCTCTAACTCCATGGAGTTCCAGGGGATCTGATGCCCTTTTCTGGCCTCCACGGGTTTTGCACAACACAGTTGCAAACATATACATACAAAACACATACATGCAGGCAATGTACTCATACACATAAGATAAAAATAATAAATAAATAAATACATGGGCTGGGTGTTGTGGTACACGCCCTTAATCCCAGCCAGGGTTACCAGGCGGCCCTGATTCAGTGCTACACAGAGACCTACAGAAGTCCCGGGAAGCCTGGGAGGATCTGACTTCCCTGACCATTCGGGCTTTCAGTCCAATTCCGCCCATGGTCCAGGCAACTCAGGAGCTCTGGTGAATCCAAAATAGTGGCCCATCTAATGCTGTGTTGCAGGAGCAGCAGAAGTGCGGGCGCCAGGAAGTGAACGGGGCTTCACCAGCAGAGCTGTGGAGCTTCCTTTGCTGTTTGCTGGCTCCTGAGCCACCCCTCCCCCACTCAAACGCACGGGCCCCATACATCACAAGTTCCAGCATGACGTCACAAACACCAGGGCTTGCCTGGATACAGAGTAGCCACAAGCCGCTCATTTTTCCTTTTGCTGTTCTCCCCATCGCTCATTTTTCCTTTCGCTGTTCTCCCCATCCCCGATTTGCTCAGTTATCTCCCTAAACGAGGACTTTTCAGGGCGACGTGGCGTGGCTGCCTGCCTAGCCTCTAGCTCCATCCCGATTATCCTCCCCCACATCTTACGGCCTGTCAGCTGCCCCTGCCTGGCTGGCCTTGCCGGGTTGCTCCTACCAGGGGAAATCCATCTGTATAGAGACTGGACCCGCATTGTTCCCGTGGCCGCCTGGCCTCTGCAGCAGCCCCGGGAGGCAATATATCTTTGGGATGTTCCAGCCTGTAAGAACCACCGTGGTCCCTCTTTCAGGGCGCAAGACCACTCTCCCTATTACTCCACCAGTGAGGATGGTTCCAGCTCTACAGCCCTTGACATCTGGTCACCTTCCTCCTCCTCCTAAAAAGGCCAAGAGGGAAGAGGAGGAGAAGATGGATATAGAGGAGGAGGGGGACAAGGAGAAGAAGATGAGATCGAGGAGGAGGAGGAAAAGGAAGAGATGAGATCGAGGAGGAGGAGGACCGGAGGCGGCCGATGGGGACAGAAGGTCAAGAGGAGAAGAAAAGGAGCACATTCAGCAGCCATGTGCAAACATCAATGACCTTGGGGGCCAAAGTGAACATGGGTTCCGTGAGGCCACCTTATGGGCCTCAAGAAGGAAATGGACATCCTCAGAAGTCTCCCAGGAAGATATCCCATGGCCTTACCATCGGCAGTTCTAACCGTCCTACAGGAGGCATCCTCTCTCCAATTCTGTGTGTGCCTCTGCCTTCCCTAACACCTAGTGCACCCACAGTCCCCATTTCTCCTTCGACTTTCCCTTCTGGCTCTCTCCAGCAAGACTGAATCCCCAACCCCAATGTGCATCGATCCCCCTTCTCTGCCTTTTCCCACTGCTGCCATAGCCCCTACCCCCAGGAATGCTCCCACAGTCTCTTCTACCACAGAAGCCCATGTCTGTGAAGACATGAGCTGGGAGCCATCTTCGGAGCCTGCAGTGATGGACATGGATACCACGCCCCCTTCGGAGGCAGTTATTCTCAGATCACCTCCAGAAAGCTCAATGCCCTTTGCGTTTGGCCACAGCTGTGCCACAGTGCCCACTGGCACTCCTGCACTCACGGTCCCCTGCCCCAACCCTTTTGGGAACAATCTGCGCACACCCGGGACCACCGATGGGCAGAGGCAGAGCATGTCTTCTGCCAGTGCTTCTGGTCTGAGGGTTGACCCTGGCCTGGTGCCAGCACTGCCCTCCATGGTGGCAATAACACCATCTCATCCTCCCATGGATTTTGAGTCCATCGACACCACGCCACCTTCGCAGGCTGTCCTCTTGCACTCTCGACGTGCCTCTGAACTTGTTTCCACCAGGTTGCTGGCACAGGCAGTTTGGGGGTCTACCGCAGCTTTCAACCATACCGGGGCTCCCTCTCAGCCCACCTGTGCATTACTGAACAGGAAGCAGCAGCCTGCTGGCCGTGTCATTCTGAGGAATCCATTGTCCTCAGCAGCCACAG
This sequence comes from Nannospalax galili, assembly GCF_000622305.1. Taxonomy (NCBI): domain Eukaryota; kingdom Metazoa; phylum Chordata; class Mammalia; order Rodentia; family Spalacidae; genus Nannospalax; species Nannospalax galili. Next base: position 1,128,764 of record NW_008342000.1, on the reverse strand, counting down.
CTGGCCTAACTGTACCAACAGGCCAACCTGCTAGTGGCAGCAAAACCCAACTGGGATTTGCAGGTACGACGTCACCTGCTGACCTTGGCAGACCTAATGGCAGAGAACTGGTCTATGGGAAGCGCCAATGTGCTCCCCCCATTGCCCCACCCACTTTCTGGGTTGATCCTCAGCCCAGCAATGGGCTCAGGGGACTGTAGTTCATCACCCACCAACTTCACTCCCAGCACACCAGCGTTGATGAACCCTGCAGCCCCGCTCCAAAATGTAAGTGTAGAAAGCATTTTGGGATAAAACCAGAATTTAAATGCCACTCATCTAGTCATGCGTTTTCTGGGGTTTTCACTGCTGTTTGGCTTATGTATTGTTTTTTCCCCTGTAACAGCTCTTGATTGGTTTCCCAAACCATCCAAATTGAAGAAAACCATAGCTGGTATGGACAGAAACAATCCCAAGATTAGACTTCCATTCTTAATTTTTGTTGTTCCTTTATATTCAGGTGCTCCAAGGCTTAGGAGGGGCTCTGGGGTGTTTCAAAGTTGCCTACTGGCTGGAGAGGCTCAGGTAGAGGTCCGGAGGCCAGCTGATGCAGGGCAGAGGAGGGAGCCCCCTGGAAGGCATGGAGACCTAGGCCTGCTTGAGGGTGAGGCACTCAGACAGACGCTGGCCCAGTGATGGCTGAGGCAAGCCAGCCTGTGAGCAGCTGGGCCCAGCCAGCCTGGGGAGGTTGGTCAGGTGGTCTCCCATCTTCTTGATGAGCTTCACCTTCACCTTCACCTTCACCTTCTCATCCAGGAAGTGATTCTCCTGGAAGTCACAGAGATGGTGGTCTGTGCGGGCAGAACCCAGGGCATGAAGATCCAAGAGGGACTGGCCTGGCTTCAGGCTCTTCTCCAGGGCCAAGGCGGCTTCCATGGTCTCCCGGGTTTTACCCCACTCATCCTGAGCTGGTTTCTGCACATCTTGGAAGAACATATGACTGAGGCGCTGGTTCTGCAACTTGAGCAGGCGCTTGTGTCCTTGCCCTTTTCCTTGGCCAATTCACAGAAGAAGTGGGCCACGCCCTCCAGTTTAAGTTCAGAAGTAAAGTAGCTAAATATATTTCTGGTGAAGAAGTCACTTAAATAGAGGTGACATCCAGGGAGGACGCCTGAGTGACTTACTTCCTTCGTGTAGCTACTAGTTGTCAAGAGAAAGATAAGATGATGGGGCAATGAGCATGAAGGATGCCAAACCAAGAAGGAGACACAGTCTGGGGTCTGGAAGTTTGAGGGGTTGGGAGTGCACTGTGTGTATCTCTGATGAGAGAGAGATCAGGAGGAAAACAGACACCTTTCTGGATGAAAAGCCAATGTAATGAGGACGCTTTTGTTTTCTTAGGTCCCGATGTCCACATCCTTGGCTTTTATCAATGTATGTTTTCAAGGAAAACACTTCAAAGGCAAGAAGCTCAGAAGGAGAGCACTGGTTCCTCCAGATAAGGATGACAAGCTACTGAAACCAGGCCCAGCAACAGCACCCTTCAGCATCAGCATCAGCATCAGCACCAACACCCTGCATCACTAGCACTAGCATCCGCATCCGCATCAGCACCAGCACCAGCACCCTGCATCACTAGCACCAGCACCAGCACCCGCCAGTACCAGTACCATCAGCATAACTGGTAAAACATCAGAAAAACCTACAGCAAAACTAAAGGACAATGGCGGGAAGGACAAAGGAAAGGGAAAGA
>NW_008342000.1:1123649-1124223 GCF_000622305.1 Nannospalax galili | reverse complement strand
AATGACCTTGAATTCCTGTCCTCCTGCCTTTACTTTCCAAGTGCTGGGATTACAGGCATATATCCACCCACTACCCTCACCACCCCTGGCTTGGAGAAGAATTTTTTTAAAGCTACAAGTAACCTGTCTTTAGCTTTGCTTATTTCTTTAGCTTTTTCTTATTTATAACCAGATCAGTTAAAAATCAAAAAATTAAGCTGCATATTGGCACAGACCTATTATCCCTGCTAATCTGGAGACTGAGGCAGGAACACACAAGTTTAAGGCCTGCCTGGGCTCCAAAGTGAATTCAAGACCAGATTGGGCAACTTAGTGAAACCCTGTGTCAAAATTAAAAGTGAAAAGATGGCTGGAGGGGCTGGAGAGATGGCTCAGTGGTTAAGAACACTGACTGCTCTTGCAGGGGACCTGGGTTGGATTCCCAGGACCTAGATGGTGGTTAACCACCTGTAACTTCAGTTCTACAGAACTCAATGCCATCTTCTGACCTCCAAGGGCATTATATGACATGGATGCACTTACACACATGCAGGCCATACATTCATATACATAAAAGAAAAATAATAAATAAAAT
>NW_008342000.1:1098104-1123073 GCF_000622305.1 Nannospalax galili | reverse complement strand
TTTAGTCTTTAGTCCCAGCACTTGGGAGGCAGAGGCAGGTGGATCTCTGTGAGTTCAAGGGCAGCCTGGTGTACATAGTGAGTTCTAAAACAGCTGGGGCTACAGGGAGACCCTGGTTCAAAAAGACAAAAAAAAAAAAAAAGTGGAGAGCAGCCGGGCGGGGTGGGGATTGCCTTTAGTCCTAGCACTCAGGAGGCAGAGGCAGGCAGATCTCTGTGAGTTCAAGGCCAGCCTGGTCTACATAGTGAGTTCCAGGACAGCTGGGGCTACTGGGAGACCCTGTTTCAAAAAAGACAAAAAAAAAAAATTCACAATAAAAGTTGTATGTTGTGGCACACACCTGTATTCCCAGCACTTAGGAAGTAGAGGCAGGAGGATCTTGGAGTTCAAAGTCATTATTAGCTATATAGCACGTTTATGGCCAGCCTCAACTATGTGACACCCTGACTTACAAAACAGTACAAAAAATTTAAAACTAAAAGCCCAGAGGAACCGCCCGAAGGGGTGGATTTGGACAAAGTCTGTAGGATGGTTACTTTCTCTGGGAAAGCATTTGTCCCAGCTTCTTTCTTACCTCGAGAATAGTATGGTCATTGCGTGAGTAACTCTGAGAAACGTGACTGGCCTTTTCTGTGTTGTGAGGGGGAGACTAGTATGTGGCTGCACAAAACCAAAGCCCTAAGGAATGAAAAGTTGATGAAGGAGAAGGCCATCAGGGGAGGTGGTCTGGGGGGCTGGGGTGAAGAGGGAGCTGCCAGCTTCCCAATGTTGGACCAGAGTTTGAGAAAACCTCCTGCCAGCAATGCTGCCCACTGAGGCTCCAGAGAGGGGGTGTGGAGGCATGCGGGTGGCATTCAGCAGAGAGATCATGAAGTGGCCTGTTGGTGCATTTGTGTGAGCACTGGTTGGAACCAGGTACCTGACTTGGCAGGTAAGATGGTAGAAGTGATCTTGCCTCTCCCAGGCTGGAGACTGGGGAGTTAAACTTGGACTTTGGAGCTCCACTTGGAGGGCTCATCAGGGTGCCACTGACTGATCTACCTGGTCTCATGAATATTTACCTTTATTTATTTTGTTTTTAAAAAATCATTTCTATGGAAGAAACTGTGCTGTGTCAGGAGTTGACTGCTCAGCTGTCTGAGACTGTCTCGTCTCTCCCTCTTTCAGGACCTCTTCAATGGCCTGTTTGCCCGTGTGTTCCTCTTGGGGGGTAGTAATTTTTACTCTGAGGGCAAGACTGGCCATGCCAATGTACTGCTTCATTGCTGTGGTGAGGTGTCCCTGCTGATCTGTGGATTTCCTCACTTCTCACCTACACAAACATCTTAGGATGAGGGCCTGGATGTGGCTGAGTCAATAGAGTGCTTGCCTAGCATGCACAAAACCCGGACTTTGATCCCCAGCACTGCATATACCTGACCTGGTAACCCAAGTCTATAATCCAGTACTATTGAGGTAGAGGGAGGGGGTTCAGAGATTCATGGCTATCCTCAGATATATAGTGAGTTCAAGGCCAGCTTGGGCTACATGAGACCCTGTTCCCTCATCCCTGCCCCCTAAAAATAAGCACAAAACAAATATAATCTTGGGATCAGTTTAAGTTCAGAAGTAAAGAAGGTAAATATATTTCTGGTGAAGAAGTCACTTAAATAGAAGAGACATCCAAGGAGGACGCCTGAGTGACTTACTTCCTTCATGTAGCTACTAGTTGTCAAGAGAAAGATAAGATGATGGGGCAATGAGCATGAAGGATGCCAAACCAAGAAGGAGACACAGTCTGGGGTCTGGAAGTTTGAGGGGTTGGGAGTGTACTGTGTAGTATCTCTGATGAGAGAGAGATCAGGAGGAAAACAGACACCTTTCTGGATGAAAAGCCAATGTAATGAGGACGCTTTTGTTTTCTTGGGTCCCGATGTCTGCGTCCTTGGCTTTTATCAATGTATGTTTTCAAAGGAAACACTTCAAAGGCAAGAAGCTCAGAAGGAGAGCACTGGTTCCTCCAGATAAGGATGACAAGCTACTGAAACCAGGCCCAGCAACAGCACCCTTCAGCATCAGCATCAGCACCAACACCAACACCCTGCATCACTAGCACCAGCATCTGCATCAGCACCAGCACCCTGCATCACTAGCACCAGCATCCGCATCAGCACCAACACCCTGCATCACTAGCACCAGCATCAGCATCAGCATCAGCACCAGCACCCTGCATCACTAGCACCAGCACCAGCATAAGCATCAGCACCTTCACTCCCTGTATACCAGCGTTGGTGGGCTCTGCATCACCACTGCATGGAGAGAACTTGCAGCATGGCATGCCCACCCAAGGCTCCAGGCCCACGTTGCAGGAAAGAAGGAGAAAGACAGCAGTGCTGCTTCTGTCCCCATTAACCTAAAACTCAGACAACCGCCCACACAGAAGTGATGCTGTACAAGCAGGGACCAGAGCACAATAGAGGAGGGACTCATAGGTCACCTGTGGCCTACCCTGGCTCTCCAGGCTGTCTTGGCTCAGGGACACTTGGCTTCAGCTCTGACCTGGCAGAACAATCTTATTTAAAACTGCATATAGAAGTCATAAAATTCTACCTGTGCAGATGATGCCCAAAACCTGGTAACCAAGCATAATTATCATGACATTGGTCTGTATTTTTGAGTGTATTAATACTTTATTTTCCTGAGTACTATTCTCAGTGTTCCCAAATCAGTTTCTTCTCTTGTTGATAGTGTTGTGTTCTCTTCAGTTGTTTATTAAAGTGAAGTTGTATCAACCTTCTTGTAATAGACTTTGCATTTAAGGAGTGCCTATTTTCACACCCTTTCTAGTTTTAAAATAATACTGAAATCATTTACCACCAAAAAGGAAAGTGTAGAAATGGATTGGAGGAAAGACTAAAATTTAAAGTTCTACTCAATCCACAACAGATTTCTTGGAATTTTTCTTGCTGTTTGGTTTGTTTGTGGTTTTCTCCTTTTCTCTCTCCTGGACTGGTTTCCCAGGCCATCCAATATCAAGAAGAATGACACTGGTATGGACAGAAAGAGTCTAGAAGGGAAGATTTCTAGTCCTGATTTTTTTAAAATAAGTAAATAATTAAAAAAATTTTTAAATAACTACATGATTAGAAGAAGCATTTCATTACAGCTTTAATAACTACATGATTAGAAGAAGCATTTCACTACAGCTTTAACACTCACAGTGGGTGCAAGTTTCTAGGTTCACAGTTGAATTAAAACAATTATACAATATTGAATGCAGTATAAGCCCCATAAGACATAAAACTGAATGAGTTTTTTAACCTTTAAAAAAGATCTCCATTTCATTTTAGTATATACTGTTCCTTGCAGAAAGACTCATTGTTTTTGCTACTAACACTGAGATGTTGGTGCATGCATCTCTTATCTGTATGTGTCTATTACCAGCCATAATTGGTTGCACTTGGATCCTTGGTACCTGTGTGTCTATAAAGTCATTGGGGAGATTCAATGGCTAAAACAAAAAGAATATAAAAGAACCAGAGTGATACAGTAGGAGAGCTGGGCAGTACCAAACAATGAGTTTAGAGTTGTTGGAGACTGAGCAAGAATTCAAAGTGAACATAGTTGTTTTGTTCCAGACATGTTTATTAGTAAATATGCAAGTTTGTAGCATTGGTATTAACCAGGATTATGTTTTCCCAGGCAAGAAACACCAAACATCAAACAGGTTGGAAATCGATTCAGAGAACTATTTTAATGACAAGCTGGGAATCCAGCTACTTTAAAGGGAAGTGAAGATACAAAGGTGTTGTGGACTAGGAAAGGTGATAAAGGAAAAGGTACCAATAGGGTCAGGGGATGTAGCTTAGTTGGTAGAGTATTTGCCTAGCATGTATGAAGCCTGGGCTAGATCCTCAGCGCCACATAAAACTTGGTATAGTGATGAACAACTGTAATCCTAGCATTTGAGAGGTAGGGGCAGGAGGATGGGAAGAAAGTCATCCTTGGCTGCATAGCAAGTTCAAGGCCAGTCTGGGCTACCTGCGATGCTGTCTTTTAAAAAGGTACCAATAAATTTGTTGATTTAAAAAATTTTGTATTATATTTGAGGAGGAAGCATGGAAATTTACATCATATTAATTAGTAGAGGTGATAAACATTACCATTGAAATCTACCTGATGACTTTGTAGTCCTGATTTTTATGCAAATCTCGTTTGTGTTCTCCTGTTCCCAAAACTTTTATGTTGAGGTCCTGTGTTAACTTTTTTTTCTTCCTGTCTTTGTGAGAATTTCCCAAGAGAAATAGTTTAAAGAAGTAAAGACTTATTTGGGTCCATACTTCAAGAGGTTTCTGTGGATGGTCCTGGTCTTGGCTACTTTCAGCCTGAATTGAGGTTAAACATCACAGCAGCAAGAATATGTGTCATTGAAAGCTGATTACCTCGGCAGCCATGAAGAAAAGGATCAAGAGGAGCCAAGGTCAAGGTCAAGATACCCTTCTCAAAGGCACACTCCCTGGGACCACTTCATTCAGCTAGGCCCCACTCCCTAAAATTCCTACCACCTCCCAAACCATAGCTTAGGACCAAGCCTAGCAACAGGTGAGTTGATGGAGGATATTTCCTATTTAAACCATAGAGGCCCTAATGTTTACTGTGACTGTGTTTAGAGAAAGAGCTTCTAAGGAAGTAATTAAGGTTAAATGGGGTCATAAGTTTGGGGACCTAATCTAATAGACTTGGTGCTTTTATGAGACGACATTAGAAATCACTGGTACTCCTGCCTCTCCTGCCCCATGTTTGGCAGAGAAGAAAAGCCATGGACATAATGAGTAGGTGTCCATTAGGAGAGAAACCTCAGCAGAAACCAAACTTACTGGCACCTTAATCATGGACTTCTGACCTCCAGGGCTATAAGAAAATGAAAGACTATTGTTTAAGACAGTCTGGGCCATTTTGATGGGGACCGGAGCTGAACCGACTAATATAGTAACCCAAGGAACAAGAAACAGAGTTCTTATGAATTGGAGAAGAGAGGAAACTGTGAGGGGTGTTTATTTTTACTATTCTTTCCTGCTTCAGTTCCAAGACCATACCACAGTATCGGTGGCAATAATGGATGATGACAGTAGACTACCAGGCAGGAGCTTAGACTCCAGGGCATGGACGCTTGCTTTCTGCTCAGCTGAAGTCCCAAGGCTATTAGGGCAATCTCCTTTGCTTTTATCCCCTACCCCCACTCTCTCTACTCTGCCTTCTCTCTTATTCCTCCTCTTCCCCTCTCACCACTAAGCTCTGAAGATACGGTATCATCTAGTATGAAACACAGTAGAAAAATTACAACTACAGCTTTTTGAACAGAAGACCTCTAGGAACTGTAAAGTGAATAAAGGTCATAGATCTCAAGCCAGGATCCTAATCTGTTTATCAGCTACTAGGACAATCTCCAATTGTGCATGCATAGATCTGACCCAAAGGACAGGACGTACCATGACCTATGTCCCAGTCTAGCCTCTAGCACCTAAGGGATAAATCCAAATAGCTCTGCAAACAATAATGGACAGAACACTCTGTTTTTAGCTCAGTTATGTTACAGAGGACATGAGCAGGCCTCTAAGCCATCCACAGCCAGCAACAGCACCTCACAACAGAAGGCTATCCCTTCTCAGGAACATTTCTAGGATAGCCATATATTATGGTGCGAAACTAGGCTCGATACAATTTAGAATGACATACAAATGTGTTAGTGTTTTCCAACAGAACCAACAGAATGAAAGGGGTCATTTTAGATTGGCTTACATGACGTGGCCTGGGTGGTCTGACAATGGCTGTACATGAATACAGCAGGAGAGGTAGAAACCAGGTTTCTGGGGGTCATCAAACTCAAATGCTAATCCTTAGTTTGGACTTCCTTTTTAATCAGTCTGCTTTCCTTGGATATCTGGCTGAGGTTGGTTTCTCTTGAGTTTGTCAGGCAAGGTCTCCAATAAGAAGAGCAGCGGTTTTTGAGAAACCATTTGAGCCAGATTCTGTAAGGTAGTGCTGTTCATTTCGCTCTGCTGCCTCGGGAGGCAGTTTCCATCACTCCCCACTTTACAGATCTGGAAGCTGAGGGAAGGAGTTTATTCAGTCTCCTGTTTGGACTGTGGGCCTGCAGACAATCATGGGATCTCCATCTCTGGCTCCTCACACTCCAGCATGGAGCCTGTTCCTCAGAATTAAAATGTAAAACAAAACATAATTGTCTTTGTGTGCCCAGTTTAGATAAGATTTACTTTGGAAGAATGACTTTGTGTTCTAAGCCAGCAAGCCCAGCTCCACCAGTCCCACTTCCACTTAACAACGGCCAGGAAACAGGGCCATAAATATTGCAAATGATGCGGCTTTAACGAAACGCCCTATGAACCGTAATAAAACCCCCGTGATTAATTCCAGGACGTGCTCTGTTCATATGAGACCTGCGGTGGCTTCCCTGATGAGATCAATACAGCGTGGCCGAGTGGTCCTAATAGAAGCGTTATTATCTTTTAATCTTCGAGAAAATGCCGACTTCTCGAATCCGTCACCTGGCTGCCTGCTTTATTTTCTTGATGCAACCTTGGAGGCAGTTGTTTTCTCTGAAATGAAGATACATTAGAGTCTTTTCAAGGATTTATCAATAATAGGACCTGGGCTGCCCACTGCTAAAAGGCACATTTATATGCTGCGAGTCAGACTTGGTCTTGGTGACCTTTGCTGTCAGCTGCTATTTTCCCAGCAGACAAATGCCTCTGGAGAGTGAGTGGTAAAGACAGATATTCATGTGAAGGAGACAAGGAAGTGAGAAGGGGGAGAGAAATAAGAGCACCAACAAATAATCAGGAGGGTTTTTAGGAAGCCAGGCCTGTCCCTCTTTAGGGCTCTGGCAGCAGAAATGGCCTTCATAGCCCCAGCAGGCAGCTGTCACTTTTCCTACAGCTTCTGTGGGTCTCCAGGGACTGGAGCACAGTGACAGGCTGTGAGTCTCTGTAGAAAATGAAATGTCACTGCCCAGTAGGGAGTGCCCAGGCCTAAAGGAAGACAAGTATCTCTAAGACTCATGCTCCCAGGGTGCTGGACCACTGGGCCCACAGGCCACAGAAGAGCCTGGGCATTGGGAGAGCTTCCATGTCAAGTGTCAGAGATCCTGGCAAGTGGGAAGAGGTAAGCATGCCATGCCTGTTGGAGGTGAAAATGAACTCATCGTTGAGAATACTGGGGAGCCTGGGAGGGGTGCCATACCATTCCTGCCTCTGTCTTGACCCGGACTGCTCCATTCTACCACGTTCTAAACAGAGGCATCACAGTGCCTCAGAGAGAGTCAGAGAAAGCCAGCAAGAACCCGAGGGAAAGATGAGGAGTTATCCTTGTCTTTCTTCCTCCCCAGATTAAAGCAACACACCACCTCTGGGTATCACCTAGTCCCACCTCTGTCTTGTACAGAAAGGGAAACTGAGATCCACCTGGGGAAAGTGACTAAGAAGTAGGTCTCCCAGCAGTTTGTGTGGAGGACTGGGTCCCCTGGGCTTCTGTCAAAGGCTCCACTTCAGTGTACTCCAGGATGTCACTCGGGAATCTAGGCTCTCTCTGGTGCTCTGCTGTTTGCTGAGACTTTTAAGATCTCACACTATCATCTGCGTTTACCCATCACACTAGGAGAATGAAGAAAGGGGATCTCGGGGTGGGGAAGTAATGAAGACTAGGAAGTTGGGGCTGGAGAGATAGCTCAGTGGTTAAGAGCACTGGCTGCTCTTGCAGAGGACCTGGGTTAAATTCCCAGCACCCACTTGGTGGCTAACAACCGTCCATCAGTTCCAGGGGATCTGATGCTCTCTTCTGAACTGCAAGGGTATTGCACTATGTGGTGCACCTACCTACATACAGGCAATACACACATACACATGAAAGAGAAGAACAGGAACTGCACACATTTACGTATCATTTATCCCATCCATTCTGCTGGATTGAACTCAGTCATGTGGCTATGCCTAAGAGCCAGTGTTGGAAAATGTCCCCTCCCAGTGTTCTATAAAAGGAGAGAACATGGAACCTGTAAGCAATTAGGTGCTGCGCCTTCATCTACAAAATAGGTGCTGGAGATTATATCTTAATTGACCTCCAAAGATGAAGGCTTGCTCCCAAAGGAGGTGCTATTAAGAGGTTGTGGACACTTTAAGAGGCGGAGCTTAGCAGGAAGGCTTTAGGCCATTGAAAGACTGCTTTGAAGGAATGATCCTAGTTTCTCTCTTTCTTTTGCCTCCTGGACACAAAATGAGCGGTTTTGTTCCAACATGTGCTCCCACTCTATCACAGGCCCCAAATCAATGGAGTCAATCAATCCTTGACTGAAAACTCCAAATCTCTGAACTAAAACAATTTCCTTTAATACGTTGACTTGTCTAAAGCATTTGTTATAGTGACAAAAAGCTAATACAATAAGGATACAAATAAACGGGGATGATAAGGAAATGAAATAGCTGAGAACTTCTGACAAACACTTAAATGAATGCTAATCTCAACTTACCCAGCTCTCTAGGTTATTGGGAAGAGCCTACCCCTACTTCTCAACCCTGCTCTACTGACCCTGCCTCCTTCCCTTTCTTTCCCCCATTCCTCTGAGATGGACCTGGGATCTGATCTTAAGGAGACTCTCCAATTGCTTACATTCATCTTTGCCACATCTGGTACTTTCATGAGTCACAGTGAGCTTCCTGGTGTTCCATTTCTCTAAAGTAAAAATATGAGCAGCATCTGGGGATACCTTTGCTTCTTTCACTTATGATCTTGTGAACCCAGGAAGTGACCTTGAGCAACCTTGTCTTTTTGAGCCTCATTTGGATTACATGAACCCTGTAAAAAGAACCACCATGTCACAGGCTGTTAGAAGGAAAACCGAAAGTCATGATTATGAATTAGCTGACTCAAGGCCCCGCTCAGAGCAAGCTGGAGGAAGAGTCTGTCCCAGAAAGAAGCAAGACATGCTGAGCCTCATGTGGACTTCTCATTTTCCCTGGTTTGGAGGTCAGGGAACTCTGTAAGGGCTGATCATAATGGTAGAATTGTTAAGGTAAGGTTAAATGATGGCACCCAAGGTTTGCTTGTCCCCAGGATGGCATTATAAGGTCCCAGCACCTTTTCATGTCCTTTCCCCCAATCTCAGCTGGGTCCTGTATTTCTTTGCCACTGATTTAGACTCAAGGGAAATTATCAGCTCTGGGTGGAGGAAATTCCTGTTCTTGGGCAATCACAAAACTGAAGGGAGATTTTAGTTTTCCAGGATGTTTCTTCCCCATCAACACTCTGCACCCCATGGAGCTTTTAACACCCAGCAGATGGTCTCTGAATAAGCTCGTCAGAGGAAAAGGTAAGCAGGACAGGTGAGAAGCAGTGGTGGAGGGAGTGTGGATCCTTGTGTTGTGCTGTAGCTGTACCTTGGAAATCTGTTCTTCATTTATTGAAGTGCTTCCAGTTTTACCGACGTACCTTAAGTTTAGGAGAGCACGCTCAAAGGAGGTCAGGGCCATGCGATGGGGGGCATCAAGCACATTTCCTATTCCTGCCTTGTAAGTGCTTGCTCATGCAGGTGTCTTAGGTCTGTTATTCTTCAAGTCCGTTATACCCTTGCTTATCTGGAGTTTTTCCATCTTATTCAAAGTTTTATAGAACAGCCACACTTCCCAGTAACCTCAGATGCTCCAGAGTCAGGGGACACCGTTCCTTTCTCCAAATACATGCAGGTCGTTTTCTTTTCCAACTTAGAGCAGTTCTTGCATTTTCTGGGAGACATGCTAGTACATATCTCCTCTCTTTAACCACCATAATCATCATTATCATTATTATATAATTACAGTCAACTTTTATCAGCCAGTCTGTAGGGGCCAGTGTTGGCCCTCATAATAAACTTTTGAAGGATGTACTATCAGAATCACCATGTGACAGGTGAGGAAATTAACCTATGCAGAGGGTAAAGAAATGATTGGAAGTCTTCTAATCAGTACATGTGCTAGATAGCTTCAGTTGTCAGCTTGACACATTCGGAGGGAGGAAACCTCAGTTGAGGAATTTTCTCCATTGAATTGGACTGTGGTCATGTCTGTGGGACATTTTCTTGATTGTTGAGTGATATGGGAGGTCCCAGCTCACTGTGGGCGGTGCCACCCTTGGGCAGGTGGTCCTGTGTTGTATAAGAAAGCAGGCTGAGCACAGGCCAGAGTGACAAGTCAATAAGCAGCACTCCTCCATGGTCTGTACTTCAGGTTCCTGCCTGAACATGTGCCCTGGCTTTCCTCCATGATGAAGTACCAGCTGAAGGTGAAATAAATCTTTTCCTCCCCAAGTTGGTTTTGATCAGTGTTTTTATCACAGCGCTAGAAAACTGATCATAACAGTAAGCACTGACTCCAGAATTTACTTTAAATTCTCATGACCTCCAAGTCAATGTTCTTGTTTATTTGCAGACTTGCTATGTAGCCCAGGATGCCTCTGAACATGTGATCATTCTGCCTTAGGCTTCTAAATACTGGGATTTACAGGCATGCATTAATTACCATCCCTGTCTCAAGACCATGGTTTCAACCATTACAATTTGTCTTCATTTGGGCCTTCAAATTAACATCACACAGATAAGTTCTTTGTCATGCTGTCTGGGACAGAATATACAGAAGAAAGAATGGGCTTTGGAATCAAACAGATTCAGTTCGAATTATGCTCTGGGCTTAGATAGTTAGCACCTTGGGTAATCTACTTGAACTTTACATACATGCAGGTGTAACACTCATACACATAGAATAAAAATAAATCAATTTTTAAAAATCCAAGAACTAAAATTGCTATCGTTATTTCAGATAAATTAGACTTATGCACCCCACTGTTAATAAAGTTCAAGAAGAACATTTTATAATAGTATAAATATCAACCCATCATTAAGTCAAATATATAAGCTCACACATGAGCACACATGCATTCACACACATAGAAACACATATAAAAATGTATGCACCAAACAACTGAACTTCAAAACATGTAAAGGCTGGCATAATTGAGGAGAGAAATAGTTAAAAATAAAGTATGTAGATGTCAAAACTCCACCAAGAGAAAACAGAGGAGACCCAGATTACTAAAATAAGATGTGAAAAAAAGGATATTACTACTAATCTTAAAGAAATAGAAATAAAGTATGCTACAAATAACTGTCTTCCAGGAAAGGGAATACATAAGCAATATTATACACAAACTAGATCCATTCCCACAAAGAGAACACTTGATCCAGAAACCTCAGGGTATACATTCTTCTCAAACTCAGACGATCCTCCATCATATACTATGCACTTTGCTACAAAACAAGCTTTAATAAATACATGAAGGATTAAAACTGTACAAAGTATGTGCTTCGATAATAGTGGAGTGAAACTGGAAATTGAAAAAGTAATTTGTGAATTTCACATCTATAGAAGTTGAATATATGGGGACTGAAAAGATAGCTCTGTGGTTAAGAATGCTTGCTTTTCTTGTAGATGACTTGAGTTCAGTTCCCAACATCATGTTGAGTGCCTCACAACCTCCTATAACTTCATCTCCAGTGGATCTGACACTCTCTTCTGGCTTCTGTAGGCACCTGCATGCACATGTACATACACACACACAAATAATAATGAATATTTTTAAAAATTAAAAACTTAAATATATGAAGTTAAATTCACTACTAAATAGTTATTCAAAAAGGAAATCATAAATAAAATTAGTATATACTTTTAAATTAATGAAGGTGAGGATACAACATGCCAAAACTTATGATTGCAAATCAATCAATGCTTAATTGCTAATTTATAGCTGCAAATGCATGTCATTTAAAAAGAGAGACAGGGATCTCCAACATTCCTACCTTAAGACTCTTAAGACAGAAAAACTAAGCTACAAGCAGACAGAAGAAAAGTACTTATGAGGATTGGAATTCAATGAAATAGAAAATAGAAAAACACTAGAGACCATAAATGAATTTGATAAAATGTTATTTCTTTCAAAGGATGAATAGATTTGACAAATACCTCTAAAAATATTCAAATTAATAAAATGAGAAATGAAATAAATACAAAGTATACAGTCACACTATTGATAATCACAAGCTAACAGAATAGAAAGTTTAGATGAAATAGAAAAACTGCTAAAAAGACTCAAGCTACTTAAACTGACTCAAGAAAAAAATATAGAAAGATCAGAATAAAACTTTAACATGTGAGGTTGAATTAGTAATAAAAAATTTGATAAAGAACTTACAACTAACCAGAATAAACTGATTTCATGGATGAATTCTAGTAGATATTTAAAGAATTAATCGCAATTATTTATTTATTTCACCAATTTAAAGTTACATAATTTCTAGCCCATCCTTGGAGGCCAGTATTACTCTTACATGCAAACTAGACAAAGGTACTGAAAAGACCAGGCCAATATCTCATGAAAAGTTGCAAAAATTCTTAACAAAATTAAATCAAACAAAATTAAATAATGTAAAAAAAGATTATAAGTAATGACCAAAATGAAATTATTCTAGGATTCACAGCTGGTTTAACATTAAACAATCAATGTGATATACCCTATTGATAAAATGAAGGTCAGAAATACTTTAATAAAAAAATTGACAAAAGTCAATAGTGCTTCATGATAAAAAACAAAGGAGCAGAAGCAGGCGGATCTCTGTGAGTTCAAGGCCAGCCTGGTCTACATAGTGAGTTCCAGGACAGTTGGGGCTACAGGGAGACCCTGTCTCAAAAAGACAAACAAAACAAAACAAAACAAAAAAACAAAAAAGCAAAGGAGCAGAAGGGCTATTTCCTCAACCTGATAAAGGGCATCTTTAAAAAGATACATTTTATATCATCTTTACTCTGGGATAAACCTAATTCTGGGATAACATCTATCATCTATCATTTATCATCTATCATCTATCTATCATCTATCTATCTATCTATCTATCTATCATCTATCTATCTATCATCTATCTATCATTAAACTATGCAAGCATTTGGAATAATTTCAAAGGTGCATAACAGTCCCAAATAATACATGACAAGTGTGCAAATATGTAACAGTGCCAACTGCAGAGTTTCATAAGGATTATACATGCAGAGGACACCCTTTGTACTGCTCAGAACGTAGACTCCAGACCTGGAACAACAACAACAACAACAAGAGCAAGCACTAATTTGGTTTGGATGTTGCTGGCCTGCTCAAGTCTCATGTGTTGCAAGCTTGGGCCCACATTGACAGTATTGGGAGGCAGTGTGGAATCTTTCAGAGGCAGGGCCTGGTGAAAGGTCTATATATCTATCTATCTATCATCTATCAATCAATCAATCTATCTATCTATCTATCAATCAATCATCTATAGCAGTGATATAAAATCTGTGTCAATATTTGAGTAACATGAATACCATTCAGTAATGTCATGTAGGTAGAATCTCTACAAATTCCAAACAATTGCTATTTATTTACATTTTAATTAATTAAATTTTGCATTTAAATTAATTTTTTAAAGAATCCATTCATGAATACTGTATTTCCATCATTTTGATTCATCCATCTCTTTGATCCAGTCCCTCCATGTCCCCTCAACTCCCTTTCAAATTTATGACCCTTTCTATAATTATTGTTGCACACATACACACAGTCATATAAAATCTACTGCGTCCATTTAGTGGTGCTCTTATGTACATGTGTTTAGAGATGACAACTTGGAATTGGATAACCTATCAGGGAACTCATCCCTGAAGAAAACTGATTTTTCCCTCTCTCATCAGCCATTGATTCATATAGGGGCGGGGCCTTGTGAAATTACCTCCATTTATGTTGGCATGTTGACTGGTTTTGTCATGCAAGTCTTGTGCTTCCCACAAGCACAAACCTGAGGACTTGAGTTTGAATCTCAGGAACCCATATGAAATCTGGATTCATAGAGTAAGCATCTGTAATCCCAGCATTCCCTACAGCTAGATGCGATGGAGACAGGAGAAGCCCTGGAAGCTCACAGGCCGGCTAGAAGGAGATCCTGTCTGAAACAAGGTGGAAGGCAAGGACCAACACCTGAGGTTGTCCTCACATCTCTGCACACATGTCATGGCAGGCATATGTCCACATTCACACAAAGGGATGCATGCACACACATCATTCACACAGGTATATGACAAAATGAAAAGAAATAAAAATTAATGAAATAATGTTATATGACACAACATGCATGAGCCCTGAGAACACAAAAATCATTCACAAAAGTCCATATGTTATATGGCTACATTTATATGAAATTCCCAGATTAGGCAAATCTGTAGAGATAGAAAGTGGATTAATGGTTATCTGGGGTTGGAGGGGGGATAGAAGAGTGGCTAGAAGAATGGAGGCCAAGATTTTATGGGTTTGGGAATGTAATGGGTTGTTGTCATCTTGACACAACCTGGAATCACCTGGGAAGAGTCTCAATGAGGGATCCTCTGTATTGAGTTGCCTTAAGGGCATGTCTGTGGGGGGTTATTTTAAGTCAATTGATGTGAGAAGACTCAGCCAACTGTGGGTTGAATCATTCCCTAAGCAGGAGGTCTTGGAGGAGTTGAGCTGAGCTTCAGCAAGCAAGCAGGCAAGCGAGCATGTGTGCATTCGTTCCTCTCTGCTCTTGACTGTGAATATGATATGACTAGATGTTTGAAGTTCCTGAACTTGAAGCTCCTAATCGTGGGCTGTAAACTGTAATTTCAAGCTGAAATAAGCTGCTTTCTCCCCTAACTTGCTTTATGTCAGAATATTTTATCACAACAACAGAAAAGAAACTAGTGTGGGTGTTAATGAAAATATTCTAAAATTGATTAATGTGATGGTTGTATAATGCTGTTATTATATTAAAATGTCTTTGAACCATATAGTTTAAATGGATTAATTCTGTGGTATATGGATTATATCTCAAAACACTTGTTATTAAAAGTTGAATATATATTATTATTCTATGTATTTTATTGAAATGTAGACTAAGATACAGAGAGCTTATAAGACATGTGCCTGGTCACAGAGCTCTGGGAAGGAGCACGGCTAGAATTTGAGTGATATCAGGAAGTTTTACCTCAAGAAGCAGCAGCTGTTGTTTCTGTAGATTCATTCAACAAAGACAAACTGAGCACCTGAGATACCAAGTCTATAAAGCACTGTTTGACACTAAGGGATCTCTTCATAGCTATCTGCCTGTTGGGTGATTCTACAGCTCAGGATGGAGGACTCTGGCTCCAAGAAGCATTTCAAACATGTTGAATTAAAAGGCAGATAAGTACACAAATTGAAATTTTGCTGGGATCCACGGTGAGCCTTCAAGAAGACTCTGCTTTGATCATAAATTGTGATGGCAAGCACAACTTGAGATTTCAGAAGATTAAACTGATGTGTGATTTTCTAGAAATATTTGTTTATGAACCTAAGGAGACTTTATTTTTATATTGGGACTTGAGTGTTGCATGTGGAAGGCAGCAGGTACTCACTGCCAAGCTCCATCCTCAGCCCTCTATTTACTTTTGTGCTTTTAAATTTTGAGACAGGGCCTCACTACTTTCCCCAGACTGGCCTAGAACTCACACTGTAGCCCAGATAGGTCTTGAGCTTGTGATTTCTTTGACTTAAGCCTTCCAGATAGCTAAGATTGCAGGCCTGCATCATGAGCCTTGGCTTAGGTCCAGCCCCTTTGATCAATGGTTGTTTGACTTTGAAATGCCACACCTAGACAGAAGGGCCAACGTTAGCTGCTGTTCAATGGTGAAAGGCAGGGATGAAAGTGTTCCAGTGGCAGTTGAATTATTTACCCGAGTCAACAGTAGCTGAAGACCAGTATTAATCAAAGATTGGTCACACTTTGGTGTGACAGATATAAAATACTCCTTCATATGCCCTATGCCCTGTGATACTTATTAAAAAGAAAACTAAATCTAAACTAGAACTTGTCATGCCAACCATCCATGATGCTATTAAATGATTACTACAGAATGTAGCTCCAAGATACTTCTGATTTCTCAGATGTACTAAGTGGTCCAGGAGATAGTGTGGAGTGGGATTACAAATGATGGCTCTGGCAAGGACTAGATTCAAATTCTGGCTTGGACATTTAAGGAGTGGTATAACTACTGGCAAGTCATTTAATCCTGAGCTTCAATCATCTTGTCTGTTGAGGGATAATAGGAATACCTTTGTCAGTTAGCTTGAGGATGGAATGAACTAATACATGGTAAGTCCCTGTGCTTGATAGAGCTAGTCTATGAAAAATGTGATCTGTTCTTCTGGTTCTGAAGATAAAGCATCATCCAGGTCAGTGGCATTGGTGATGGTCAGTATTCATCATCAAGAATGTTGGAGGCAGAAGGATACCTGTGGTGGCTCTAGACACATCACACAGAATAGTATATTTGGAAGAGGAGGTGAATGAAACTTGGAAGGATGAGATCAATTTTCCAGTGACCGCACAGCAGAATAGTTGTTTAAACATGCTCATCTTGACCCCTCTGCCTTCTTCTTCCCTGTCAGCCTCATGCATCAGGGTAAGAGCTCAGCCTGGTACTGGTGAGGGACTTAACTGGCCAGTAAGTCTTATATCACAATTAACCATCTCTTTCCTACGTACCTCTGTTCTCTGGGGGGAATGTCTGTCAGGAGTCTGGAGGTGAGTCAGGAGGAATCTTGGCCAAGATGCTGGGTAATGGAACTCCGAATTGTTTGTGGCTTAAAATGTGGGTGGATAACTCTTCATTAGTCAATGTATTTCTTTCTAATGGGGAGAAGGTGAGTTGGAAATGCTACCAGTCAGCCCTGCTTTGCATTGTCAGCGTCTTTGTGTGCAGCATGATGGGACTAGCTTCCTTCTGCCTTTTTGTCCATCTTGTGTGGCCCAAGGGGCTTCACTTTTCTGCTGCTGTCATTGCCAAGTTCCTGCTACATTCACAGTTTTGTCCTGGTTCTTCCCCTCAAAATAATAGCTTTTCCTTTTGGCCTTGCAATTCAGATTTGGACAGTAGGGATATACTATGGAAAAATGGAATCATCACTACTCATGGTTTTTTGCAAATGAATAAACAGTAACTGTTCAAAGTCACATGGATAGTAAGAGGCAGGACTTGGTTGCTATATAGCCTTGTGGGAAAGGGAAATGGGACTAAGCAGACAAATTTCTGCACCTCTGTCCTCTGGATTGATCCTTGCCACTGCCTTTTGATTTAGGGTGGGACTGGGCACATGGAAGAGACCACATGTGTGGGACTCATTCTTACACACTCTGGAAGTGCAGCCTTGAGGGACGAAGAAGGGTATTCTAAAGCCAGGATTGAAAACCTTTCTTAGCAGAGTGAACAGCTTTCCGAGAAGACTGAAGGTAGTCATCATGTGCTCTTCCAGAATGTTCTCCCCAAACGGTCCATAATCAGGTGTCCATCCTGTACAATAATCTTGGTAGTGAAACTTCAGGGTCAAATAGGGCTTAGTCCCTGTTGAGAAGATCTCAGAGTTCAGAGACAGCTGGACGTAGCTGAGGTCTGTTCTTTTGTGCCCACAATCCCTGCAGTCCCATGAGATATTACTAGTGGTCCTGAGGAACTCAACTTCTCAAATATCATCATCTCCTAAAAGAGGTGAGAGAGAATCTTGGTATCACTGGGCAAGATGCAGAGGAGAAGATGCTGATAGGAACAGTCCTGTGGAAGATAGTATGGGAAGATCTTGTGGGGCTGTAGGTAAACTGAAATTCTCATTGGCAGCTGCTCATGGGTCTGTGATGTGATGAGCTGTAGTTTCTAGAAGACATTTAGGCAAAGAGATGCTTAATAAATAGTGATGGGAATGAATGAATTAGTGAAATAAATAGGATGGTAAAAGAGAGAGTAGACGGAATGAATGCAAGCCTCAATTCATGATAATAATAGTTCCCATTAACTGGGTGCTTATTGGGTACGTAGGACTCTGTTTCTGTTATTTCCTTGAACTTTTCCACCAACCATGCAGGTGAGTATATTGTTTTACAGCTGGAGAAAGTAAGGCCAGGGAGATCCAGAGACTTCTCCAAGGTCACACAGCCAGAATAAGGAGAAGACCAAGATCCAGTCCTTCTATCTAGCTCCAAATCCTGTTTTCTCTATAGTGACAACTTTCCTTTCCTCTCCATCATGACTCAGGAGAAAAGTCAATTTTTAGTAGTTGTGGCTGTTTGCTGAAAGGAGCAATTCCCTTTCCTCTATCTCTAATTTTCCTCCAACTAATTGCAAATTAGTGGTAATTTTCAAATGAAAAGAGGGATCCTGCATGCCATCCATTTGTGCTTACCCAGCAAGACCCTGGACCTGTGACAGCTCTGTCACCATGGCAACTATGCCTCCCAACCTTTCTGGGATCCTTGGCAGCTTTGCCTGGGCTCTGGAGGTGGGGCTGCTGGCCCTTCAGGTTAGCCTCTTGCTTTGCTTGAATGCCCCTGCAAGGGCACAGAATTTCGATGTTTAACACAGCTCTGTGCTTCTTATTCACTGCCCTTTTTGATGGTCCTTGTTTGGGGAGGGGATGAGAATAAATACAATAAGACGGCGAAGAAAGAAATTAAAAAAAAATAATGACAGAAACGTAGTGCAGTGCATAGGAGACCAGGGAGGAAAAGCTGCACTCCCCGTACCTCTTAAAACGTTGGGAAATTATCAACTTTCTCAATCCACTGCTGTGGCTGGTAGCGTAAGTTCCCCGCTCCAAGTCCTGTGGATTACAAAAGGTCCTCTATTCACTAGCACTGGAGGATCTTGTTCACAAAAGAGGTGTGATGGGAGGACATCCAGAAGGGCCTCTCCAGAAGTGAACCCCAGGCCCAGAAGGTAAATAACTTTGCAATGTACTGTTTTGCTAACTTGTGCTTGGGTGTGTTCTTGATCTACTTGGAGTTATCAAAATATATGAAATCCCAATGGAAATAAACTGAGTAGTTAAAATCTGGCTTGAGGGGCTAAGGAGGGGCTTAGTTGGTTAAGTGCTTGTCATGCAGGCATGAGAACTTGAGTATGATGCCCCAGAATACATGTGAAAGAGCTAGACACAGTGGTACATCTCTGGAACCCCGGGACTGGGGAGGAAGAGACACGAAGCAGGATAATCCCCGGGCTCACTGGTCAGTTATTACAGCTAAATCAGTGAGTGAGCACTGGAGTCAGAGGGAGACCGTGTTTCATAAAATGAGAAGAATGGCAAAAAAGATAAGTAATGCCAGCCTCTGTTCTTTAAATGCATGGACACATACATTACCTGTACACACATGTACATATACAAATATGTATGTATATACACACGCACACATACACAAAATCTGGTCTCGCATTGATTAGGAGTCAGGCCTCTGTAAAATCTTTTGATGACGCAAAACAAGGCAAAGGACAGGGGCTTGCATCAGCATTACGTTGCCACAAAGTGTCAGAAAACCATCCCTAAAGGTAGAACCAAGGCCACGATTTGGGGGGCTGTAGAAATACTGGCCACTTACCTAGCTTCATCCCTAGTGCTGGTTTCAAGGGGATCCCTCTCATGGACATGGGGTATCAGTTAGCAGAGGTGGGTATGGAGCATTGGTAGGGAATCTGAGTTGGGTCCTTTTGTGGTGGCTAAGGAAAGATTTGTAGTTGTTGAGAGGTGAGGCACCAAGGTTATATAAATGGAAATTCGAGCATGGAGTGAAAGATAGGGTACTGATAAAGTAGCAAGACCTCCTATAGATCTCTACACCCTAGACTCTGCTTTTGCAAGGGACAGATGCTGAGCACCCTGGAGTTCTGGCTTTTCAACGTGGAGCCTCCTGGGTCCTAGCCAACCATGCTATCCCACCCCATTCCAGCTGCAGGGTAACCCAGGTTACCTCAGGATTGTCCTCCCACCTGTCACTGGCTCTGCTCCACCCTTCTCAACTCTGTGTCTTTTAACTGAAGTTAAAATACACGTGATGAAATTCAATTGAACGGCTCTTGATGACCATATTATGTCGTCAAAACTCCAACAAGATATGGCACGTGCCCATCTCCTGAAAGTTCCTTCCACCCCTTCAATGGTGCTTGTCTCCTATTGACAGCCACTGCTGTGATGATGTTCACACGGCTTTTGACTTCATCTAAATGGAAGGCTCACTCTTTTGCATCTCTCTTTTTGATTTGATTGTTTCCTGATCTTGGTTCCTTCTTCATCTTGTACCAATCAGGAGACCTGTCAGGACTCTCCTTTTTCCTTGAAATTTCTTCAGGCCTCATTGCCTGAGTAGGAGCCATGTCATTTTCCTAAGGGTCTCCTTTACATCAGCATTCCACTTATCTTGGCGCCATGAGGGTAGGTCAGAATGGATGGTGAGCAAGAGAGACAGAAGGGTAGAGGGTTTCAGAAACTCAGAGGATCTGCAGTGCTCAAACTGAATGGCTCAGACTCTGGACTTTTGCCACCTTTGTGGTATCAAGGAGATCAGGAAATTGTGCCCCCTTCTGGGAACAAGAGCAAGAGGAGGGTGGTAGAAGTCTAACAAAGTGCCTGGCTCTTAGTATACCAGGTTAAAGGAACACAGATGGGGTGCCAACGGCTTAGGGGAACTTTACAAATTGCAGAGGACAACATGTCAGCTGCTTTGTCCCATTCTCCAAAGAAAATGTTTATTTTAACTAATATTTGTGGAGGACTTAGTAGACAATGGGTACTGCTTTAAGTACTTTGTATAAATATTTCCTTTAAATTTTCAGTTTTGACATGAAAACACAGAGGAATCTGTGACTTCTAGCCAGAGGCCAAGCTGGGACTCCATCCCAGGAGATCTGTTGCACAAAGTTGACCTTTTCTCACTGGTGTATACTGTTCTTTAGAAACATGGTCCAAATCTGGGTAGGCTGAAAGACGGTATGGGTTACTCAGGAAATGTATCCACTGACCAAAGTATTAGATTCTCTTCTTCAAAAATATTCCTAACAATCAGAGGCCTGAGCTTGGTTCTTTTAACTAACAAGGGAGGGGTGGGGGGGAATCAGCAATGAGATTTGTAGCTAAGCAATCAAGTGGAACAAATCTTTCTTCATATATGGGGTTTACACTTAAGGAAAAGAATAGTACATGCGCTGAAGACCCACATTAGGGATTAATCAGAAACACTGTTCCTCCAGCAGGCAGTCAGGGTGCTTGTGCTGTATTTGCATTAAAACAATAGGATCAGGTTTTGCTAAAAGCAGGTGACAATTGTGACCTGTGAAGTGACAAAGGGGACATTTCCCACAATGTTCCCCCTCAGGATTTCAGCTGCTGAAGGGAGGACTGGGCTGGCAGTACTCTGCAGTTTAGTCTTTGTCTTTCTCCAGGACCTTCAACCTGGCTGGCTATATCCTGCTTTCTTCTTTTCTCCCCTTCCCTCCAGTCCCCTCCCCTCCCCAACCCTCCCCTACCCTCCCCCCTCTCCTCCCCTCCATCCCAGCTTCTGTGGAGTATCCATGCTCTTTCAGACTTGAAATGACTCCTACAAATATAGGCAATTTTATTAATGAATAAAGGAACCAATAAGATGTTGCAACCTGTTCAAGTGAAAATTCAAAGAATTCTCATATTCCCTCTCCTCATCTCCCTTTCCCCTCCCCTCCCCTTCCCTCTCCCTCTCCCCTACCTTGTGTACCACAACCAGTTTAAGGGGCACTGGAGATTAAACCCAAGACTTGGAGTGTGCTAGGCAAGTATTACCCCAACTGAGCTATACCCCTAGCCCTGTCCAGTTTTCTTTTTCATTCTTTAGTTTTTAAAGTTTTTTCTTTTGAGGCAGGGTCACACTTCCTAGCCTTGGCTGGCCTGGAACTCTCTATATAGACCAGGCTGGTCTCAAACACTTCAAATCACAGTGATCCACCTGCTTCTGCCTCCAAAGTGCTGGGATTGAAGGTGTGTGAGACCATGCCTAGCTGTCTTGCTTTCTTAATGGAAATGTTCTTACCTGGGTGTTTTGTCTCCAGATCTGGGCTTCAGGTCTTCATATACACAGGGAATTTTAATCGTGGAAAGCAGACCTTTTAGTTCTTGCCACTAGAAGTTTCCCTTCAAATGCATTAGTCTATGTTCAAAGGACTTTTTACTTGTTCACATTCTTTGGGTTTAACATTTTGGAATCCCGACTACCCTGCTTATTCAATGAGGATAACAAATTCGACAGAATTTGTTCAGGGAATAAATAATGTGCCTTGAGCCCATCTTCAGCAAAGGACTGGTGTGTGTGAGACCCTCAGCACAAGGTCAGCGTTTTTCTCCTTAATACTTCTGTTTATGTGAAATAATTGAAAAGTTTGCTTAATTTTTCTTCTCTTTGCTTAAGTCCCCAAACCATCTCCCGGGGCTCTGGGAGGGGTACTGATGGCTTCCATCTCTTCTAGTACCACTCTGCCTTAACTCTCTACAATAAATGTGCTTCATGACAAAATTCTACAATAAGATGCTACCTGATAAAATTCTAGACAGTAGAATTTTCTTAGTCACACGACTGCTAGTTATTTTAGTTAAAGATAAATCAAGTATAACAAAATAGCCACCATTTGTTTCCAAGGACCAGGTATTATTTTAAACACTGGATTTCTAGAATACAGGTGACAATTAATAATCACTTATCAAATAAACAAATAAAGGGATTTTTGACACTCGTAACTACTGTGCAAAGAAGCTCCATTCTCATCTATCCATTTAACAGATAAGGAAACATTTTCAGGAAGATTAAGGACAGGCATCAAACAGTTGGCATTCAAAACCCAGCCCATGCATGTCCAGATCCATTAAGGGACTGATACCACATGCCCTGACCTGTGAGCCCATAAGAAGTTCTGCTCTTGAAAGGGCTTGCCTTGACTTGTAATTTATTTGCAGCTCTCAGCTCACAGATTGATTCTGAATCTATGATGCACGCTCAGGTCTGCAGTGACTTGTGCTCCTAGAATTTCATTAGGCTGACCTGTAATTGTTGTGGTAAATGTTTACACATCAATAAATTATTATTAGGCAAGTGTGGCAAGGTCAACCTTTATCTTTTAAGGCACTGGGAACAGACTCTGGAGATTTCCCAGCAGACAAAGGGATTGGGATCTGATTAATTATGGACTGTGTTGGTGTCATACTGACAACACTATCTCTTGCTGTTAATTTTGAAGCCCCAGTTGGGTCATCTTTCCTGAGCGTGAAAAATTATCACCCTTTTACTGATTGTTTTGCAAGTGATTCAATTTTAAATCACTAATGACAATTGATAGCTAATCTTTTCACTTAAGAAGCAGAAAGCTGAACTTTTATTTTACCATATTTCTTGTTACTCAGTTAGGCTAATGCCTTTGTTGCCAACTCAAGGGCATTTCATATTAACAGTTACAATGATAATATTTTTAAAAACTTCTAAATGGGAAGTAAGTAGTGCAAGTAAACACCCACTATGTGCTAGGCACTTTTATATATTGTGTTATCTAACTCAACCACTCTGTGAGGGTTTTTTGTTTTGTTCTGTTTTTGCAAGTACTGGGGATTGAATATAGGGCCTTGTACACGCTCTACCATTGAGGCATAGGTTCAGCTCATTTTATCTAAATGTTTATTTGTTTATTATTCATTTATTTATTTATTTATTTATTTGTATTAAAAAATTTGGACACAAGAGCCCACTAAGTTATTCAAGCTGGCCTGAACTCACTCTGTAGCCCAGGCAGGTCTCGAACATGTGCTCCTCTGCCTCAGCTGCTGAAATAACTAGGGTTACAGATCTGTGCTGCCACCAAGCCTGGCTTGTGGGGTTGTTTTATTCTTCTTAGTAGCTCCCATAGCTGGCAAATAATGCGAAGTTTGGCTCCTCTAGGGAAACAGAACCAGTTGGATGGATAGATGATAGGTGAGTTGTAGATAGATATAAAGAAACAAATTTAATGTTGGGGATTCACACATTTGAGTGAGGCCAAGAAGTCTCACAATCTGTTTGTAAGCTTGGAGCCCCAGGAGGGTTGATGGTGAAGTTCTATCCAAACCTGAAGGCCTGAGGATGAAAGGTGCTGTTGGTGAAACCCTCCAACTGAACCTGGTGTGCTAGGAACTGAGAGGGCTGATGTCTGAAGGCAGGAGAGGATGGATTTCCGTGCTAAAGATGAAAGAGAGAAAATTTGTCCTTCCTTTCCCTTTTGGGTCTCTGTAGACTCTCTGTAGTTTAGGTAGGATCCCCCCAAATTCTCTGTGGTTTAGGTAGGTCCCCAATTCTATGGGCTTTGGTAGGGCCCTCTGAATTCTCTGTGGTTTATTTTAGGTAGGGCCCGTGAATTCTCTGTGGTTTAGGTAGGGCCCCTGAGTTCTCTGTGGTTTAGGTAGGTCCCCTGAATTCTCAGTGTTTTAGATAGGTCCCCAAATTCTCAGGGATTTAGGTAGGGCTTCAGAGTTCTCAGTCATTTAGGAGGGGTCCCTCAAATTCTCTGTGGCTTAGGTAGGGGCTCCCAAATTCTCAGGGGTTTAGTAGGGCCCATGAATTTTCAGTAGTTATGTAGGGCCCCCTGAATTCTCAATATTTAAATAGGATGCCCTGAATTTATAGGGAGATCTTTACTCAGTTATCTCCTGATTCGAATGCTAAATTCATTCCAGAAACAGTCTCACAAGTACATGCAGGAATAACATTTTGTCAGCTTCCTGGGCATCTCTTAGACTAGGTACATTGACACACAATGAACCATTACAGGAGGCTCTTAAGGAAATCTGCTGAAGCAATATACAAATGCAAGAATCCTATGTCCACCCAAGAAACTAAGAAAGTTTGTAAGTAGAACCACACCAGGATTTAAAGTGTGTGTGTGTATGTGTGTGTGTGTGTGTGTGTGCACCTGTGTCGTAAAGTGCCTTTGGAGGTCAGAAGAGAGCACCAGATCCCCTGGAACTGGAGTTACAGATGGTTATTAGCCACCATATGGGTGCTGGACA
>NW_008342000.1:1095655-1096048 GCF_000622305.1 Nannospalax galili | reverse complement strand
ATTATGCCTTTATTTTCTTTCTGTAATCTCTTGGGTATACTCACTCCTTTCTTTGGTCCTTTGTATTATTTCTAGTATTCTCTGTAAGGCTGATTTGGTGGACATGTATTCTTTCAGCCTATTCATGTCACAAAATTTTTTCCATTTCCTTTTGACCATGAGAGATAGTTTTGCTGAATAAAGTATTTGGGGTTGGCATCTGTGGTCATTTAAAATTGGGAATAGTTTGGTCCAGGCTCTTCTGCTTTCATAATTTAGCTGTAATTCTGATGGGCTTTCCTTTATATGTGGATTGTTTTGCAAATTTCAGTGTTCTCTCTTTGTTCTGTTCATTTAGTGTTTTTACTATGATATGCCATGGGGAGTTTCATCTCTGGTCCTGTCTATTTGGTG
>NW_008342000.1:1084992-1095384 GCF_000622305.1 Nannospalax galili | reverse complement strand
TATTTATTTATTTGTATTAAAAAATTTGGACACAAGAGCCCACTAAGTTATTCAAGCTGGCCTGAACTCACTCTGTAGCCCAGGCAGGTCTCGAACATGTGCTCCTCTGCCTCAGCTGCTGAAATAACTAGGGTTACAGATCTGTGCTGCCACCAAGCCTGGCTTGTGGGGTTGTTTTATTCTTCTTAGTAGCTCCCATAGCTGGCAAATAATGCGAAGTTTGGCTCCTCTAGGGAAACAGAACCAGTTGGATGGATAGATGATAGGTGAGTTGTAGATAGATATAAAGAAACAAATTTAATGTTGGGGATTCACACATTTGAGTGAGGCCAAGAAGTCTCACAATCTGTTTGTAAGCTTGGAGCCCCAGGAGGGTTGATGGTGAAGTTCTATCCAAACCTGAAGGCCTGAGGATGAAAGGTGCTGTTGGTGAAACCCTCCAACTGAACCTGGTGTGCTAGGAACTGAGAGGGCTGATGTCTGAAGGCAGGAGAGGATGGATTTCCGTGCTAAAGATGAAAGAGAGAAAATTTGTCCTTCCTTTCCCTTTTGGGTCTCTGTAGACTCTCTGTAGTTTAGGTAGGATCCCCCCAAATTCTCTGTGGTTTAGGTAGGTCCCCAATTCTATGGGCTTTGGTAGGGCCCTCTGAATTCTCTGTGGTTTATTTTAGGTAGGGCCCGTGAATTCTCTGTGGTTTAGGTAGGGCCCCTGAGTTCTCTGTGGTTTAGGTAGGTCCCCTGAATTCTCAGTGTTTTAGATAGGTCCCCAAATTCTCAGGGATTTAGGTAGGGCTTCAGAGTTCTCAGTCATTTAGGAGGGGTCCCTCAAATTCTCTGTGGCTTAGGTAGGGGCTCCCAAATTCTCAGGGGTTTAGTAGGGCCCATGAATTTTCAGTAGTTATGTAGGGCCCCCTGAATTCTCAATATTTAAATAGGATGCCCTGAATTTATAGGGAGATCTTTACTCAGTTATCTCCTGATTCGAATGCTAAATTCATTCCAGAAACAGTCTCACAAGTACATGCAGGAATAACATTTTGTCAGCTTCCTGGGCATCTCTTAGACTAGGTACATTGACACACAATGAACCATTACAGGAGGCTCTTAAGGAAATCTGCTGAAGCAATATACAAATGCAAGAATTATATGTCCACCCAAGAAACTAAGAAAGTTTGTAAGTAGAAACACACCAGGATTTAAAGTGTGTGTGTGTATGTGTGTGTGTGTGTGTGTGTGTGTGTGTGTGTGTGAAACAAATATTTCCATGTTTTTAAACTTGATGTCTTTTTCAAATGATTTTACAGTAGGAAGGAAGAGGCCAGTAAGAGCGTCTCTACCCTTTGGAAAGCTAAATTGGAAGTCAATATTTTCTAAAGCCCTTATAACAGTTAGAACCCTTGGTGACTGACTGTTACCTCAGATCTATAACCCAGGACTAGGGTCTCCTCTGTACTTTAGGAAAGCCTGGATCTATTCCTCTGACTCTGTTAGACAAGGGCAGTATAGCTTTTAGAGGCTTATTATTGCCATTTAAGCCTTTCCCTTCAGAAGCACCCAGGCAAGGTCTCTCTGTGGCTCTGCCTACCTCACAGGAATCTCTCTTATTCATGAAAGGATTGCAAGGCTGGAACTACTATTGACTTCTTTTTCCTTCTTCCTGACTATCGTTTCTTTGTCCAGGTTACTCCTCAAGGTATAAATGCCTTTCAGAATTCAAAATGTAAAGATTCCATCAGTAAGTGAACACTCAAGTTCAACTAGTCACCAATTACTCAGTGATGTACAGTGCAGGCCTTTTTATATTTGATCTCCTAGAAAAGACACTTTACTCAATCTGTCTACTACTGTGTGTACAGCCCTTAGACAAACATTGTTCAAATTAAGATTGGGTGGATGACCTGAAATCAATCCTCAAAACCACATGGATTGATCCACATGGACAGGTAAGTTCCTTTAGGGATAGTGTAGACCACCATTGCAAGACCATTGAATACTGCTGTTCTATAGCTTCTAGAATAAGCCAGGTCCTCACCTTTAGAGATAATGTAATTTCAATAAATTCTAAGAACTACCAGCACTAACTTGTCTATTAGCCCTTTTCTGTTTGTACATGTACAAGCATTCTACTTGACAGTTGTTCTGATTTAGAACCTGAAATAAGTTGCTTGACTTGCAAACCCTGCTTACCAGCATCCAAATGACCAAGCTGCTTACCTGCCTCAGGTATACCAAGGATTGTTCATTAACTAGGATCTTGTAAAAGCAATGTAAGCATTCCTTGAAAATATTTAATTTGTCATGAAATATACCAAAATTTCACTGAAATGTATCTATTAACTTAGTTTTCTACACACAGGTCAAATGCCTAGTTTAGTAAGGAACCTCCTCTTTCTAGACAGTTTAGTCACTTTTGAGAGTAGTGAAGAACAGTTCCAGGTCCTGAGCTGATATATATGTTCATATATTCTTTGATTTTTTTATTTGTTTTTTTATTACTTATTGAATTTTCGTGATTACATACAATAAAATTTTATGGTATTTAGCTCTCCTCCCCTATCCACACCTCCCCTTATTGGCACCTGACCAATTTTTTTTTTTTATATATATATATATATAATGCCTATAGAGTCTAGATAGTATCCCCAAATGTCCTTCAGTGTGGGTCCCTCCACTTTTGTATTATCCACAGTTTCAGTCATACTGAGGATCTTGAAAGGTATTCTCTATGTATAAGGGCTAAAATGAGATTTGCAGTTTTAGCCATGGGATGCAGGTGTTTTAATATTCTTAATAATCTCCAGTATCATGAATGAAACTCGAGGGTGTCTCTCCATCTACAAGGATAGCTGTGGTTTTCCTCTTGACATCACTTTCTTCAGAAGTTTCACAGCAAGCTCTGTTCCTCAGTTCTCTTCTCCAAGCCTTAAATCTCTCATCTCTAAAGAGTGGTGGTATATGAAGTTGGGTGCAACAGAGTTTGGTGCATATATGTTCATGATTACAATATATTCTTGGTAATTGTTCCTTGGATCAGAATGAAGTGGCCCTCTTTGTCTCTTCTTATTAGTTTTAGTTTGAAGGCTATTTTGTCAGATATTAGAATTGCAACTCCTGCTTTTTGCTTCATACCATTTTCTTGGACTATTTCTTCCATCCTTTCACCTTAAGGTAGTGCCTGTTCTTGAAGGTGAGATGTGTTTCTTGAAAACAACCAAAAGATGGATTTTGTTTCTTAATCCATTCAACGATTCTGTGTCTTTTGACTGGGGAGTTTAGTCCATTGATACTTAAAGTTATTATTGTGCATTTCCACAGTTATACCTTCATTTAGTTTCCTTCTGTTACCCTTGAGCATAGTCATTCCTTTCTTTAGCTCTTTGTATTGCTTCAACAATTCTCTGAAGGGCTGGTTTTGTGGACATGAATTCTTTCAGTCTATTTATGTCGTGGAAGATTTTTCTTTCCCCTTCAACTGTAATAGACATTTTTGATGGGTGAAGTATTGTGTGTTGGCATCTGTGGTCATTTAAAATTGGGAATAGTTTGGTCCAGGCTCTTCTGCTTTCATAATTTAGCTGTAATTCTGATGGGCTTTCCTTTATATGTGGATTGTTTTGCAAATTTCAGTGTTCTCTCTTTGTTCTGTTCATTTAGTGTTTTTACTATGATATGCCATGGGGAGTTTCATCTCTGGTCCTGTCTATTTGGTGTTCTATGTGCTTCTTGTATTTGAATGGGCATCTACAGTCAGATCATTAAGATCATACAATATCTTCCTTTCTGTTGGAATACTGTGCCTGGCAGCTCTGAAAATGAGCTGCTGGAGAATACCTCTGCTCCAGTGGACCGCCACAGCTGAGCCCAGCCTTCCAGCTGTCCCCGCCAAACATAGCTATGATAATGGACAAGATTTCAAGCATCCAGATATTCCAGGTTCTCAATGTCATCCCAGCCTAGGTCTCAAACACCATAGAGCAGAGACAAGACATTCCCTTTGTGACCTGTATGACTTCTTCACCCCAAAATTCCATGTACAAGTTAAGCACTTATTAGTTTTGCTACTGTGTTTTGGAGTGATTCATTATATAGTGAACATACCCAGAGAGATACATTGAATAGCCTTTCTAGTGAAACTTAGAAAGGTTGTTGATAGATGGAGAGTCATGGTTTCTAACCTGTGGGTCTGTATTAGTATGGAGATGAGGTAGGAGAACAGAGAAGAGAGAGACAGAGGTTTCAGAAGCAATGAGATTAGCATGTAAAAGAAACGAACAGTTAAGTAAGACTGGGGTCCTTCCCTCCTCTACCATGATCTAACAAAATAGAGCATACTGAGAAAAGCCTGAAGTGCAAGAGAAGCCTGGTGCTATGTAATGACCTATAAAGATCCACCACAGTCATTGCTAGGGGCCATTAGAGCTAGCAACTTTTCCCAGCTCTCTGGTCCACTCCCCTTCTTGATGGTGCATTTCTCTTTCTTAATACACTCTCTTTATTTCTATCACTATCCAAGTATCCCTGATCCAATTCTTTGTTCTAGAACACAAGAATCTGGAGATGTCAGCAAGTGCTTTCTGGACCCTGACCCATTCCTGTAACAGGGACTCTGCCTCTTCTTCCATGGAAGAACAATAGGGGATTTCTCAGATGCCCCCGTCAAATTGTGTCTATCATGAAAGAAGACTTTCTCTCCAAAAGATTACACAGAAGGTGGGAAACCATAACAAGGAACACCTAGTGTGATTCTGCTATGTGTTCTCTACATGCGTCATCTTATTGATGTGCCGCAGCCACTTTATGAGAAAAGCAGGTAGGCACTAGTGCATTCCCATTCAATAGAAAGAAAAGGCAAGGTCTAGAGGAATTTGGTCACTTGCCAGGATTTGGGTTCATACACAAATCATATACTTAATCACTTGTCCTCAGGAAAACTTCCAACCTGGATGTCTGTCTCTAATGGGTAGAAGTGAGATCTTGATTAACAACACCATCTGTATCTCAGTTTCTTCATCTGTTACTGTCTTGCAAGCATCAAAGGGTTTTTGAAGGTCCTCATACTGTCCCCATGTGTAAAAGTATTTTCAACTTCCTGAGATCTGTGCCCTTCCTGGACACCCTTTTATTTTCACTTCCTTGAGTGCTATTCAAATTTGAGATGCATGTTTATGAAATGAGTTTAATACAGTTTTGATTCTTCATTAAATATGTTCTTCTTTTCTTGTCTCTGAAAAAAGCCTGAATCAGTTAGGTATGTGAATCTTCACCCCAGGGTAACCTCCACCTCACGACAATGACAGTGCCTCACATCTCAGAGGTCAGGCCGTTTAGAGCAATGAGCCCAGGATGTATTGAACTGCGCCTTGTTGGTAATTATTTGCCCTCCTTTTTCAGCACGTTCCTATCAGATAGCTCAAGGTTTGCATTTGCAGAGGGCTCTGTGCTCTGCATACAATTTGGCACACCTGCTGTGCCCTGGGTCTAAGCCCCAGTGCAATAACCAAGCCCATAACCACAACTAATTTCTTCTATGTCCCCCAACCTTTCCACCCTTGCCAACCAATCCCCAAGGGCTTTCTTCCTTCACAAGAGCTTCTCAGTATTCCCTGCCTCCACTATCCCTAGTTTTCTCTTGCTGTGTCTTCCTGTGTTTTCTTCCTTCTTTATAGTCATCTGCTATTTCCTTTCCATGTCCTCCTGGGCAGATGGCCACCTTCACCACACCCTCTAATCCATTATCCTTAGCACAGATAGCAAGACCCTTTGAAAACGAAAACACTCCACTTTCTACACAGGAAGTAGGAGGGATTCCTTGTAGCAGCAGAAGTCATATGGGGAAGTGATCAGCACCCACTGCCTTGGAATCATCTGGCATTTGTGTCACCCCTACAATCTCATAAGAATTCTATGCAGTTTGTGTCATGTTCTCAGCAATACACTTACTTCCCAATGCAAAGGTTTGTGAATGAAGGAGGATCAATTAAGTATGGAAGGATCTGGGGTCACAGAAGGAAGAGAGAAGGTGCCACCAACTTCTAGGTCTGAAAGTAAGGAAAGCAGCTGGATAAGCAGCTCTCACAGCCCAGAATGCATGTGGAGGGTAGCCTGGTGGTAGAGATCAATGTGAAGGACAGAAAGAGAGCTAGGAAGCCACCGGCCAGTTTCACTGAGGATTGACTTGAGGCCCTGGCTCTACAGGAGCCCCCTAACCTGCTGTCTTGTCACTTCTGATAGTGCTGTGATCTGGGAAGCTTACTTAATCTCTATGAGTCTCCTTCTTAACCTACAAAAACAGTGTTAAGAAGTAGAGTTATACCTCAGTTACAGAGATGTTATATACCCCGCATAAGTCCCTGGATTCAATCCCCAGAGCTGGAAAAATAAGTAAACAAACAAACAAACAAATAAATAAATATTAAATCAAATAGAGGAGGGAGAACACTTCCTGTATGGCAGAGAAACTCAGTCCAGGGAAAAAGAGTATAGTTTCTGGAATCATATGGACCTATGTCTGAATCCCAGATCTACCCCACACTATCTGCATGAACTTGGGAGTTAGTTAATAGCTGTGGGTATCAGTTCCATATTCAATAAAGTAGGTAGTATCAGTGTCATATGGCAGAAGCTAAGTGGGGTGTGTAAATAATATAGGTGGTCTATGAAGATCACTTGCTTCCACTCTCTTTCAGAAAACCCAAACTTCCCCCAAAAGGCCCCACCTCGGCTTGCCCTTGGGGCTCAGCATTCATCACACCTACTAGCCCCTAGCTTACTGTTGCATCTTTAACTTCTGACTTTTTCCTGGCACTGTAAACTGTTCTCCCTTGCTCCCCCTTCTCCTGAAGAGTGATTTTATATTGTTGGCTTTGTGTGAGCTTTTGACATATGTTAATGTTTGGAAAATCAGCCTGGAACAGAGCAGGGAACTGTTCCAAATACGGGCCTGGAGGCAACAAATAAATTACGTTTGCAGGGATGGTTCTGTCTTCTTCAAGTTAAAACAACAAAGAAAACAATCCCCTTCTGTTTTTGATGCCCTCGAAGCTGTGGTGTCCTTACCTCTGGGTCAGAACTCAACTTGCTTTGCCAGGGATGAAACCATCTTCAAAGGTATCTCATGCCATGTGCCTGGTATTGTTCAAGAGCCTATATGCTTGTATTACACATGAGGAGCAGCAGTTTAGTAAGCTTAATTAACTTGCCCAAACTCAAAGTGAAATCTAAATGTAGACCTGATAGATTCCTGTGATAACTACCCATCCTCATGACTGTTCTCTGTATATGAGAGAGAATATTACAAATGCTATAAAATTTATATTATATTGTATGTAATAGAGAATATTATAAAAAGAGAGGCTATTACAGAGTTCCACAACTGGTCACACACAGAGAATATATGTCTGAGAGATGCCTAGCCCTACATGGCATATCTGCAGTGGAACTTTTACACCTAAGGCTCATGGAACGGCAGAAGAAGAGGTAAAGAAATTACTAATGCATCCCTCAACTTTCACCAGAGAAGCTTCCCCATTCAACACAGTGTGATGCGCAGAGAAGGCCGCAACTGGCTAAGTTTTAGAGAATATGGAACTGTAGAGCTCATGTCCCTGGATAGGACTCCTATACTAAACCTCACCTACCTACCACTTAGGGACCATTGCTGAAGAGGGGGTGGAATGGTTATAAGAGCCAGGGTTGGTGCATAAGCATATGGAAACAGAGGGTTTCAGGCTTCTGGAAACTTGCTGATATAAACTTGCAACAATGGTGACAGCATGTACAAGACCTATGCCAACTCAATGAGATAAAAACCAGCATAGAGCAGGGGAAATGGGCAGCAGTCCCCAGATTTAGCCATGGCACTATTGGCACATGATTACTGTAGGGTGAGGAGAGTAGATCTCCTTTAAGGGAATGACTCTAGATAGGCTGACTAGACTCCTGTGGATAAATTTACACCGAGGGACATCTGGATACAAATGCTTGACTGGATAGGACTTGACATATATGACAGAATGCATGAAATCTGGTGAAGGTTGTGGGGAGTTGGTCTAAATTTGATTAAGATGTATCATATGAAATGCACAAAAAGTAAATAAGGATTATTGTTATTATCATTATTATTGAGATATACCATTTTGGAACATTTCTCTGCATGTATCATAGATTGCTAATAGAACAGAGGTAGGGTACCAGATGAAAGCCTTCTTCAGCTGGTCCAATGAACAGGAAGCCTACAGCTTTCCCATCCTGCAAAAGCTGAGATTTATCAGGGACCTAAAGGCCCAGGGTGTCCTCTAGCAAGTGAATCTATGAAAGAGAAAGATGAGCCCCAGGCTCTATCCATGCACACTGTAGGCTTCTGTCCAGGTTATTCAGGTTCATCTTTGTGCTGTGCTATCTCTTGCTCTAGCACAATGTGGTAGACTGTTTACAACTGAACAGAAAACTCCATCCCCCAACCATTCATTATACAATGTTGCATTTCCTTTCATCAAGCAGAAGAGTATAATTTTCACTCCTTGAATCTGTATTTAGCCTGGCTGATGGAATATTAGAGAATTTGATGCAATGGCTAGGGAATATATCTTACTAGTAGAGAACTTGATTAACATGCACGAGGTCCTTGGTTCAATCCCTAGTAGTGAGGGAGAAATCCAGAAAAAATTGAGTAACATTTCATTGGCAATACTTTGGGCCAGTGAGATGACTCTGTAGGTAAAGGCACTTGCTGGGCAAGCCTGGAGACTTGAGTTCAAGTTCCAAAACCCATGTAAAAGTGGAAGGGGAGAATCAACTCCATCAAGTTGTTGTTCTCTGACTTCTACACACACACTGTGTCATGTTGTGCACCCCTCCACAATTCACAGAGAGGAGAGAGAGAGAGAGAGAGAGAGACAGAGAGACAGAGAGATCAACAAATTAAATAATTAAAAAGGAAATACAATGCAAACAAAAAAACAGTTTATGCAATTTTATGTAATGAATTGACAAGCCCCGCCCCCCATCTCCCAGAGCTCTGAGAGCACATGTGGCGTCAAGATGAGCAGATTCAGAAAAGTCCTCCTTAGACTTTCCAAGATTAATCCTTGAGTGATGTGAGCAAGGATATTCAAGGGAAGGTAGCTCAGCTGAGATGCCAATTGAGTCAAGAGTCCTGTCTGTCTAGCTGAGCCACAGAATATGAAAAATATCATGTTTACTGCTTTAAGCCATTAAGACTTGGAATAGAATGGTTTGTTTTTATGCAAAATAACAGCAAATACTACAGAGGAAGGACAGAAGGAAATTGGGGTGATTTCGTTTCTGAACCTCCATAGCCTTTGGTACCATTAGATAAATATGTATCATTTTATCTGACTTGAATTAGAGCCTAAAAATGATCCCAGATATTGTGAGTCAGGGGTGAAAGTGAAGGTTATCTTATCAAAACTCCTTTACTTCTTAAGTGGGCTCTAGGCTTTTGAGACAAAGTCTAGATCATTAGAAGTTTGAAATCCTGGAAAATAGGCTAGATTACATCTTGAAGATTTTTAAAATGTCTAAAATGTGTCCGTATGTTTTATTTTATTTTTTATTGAATTTTTGAAATTTTCATACAACACAGTTTAATGGTATTTAGATTCCCTTTATATATAAATTATATATATGCATATAGAGTATTATTTGTGTTCTCAAATGTACTTCAATGTGGGTCCATCTACTGTGTCTGCAAGAATCTCATCCCTGTAAGACACTACCTCTCCTGCTCTTAACAGTCATAAATTGACAAAAGTTCCTCAGGTCGGGCTGGGATTTCTTACCCACTTCCCCATGACTGTGCTGGAATTTTGTCTGGTTTGAGTTTGCATAGGACTTATGTGTGCTGTCACATTGCTGTGAGTTCATATGAGTATCTGACCAGCTGTCTGGAACACTGTGTTTCCTTGTGGTCATCTTCCCATTCTGGCTTTTACAATCTTTCCATCTCCTCTTCCACAATGATCCCTGAACCTCGGGAAGCAGAAGTTTGAAACAGGTGTTGCATTCCTGGACAAGCACTCTGTGGCCTCTTATTCTCTGCACATCGGTCAATTGTGGGTTTCTGTGTCAGTCACCATCTGTCGCATAAGGAAAATTCTCTAGTAAGAGAAGAGAGATGCGTTCACCCTATTTGTAGAGGCTGCATTGTATTTGTGTCACTTAGGGTTAAGTATCTTTATTTATTTCAATTTTGCAATTAATTTTTATGATTTTCCTACATGGTTGTATTTCGATCTGGGAATTGAAGCTATTCTGTATTATGATCATAGTGCAGTGCACATTTGTCAAAACTCACAGAGATGCACACTAAAAAGAGTATAATTTACTGTACATATATTACTCTTTAATAAAGTACTTAAATAATATTTAGTA
>NW_008342000.1:1068600-1084869 GCF_000622305.1 Nannospalax galili | reverse complement strand
ATTCCTAATGAGTGTTCCAGTTAAAGAAAAGAAATTATATTGTGACTGAATTACCATAAAGTCGGTTTAGAAACAACTGCATTTCTTTTTTTTCCCTCTACTGGTTCCACTTATTTATTTATTTATTTATTTATTTATTTACAGCTAACTTTAATCCCAGCACCTGGGAGGCAGAGGTGGGCAGATCTCTGTGAGCTAGAGGCCAGCCTGGTCTACATAGCGAGTCCCAGGCCAGCTGGAGGTACAGAGAGAGAGAGACCCTGTCTCAAAAAAGACCAAGACAAGCAACAAAATACTTTTTTATGTATGCTGTATTATATATGTTTATGTGTATGTGCTTGGGTGTGTACAGACCAGAGGCTGGTGTCAGGTGCTGTCTTCTGCTGCTCTGTCATATTTCTCCCTCCCCTACAATTCCTTCCACATATCCCCAACACTTTTTTCTGATAACTTCATGTACTTTTTCTTCTTCTTTGATTTATTTAATTTTTTATGGGGCTTTTGGTTACTCTAACATTCCCCCCTCTGAAGAGGTAACCCTAAAATATTTCAAGGATTAGATAAAAGCTCCCAAATATTTTCAACAGTTCTGGCCTTTGGAATGGAGTGTTGCTAAGAGGCCCAAGGACATTGTGAGTTTTAGATAAGAAACTGGCTATTTTCCTTTGGGGTCTTTTACTTTAACTGCCTAGCCAATTCCTACCTCTCATTCTTATCACACCATCTTCTGAAGAGGTTACCCAAATTGCCAATAGGGAATCAGGACATAGACCACTCTGGCTTCTTCCATGCTGAACAGGGATGCAGGATGACGCAATTGGAGTACCCCTTCAGTGGTCTATCTAAAAGACTCCCAAATTGCATAACTCTCATCTCTAGGGGGAAAAGAAACTCTTTGAATCGTGAATAAGAGATGTGAAGGACAAGTAAACGCAAGAGCAATTAGCATTACAAGTTCTAGACAGGGAACTAGAAAAAAGTCAGAACAGGGCAATTTTCAAATGTTCATATGAGAGTCCATTGGAATTTCTTCACAAGGGCTTCCTAAAGCATCCCTCTATTGGGTTCCTCCTCATTTTTCGTCTTCCAAGGTTGGACTCGAGTGATGGATTCAGGATTTGCTTTCAGGTATTTTGGTAGCTGTTGGAGTGGTTAGAATCAGTGTCAGTTCCCTCTCAAAGGTAGGGGGGAGGAAACAAATTTATCCATCATTTTACAACAGTAGCTGGTTGTCTCCCTTAGCTACAGGTGGGCACTACAGTATTGGAGACCAAGATTTGAAGTCTTACATCTGAGCAGCACTTTCTGATGAAAATTCAGTTCTGTACACTCATGAACTCATGAGCACTTCATAGTCCAGCGCAACTGAGTGAACTGATGGAATCAAGCTACTCCAACATTAAAGAAATATACTGATGACTTTACTCTTTGGTTATACTTTCCTTTGGGTGTTTAAGACCGTATAGTTGGCCCAAATAAATCAATTTATTTTTACACTTAAGGTCATTTGAGAATCTATTCCTCAGGGGTCATGTGGGCATGGGAGGAACCCCTGGCTCCATTCTTTTACCAATTCCATCTATGTGAAGATAAGTCAAAGGTCCTGCTTGACTATGTCTGACTTCACTTGGAAGCATGAATGAGATGTTTCCTGAGTTGACCCTCCTCTTTGTAGACTGGACACTGGTTCAAGTCCATCTCGTGGGGCCTCCATGTCCTCCCTGAACAAGAGGACAGGTGACTCACCACAGTTACAGGACATTTTGAGAGATGTTCCATAGTCCCATGGAACTTAGTCAACCTTGGAGGGCAAGGGGAAAAAGCTGTCCTTTAAGTCCCTCTGGCCAGATTAGTATAGGACTCAAAGTGTGGCTGTTAAACATCCAATAAGGTTTGTTCTACCAGTCTGGTACTTTTAATTATCACGTGTTATGTAGATAAGGCTTGGGTTAAAAACCAAATATTCTCAGATAAACCTTGACTACATATATATTTTGTTCCTTAAACTAGTTGACTAAACTATAACCATAGACATTTTAAGATTATGTGTCTATTATTTTTGTCTCATCCATTATATATCATAACAGACATATATAGACCTTCATCACTTTCTTAGGCTTTCTCATTTTTTTCTGTCTATTTTGGAAAATATCTCCATTCCCATATCCTTTTAACATCTTTTACATTTTCACTGTCTTTTTTCAAAAAAATAATTTTGAGACAATAGCATTAACAGATAAATTTTCTATCTGTTGTGAGACTTCTTTTCCTGGGGATGCTAAGCAATGCTTATTCCCTTTTAAGGTTTTAGTGTTGAGCCAATGTTTGATTAAAGTTTTACTGGGGAACGAATGAATTTATTGAGCATACTTACCGAAATAACTGAGGGGTTGCTGAGGTGTATGTATGACCTGAGGGTATGCACACTGGAAAGCCTTTACCCAGTATGGGTAATGCCTTCTCTTCCTAGCCTTCCCCAGATTGCCTATTTTAGCTCTCCCCAAACCCAAGAGGCCATGTGTAATTAGGGCCAAATTACATACAGTTGTCTGGGAAGAGTGGCTGGATAATCTGCTGAGGGTCCAATGACCCTCCTTGGCTCTCCTTTAATGAATGAGCATAACCGTCAACAAGCCCAACTGTGACAGTGTTTAGTGATCAGGCTCAGCTGGAGTCGTGATGATGATAGTTATTACATGGAGAAGGGACTGCTGTATAGCATCATCATCTTATTAAAAGGACCCGAAATTTAAAAGGATTTGGTTCTAGGATCCACATATGAGGGAGAACATATGTCGTTTGTTTTTCTGCGTCTGCATTACTTCATTTAGTATAACAGTTTCTAGATCCATCCATTTACCTGCAGATTTCATCTTTCTTTACTGCTGAATGGAACTGAACTCCATTGTGTAAATATACCACATTTTTGTTAACGACTCATCAGTTGAGGGACAGTTAGGTTGCTTCCATCTCTTAGCTATTGTGAAAAGAGCATCAACAAACATGGTTGTAAAACTGTCTCTACAATAGGATGAGTCTTTTGGGTATATGCCAACGAGTGGTACAACCAGGTCATATGGTAGGTTCATTTTTTAGTATTTATTTATTTTTATTTATTATTTATTTGTTTATTTATATTTAATAACCACATGATTAGAAGAAGCATTTCATTACAGCTTTAACATATTCAGTAACAATTTCCAGAGCAAGGATACATCTTTTTAAAAAGTGGCTGTAAATTTTTAGGTTCACAGTTGAATTAATAGTTATACAATATTGAATTCAGTATAAACCCTGTAAGACATAAAATTGAATGAATTTTTAACCTTTGAAGAAGATCTCCATTTCTTTTTAAAATATGCTGTTTCCTACATTTTTAATGTTTGCACATGTGTCCTTAATCTCTATGTCTCTGATCCTTACTAGTCACAGTCAGTTACACTTGGATCCTCGGCACCTGAGTATGGATATAAAGTCATCAGGTAGATTTCAGTGGTAATGTTTATCACCTCTACTAATTAACATGAAGTAAATTTTTATGCTTCCCCCTCAAATATGTCTTTTCTTTTTAATTTTTTGACTTTTTTGTTTGTATCTCATACAGAACATCCCACACAATATACCCACTTCCCAAATGGCACCCTCCCATAAGCCCCACCCCCTACTAGAACCCATATACTCTGTCATCCCTGTTACTGTACACTGTGTTGTCAGCACCCCCAGCCATTCCCCAGTGCTTGTCTGTCTGCTGAATCTAGTCAGCCTATCTAGAGATCCTTGTTTTAGGAAGATCAGCTGTCCCTCATCTAGCTGCAATCAATTGTCAATATTCCTTTAGATAAGATTGGGGACTGCTGTTCATTTTCCCAGTTTTATGCTGGGTTACTGTCTGTGATTCTTTTGGGCTACACTGGCCAATAACTCAAAGGAGGGTATCACCTGTCTAGCATTGTTTCTTGTTATGTAGCCTTTATCTATACATATAGACTCTTAAAAAATTCACTGACCTCATTAATCTTTGGTTATACTTTCCTTTTGGGTGTTTAAGACCCTACAATTGACCCAAATAAACCAATTTATTTTTACTCTTAAGGTCATTTGAGGATCTGTTCCTCAGG
Organism: Nannospalax galili; assembly: GCF_000622305.1. Lineage (NCBI taxonomy): Eukaryota > Metazoa > Chordata > Mammalia > Rodentia > Spalacidae > Nannospalax > Nannospalax galili. Next base: position 1,080,751 of record NW_008342000.1, on the reverse strand, counting down.
GGTAACATGGGATTGGGAGGAACCCTTGGCTCCATTCTTTTACCGGTTCCATCTATGTGAAGATAAGTTAAAGGTTCTGCTCGACCATGGCTGGCTTTGCTTGGAAGCATGGAAAAAATGTTTCCTCTGTGTTGACCCTTCTCTTTCTAGACTGGACACAGGTTCAAGCCCATCTGGTGGGGTCTCCATGGCCTCCTTGATGAGGAGGACAGGTGACTAACCACAGTCACAGGACATTTTGAGAGATGCTCATAGTCCCCTGGAACTTAGTTGACGTAGGAGGGAAAGGAGCAAAAACTGTCCTTTATGTCCCTCTGCCCAAATTAGTATAAGCCTCATAGCATGGCTATTAAACATCCAAGAAGGTTAGTTCCACCAGTCTGGTACTTTTAATTACCCTGTGCCATGTAGATAAAGCTTGGGTAAAGACCAAATGCTCTCAGATAAACCTTGCCTTGATGTATATTATATTCTTTGATCTGGTGGTATGTATAATTTGTTAGGAGGTTTTTGGATGAATATGGTTCCCTCTGGTTTTTTTTTTTTAAAACTAGCTAGGAATTATTTATCTCTCACATTGTCAAACCATGGTGGAAGGGTGAGACATTTTTAGTTTTTTAAGAGTTCCCCACACTGTTTTCCATAGAGGTTGCATGAGTGTGCAATCCCACCAGCAGTGAATGAGCATTCCCCTTTCTCCATATCCTTGCCAGCATTTGGTTTCATCTGTTCTCTTGATCCTAGCCAGTGTGATTGGGGTAAGGTGATACCTTAGGGTGGTTTTAATTTGCATTTCCCTAATTACTAGTGATGTTGAACACTTTTTGAGATGTTTCTTGGCCGTCTTCATTTCTTCCTTTGAGAACTCTCTGTTTAGATCCTCAGCCCATCTTTTAGTTGGTTCATTCAGTTTCTCGATTCTTTGTTTTTTGAGTTCTTTACATATTCTGGATGTTAAACCTCTGTCAGATGTGTCACTGGTGAAGATTTTTCCATTTTGTGGGTTTTCTCTTCACTTTTTTGATTGTTTCTTTTTCTATACAGAAGCTTTTTAGTTAAATGAGGTCCCACTTGTTGATTGCTGACCTTAATTCCTGAGCAACTTCTGTCCGATTTAGAAAATCCTTTCCTGCACCTATATCTTGTAAGTTACTGCCAAATATTCTTCTAACAGTTTCAGGGATTCCAGTTTCACATTGAGGTCTTTGATCTATTTGGAGTTGACTTTCATGCTAGTTGAAAGATAATGATCTAGTTTCGTTCTTCTACAGGTGGAGATCCAGTTTTGCCAGCACCATTTATTGAAGATGCTGCCTTTCCTCCATTGTGTGTTCTTGGCACCTTTGTCAAATATCAGGTGGCTGAAATTGTGTGTACTCGGGTTTGGATCTTCAATGATGTTCCACTGATTTTTGGGCCTATTTTTGTGCAAGTACCATGCTGTTTTTACGACTATAGCTGTGTAGTATACTTTGCGATCTGGTATAGTAATCCCCCCTGCATTGCTCTTTGTGCTCAGGGTTGCTTTGGCTCTCTGGGGTCTTTTGTGTTTCCATATGAACTCAAGGATAGTTTTTTCTAATTATGTGAAGCATGTCATGGGGATTTTGATTGGGATTGCATAGAATCTATCTATTGCTTTTGGTAGGATAGTCATTTTCACAATATTAATTCTTCCAATCCATGAGTATGGGAGGTTCTTCTGTCTCTGGATGTCTTCCTCAATCTCCTTCTTTAATAATTTAAAAATTTCATTGTAGAGATCTTTGGTGTCTTTGGTTAGATTTGTTCCAAGATTTTTTTGCAGCAATTATGAATGGGAGCATTTCCTTGTATTCTTTCTCTAATTGCTTGTTATCAGTATATAGAAATACTACTGAGTTTTGTAGATTGATTTCATAACCTGCCACTATACTGAAAGTGTTGATCAGTTCTAGGAGTTTTCTGGTGGAACTTTTGGGATCTCTTAAGTATAGTACCATATCATCTGCAAAAAGTGATAATTTGTCCTCTTCTTTTCCAATAAGTACTCCTTTAATTTCCTTCTCCTGTCTTATTTCTCTAGCAAGAGTTTCAAGCACTATGTTGAAAAGGCATGGAGATAGTGGACATCCTTGTCTGATTTTAATGGGAATGCTTCAAGTTTTTCTCCATTTAGAATGATGTTGGCTCTGGGTTTGTTGTATATAGCTTTAATTATGCTGAGATATGTTTCCTCCAGTCCAATTCCCTCTAGGACTTTGAACATAAATGAATACTGAACTTTGTCAAAAGCCTTTTCTGCATCTATTGAGATGACAGTGTGGTTTTTGTCTTTGAGTCCATTTATATGATTAATGATGTTTATTGACTTGCATATATTGAACCATCCCTGCATCTCTGGAATAAAGCCTACTTGATCATGGTGCATGATCTTTTTGATGTGTGTCTGGATGAGGTTTGCAAGTATTTTGTTGAGAATTTTTGCCTCTATGTTCATTAAGGATGTGGATCTATAGTTTTCTTTTTTGGGTGTGTCTTTACCCAGTTTGGGTATTAGAGTGATGCTGGCTTCATAGAAGGAATTTGGGAGTTCTCCCTCTGTCTCTATAGTTTTGACAAATTTAAGTAGTGCAGCCACAGCCAGCTGCAGCTGTCCCTCCACTCTTCTGGTGCTGGGTGCTGTCTCCAGGTTCTGCTCCTTCACCATTCAGAAAGACCATCGGCAGAGACAGGAGAAGCACAGGAGAACAAAAGCGGCGAGCACCCATGGAAGGATCACTGGCAAGGGGGCTTCGGATGCCCAAAGTCCCGCGTTGGGCGCCAGCTGCAGCCGCTGCCAGCTGTGGCCTCCCCTCTACTCTTCCAGTGCTGGGTGCTGTCTCCGGGAGCCACTCCTCCACTTGCACAGGGGTGCTGCCTGCAAGCGCATGGGCACTGCCTCCTGGGTGCCGCCTCTGATCGCATGGGTGCCGCCTGCAATCCTACCTGCGTTGCCTTCTGGGCGCTGCCCCTGATCACCAGGCATTGCCCTTCACTCCTCGCTGTGCCAGCAAGCTGTGGTTGTGGCTGAGGCAGCTCTTCTGCTCACCCGGTGCTGGGGCCACTCTTCTGCTTGCTACAGTGCTGCCTCCCATCGTTGCTACTTCTGCCCAGTCTGGACCCCAGGGCTGGTGAGGAGACTGTGTCAGCAGAGCCGCATTCAGACACAGGAGACCAGGTTCGTTGATGTTGATCCAGTTTATTGTAGAAGGGCACAAACTTATATGGGGCGGGGGACCAATTAAGAAGTTAACAACCCAGATCTTTGCAGGGCTGTGTCCTATCATGCCATCACGAGCCAGACAGCTCATTAGCGTAATGGATTTTAGGTTTCCTTATGGGGCCTCGTTTCCTGGGAGCCACATGATCCAGGCTGTGTAAGTGTTGCAATTTGGGATCTCAAGGGTGGTGATTAGTGGCAAGCTCTAGGTATCAGTCTCATGAGCTGCCAATGGGAGCAAATGTCACAAGGCGTTCCTTGTGGGTCCAGTGGTGGGGCCCATTGCCTCCAGCCTGCTGTATGGCTGTCAATAAGACTTTCACCCTAGGCTCAAGCCTGTCTCCACAAAGTAGTGTTTGGAGGTCTTCTTTAAATGTCTGGTAGAATTCTTCTGTAAATCCATATGGGCCTGGGCTTTTTTTATTTGGGAGGCTTTGTATTACTTTTTTTGTCTCATTAACCTTTTATTTTTAATTTAGTTTTACAATAAACAGCAAAGTTTATCATTAAAAAAATAACCACAGCTGTCAATTTTTAAAATGGGGTTTATGTTTTAAAGCATTACTACTATACCCTGTAATTACATCTTTTATATACAAGAACTGTGTACAAAGTGCTTTCAAACTATACAGTAAGATTTTGGAATAAGATAGAAAGGTTATCCTTAGGAGTTAGTTATCCTTGACTGCTTGTAATGAATCACAACTGGTTACATTCTTAATTTTCATTTTATTTATGTAAGTGAAAAGCCATCATTTTCTGATACCAAGTTCATACATGCTTTTTAAAAATAACCCTTGATCCACATGTCTAAACTTTATTTCTACATATAATCCAGTTATTTGCTTTTTTTCTTGAAAATAAGTAGAAGATAGAGTTTTTTTTTAAGCAAATACTTGTAAATCATTTTAGACACATCAGTCAAGATGTGATACAAAAAATTTAAAAACCAAGTTACATTAAAGAAAAAAAGGTCTGGGAAAAGCAAATTATATTCTCATATTTCTTTCTTCAAAGAACTGCCCTGTATATTAGAAATGGATTCATCCTTTTCCTCTTACTGAAAACACTCCAGTCATCTGGTGCTAAACCCAACATCTTATACATATCAAGAATGCCTTAAAATTATTTGATACACAAAGCCAGGTGTGGTACATGCCTATAATCCTAGCAATTTGAGGTGGAGGCAGGAATATAAGGCATTCAAGACCCTCAGTGACATAGGAAGTTGGAGGCTAGCCTGAGATACAGGAGACAAAACTTACTTGCTATAAAGCTTTTAAATTAAATATTTAAAGCACAAGGTGTGTAAGTGAGCAGTAGTTTGGGAAACTATACAGGAAGTATGATTTTTCCAAACACATTCTTCAAGGATTTTCCTTTTGGTCTAACAATGGGATTGAGGGACTTAAATTTCTATTAGTTAAGCATGCCTTAACCATGTGGACATATATGGCCTTTCAGCTGGCAAATCCTTTAAGCTGGCTAAGATCCTTGTGAAGTACATCCCAAAGGAAAAACTAAGGCACTAAGAGGTTAAGAATCTAGACTGTATGTGGTTAACACTTGCAGAAAAGGGGTTTTCATGCCTTTCTTTTGTTATCTTTGTAAAAACAGTATAAATAAGTTTTCATTTTTTTATTTCAAAGAACCCTAGGAAGCAGACACTGGATAGCCTCACCTAAAAAAATGATTACAAAGGAATAAGTATATTCAATTAAAGTCTAATTAATCATCTATGTAGGCTCAGCACATACTTTTGAATCTACATTAGGCCAATTCTTCATCATTTCCATCAGCAGGTCACATCTGTTCCGTGATTTGTTTGTACAAACTAAGCCTATTACAAAGGACAATGATTTTTTTTTTTTTGAAGCAGGGTCTCCCTGTAGCCCCAGTTGCCCTGAAACTCACTATGTAGACCCGGGTGGTCTGAAACTCACAGAGATCCACCTGCCTCTGCCTCCTGAGTGCTGGGACTAAAGGCGTGCACCACCACACCTGGCAGGACAATAATTTTCAATAATGATGCCTGAACAGTAACTCTGAGTTGTGAAAGCCCAAGACTTAAGTGCAGACCATGGAGAATTCCAGCAGCTTTCTACTACTTGGCATGACAATTCAGTGACATATAAAACTGATGCAGCCTCATTTAAAATTCATTCTTGGTTTGCCTTCTTATATTTAATTCATGTTACAGGTCTCTTTAAACTGTTGATATCTTCTTGGTTTAACTTTGGTGGTTCCCATGATTTTAGTTATCCATCCATTTCTTTTAGATTTTCAAATTTAGTAGCGTATATGTTTTAAAAATATTCCCTTACAACGATCTGGATCTTTCTGGTGTCTATTGTGATGCTTCTCCTCTCATCCCTGATTTTTTTGATTTGGGTTTTCTCTTTCTTTCTTTTGGTTAACTGGGCTAAGGATCTATCTGTCTTGTTTAGCTTTTCAAAGAACCAGCTCTTAGATTCATTGAGTCTTTGTATTGTTTCCATTGTTTCTATTTCATTAATTTCTGCTCTGATATTTGTTATTTCTTCTCTTTTGCTGGGTTTGGGTTTCATTTGTTCTTGCCTTTACAGTGTCTTGGGTTGCAGTGTTAGGTCATTTATTTGGGCTCTTTTTAATTTTTTAATGTAGGCACTTAGAGCTAAAACCTTCCTCCTTAGGACTGCTTTTAATGTGTCCCAGAGGTAGGGCTGTGTTGTATTGTCCTTTTCATTGAATTCCAGTATTTCTTTTATTTCTTTCTTAATTTCTCCTTTGACCCACTCATTGTTTAGGAGTGTGTTGTTCAATTGCCATGAGTTTGTGTAGTGACTAGGCCTTTTCCAGTGTTGATTTTGAGCTTTGTTGCATTGTGGTCTGATAGAATGCATGGAATTATTTCTTTCTTTTTTTTTTTTGTATTTATTTAGGTTTGTTTTGTGGCCCAGTATGTGGTCAAATTTTTGAAAAAGTTATATGGGGTGCTGAGTAGAAAGTACATTCTTTGGTGCTTAGGTGGAATATTCGAAAGATGTCTATTAGGTCCATTTGATGTATGATATCATTTAATTTAGATGTCTCTCTGTTTATTCTTTGTCCATTTGACCTATCTGATGGAGATAGTGGGATATTGAAGTCCCCTACTATTACTGACTTGGGGTTAATCTGTGTCTTAAAGTCTTGCAGTGTTGTTTTTATGAATTTGGGTGCACTAGATTTTGGTGCATATGTGTTAAGGATTGTAATATATTCTTGGTTAACTGTTCCTTTGATTAGAATGAAGTGACCCTCCATATCTCTTCTGATTAGTTTTACTTTGAAGTCTATTTTGTCAGATATTAGAATTGCAACCCCTGCTTGTTTCTTAGTGCCATTTGCTTAGAATATTCTTTTCCATCCTTTACCTTAAAATAGTGCCTGCCCTTGAAGGTCAGATGGGTTTCTTGTAGGCAGCAAAGAGATGGATTTTTTTTCTTAATCCATTCACTTATGTGTCTTTTGACTGGGGAGTTCAGTCCACTGATATTTAAGGTTATTATTGGAAGGTGTGTATTGGTTGCCGTCATTTTGATTGCTGCTTGTGTGCTCTGTCTAATTTTGTGTTTCCTTGACTATTCCTTTATTTATTTTCCTTCGTTGCCCCTGGGGTATAGCTGTTTCTCTGCTCTCTATATTGCTTTAAGTTTTCTTTGAAGGGCTGGTTTTGTGGACATATATTCTTTCAGGCTATTCATGTCGTGGAAGATTTTTCTTTCCCCCTCAACTATAATAAACATTTTTGCTATTCTGGGCAGGCATCTATTGTAATGTAGAACTGGAAATACCTTGCTACAGGCTCTTCTGGCTTTCATAGTTTGCACTGATAAGTCAGCTGTTATTCTGATGGGCTTTCCTTTGTATGTGACTTGTTTTTATGTTGCTGCTTTCAGTATTCTCTCTTTTTTTCTGTACATTCAGTGTTTTACTATGATATGTCATGGGGAGTTTCTTTTCTGATCCTATCTATTTGGTGTTCTATGTGCTTCCTGTATTTTTATGGGATGTCTTTCCTTAATTTCAGGAAATTGTCTTCTACAATCCTGTTTAAGATCTTGTCAATACCATTAACCTGAAATTCTTCTCCTTCCTCTATTCCTGTGATGAGTAGATTTGGTCTTTTCATGGTGTCTCACATCTCTTGCATATTCCATTCCTGTGTTTTATTCTAATTTTCCATAATCTTTGCTTGAGTGGTCCAATTCTTCAACTTTATCCTCCAGTGTTGATATTCCATTTTCCATTTCATTCATTCTAGTGGTAAGGCTTTCCTCTGTTGTTTCAAGTTGGTTTATTGAATTTTGTACCTCCTTCTTCATTTCTGCCTGAGTTTTCTTCAATATTTCTCTTTTGTGAATTCATTCAGAAGTTTAACCCTATCTTCTTTTAGTTCTTTGATTTGTTTGTGCGTTCTTTAAATTCGTTGATTCCTTGATCAGTTTATGATTGTTTTAAATTCAGTGTCCTGGGTTATCTCTAGGAGGTTCTCCTTGTAGAACTCTTCTACAGGATTGATGGAGTTTGGTGGGGCTATAGTGTTTTGGTTTTCCATTTTATTATTCTTTCGTTGTGATTTTGGCATGTAAATTTCTTTTATTGTTTATGGTTCTGATATGATAATTAAGTTGAAGTATCCTTCTGTTTGTATTATCAGAGTTCCTAGATCCATTCTTTATTGGTTGGTACAGGGTTCAGGTTCTCTCAGGTTTAATTTGGAGGGAACCGATGGCTTCAGATCAGCTATTCAGGAGTACCCACAGAAGCCCAGTTCAGGTTCCAGTCAGGTACACTCAGGCCTCCTTCACCACGTGGAGGCAGGATCTGGGTGCTCTCAGGCAGTCCCCTGCATTCTCAGACCCTATACCAGAGGGAGGCCAGAGAGAGGCCAGAACTCAGCACTCTCTGGCAGTCTGCTGAGATCAGAGCCGCTACAGCAATGGAGGTTGAAAGCCACCCTCTCAGGCTATCTGCTAGGATCTTAGCCTTAGCCTACCAAAGCCAGATCTGCCCTGGGGCCTTGAGAGGGGCCTCAGGAAATCCCAGGTAAGGGGATAGGTGTGGTGCAATCAGGGGAAGCTCACCACCACATGGAGGTGGGATCTGGGCACTCTCAGGCAGTCCACTTTGTTCTCAGACCATCTGCCAGAGGGAGGCCAGAGAGAGGCTAGAGCTCCGCACTCTCTGGGAGTCTACTGAGATCAGAGCCACTACACCAATCAGAAATAATTTCATTTCTACTAGTAAAAATAATCTAGCTACCTTTGACTCATGGAAAAATAGAATATATGTGTTTTTGTTAAACACAGATAAAAACCCTGGATATTATATATTAATATAAAGCAGGTATAAAAAGATTCTGAATGATAAAAGCAAAAGACAAACTGACTTGAGACGTCAGGATCTGAGAACACCATGGTGTTTCCTGGATTTTATTTTTGCCACATTTATTAAGATGTAGAACTGAAAAATCCGGTAACCCAGAAGTACCAACAGGTACAGGAATAGCCTTCAAACTCAAAATTTCAAGCAGAAAACACGGGCTTTCAGTCTATTGGGTGTGATGAGGGCACAACAAAACCATTACCAGGAAATGTCAAAGAAGTCTAGGTGGGATCTGGGACTCTCAAATCTGTTGTGATAATAAGGAATCTTCTTTCTACAACAGTTACAATCACATAGAGGACCTGGAATTCCACCTGTAGCTGGAATAATGAAGAGCTGTGCTTCCTCCCTGCCACAGTGATATCAAAGGAAGCAAATGGTTATGGCTCTTCTCTGTGCCCTCCAAAACAAGCCCACACACTCCTATGGTGGCAGTGGGAAATAATGGTGAACAGTAATGACTTACTTTTGATCCACTGTGCCTGACAGGAACCAGGAAATATATTATGAGTATGGAAGTCCTGTAACTCCAACAAATAGTGAGGAGACCCCTTCAGTCATCAGAACAGATGAATAGTAAATTTGCACTTTGTGGTGGTTAATCCTGGGTGTCAGCTTGACTGGATCTGGGATTTAAATGAAATGAGAGAGAACTTCTTAACTGGATCATCTGAAGCTGGAAGACATGACCAAAGTGTGGGTATTACCTTCTGATGGCAGCCTGTATAAAAGGCCACGGCAGAGGAGAACGCCTGGCTTTTGTAGCTGCTTGCCTTCATGTGCAGACAACTAGTCTCCCTTTGAGAGACAACTCTTAGCCTGCTATTGGGCCTTAGTGGAAACTGAACATTTGACAATGGGCCACCAAGTTACCATGAGACTGGAGCTGCCTATCATGAGCTGGGTGTTATCTCACCCCACAAGCCATAAAGGAGGATGTGCATAGCAACAATCCATTATCAAATGGAAGTGGTATATACGAGATTGGGCCCAAGCAGGCCCAGAGGGCACAAGCAAGTTACATGAAAAAGTTGCCCAAATGCCTATGGTTCCTACTCCTGTTACAATGCCTTCTGTTCTCAAGCATGCATCTATGGCTTTATGGGGTGTGCCCTACTATCAGTTGACTGAGGAAGAGAAGACTAGGGCTTGGTTTACACATGGTTCTGCATGTTATGCAGGCACCACTCACAAGTGGACAGCTGCAGCATTACAGCCAGTTTCTGGAACAACCCTGAAGGACACAACCCTGAAGGACACTGGGGAAGGAAAGTCTTCACAGTGGGCAGAACTTCGGGCAGTGCACATGGTCGTGCATTTTGCTTGGAAGGAGAAATGGCCAGAAGTGCGATTATATACTGATTCATGGGCTGTAGCCAATGGTTTGGCTGGATTGTCAGGGACTTGGAAGGAGCATAATTGGAAAATTGGTAAGAAAGACATTTGGGAAGAAGTATGTGGATAGATCTCTCCAAATGGGCAAAAGATGTGAACATACTTGTGTCTCATGTAAATGCTCATTAAAATGTGGCTTTAGCAGAAGATGAGTTCAATAATCAAATAGATCAGATGACCTGCTCCGTGGATAGTCAGCCTCTTTCTTCAGCTATTCCTGTCATTGCTGAATGGGCCCATGAACAAAGTGGCCATGGTGGCAGAGATGGAGGTTATGCATGGGCTTGACAGCATGGACTCCCACTCTTGAAAGCTGACCTGGCTACAGCTGTTGCTGAGTGCCAGATCTGCCAACAGCAGAGACCAACACTGAGCCCCCGATATGGCGCTATTCACCATGGCAACCAGCCTGTAACCTGGTGGCAGGGTGACTACATTGGACCACTTCCATCTTGGACGGGACAGCATTTTGTCCTTATAGGAATAGACGCTTATTCTGGTTATGGATTTGCCTTTCTTGCACATAATGCTTTTGCCAAAACTACCATCCAGGGACTTAAAGAATGCCTTATCCACTGTCATGATATTCTGCACAGCATTGCTTCTGACCAGGGAACTCACTTCATAGCCAAAGAAATGCGACAGTGGGCCCATGGTCATGGAATCCACTGGTCTTATCATGTTCCCCACATCCTGAAACAGTTGGCTTAATAGAATGATGGAATGCCCTCTTAAAGACATAGTTACAGAGCCAATTAGGTGGCAATAGCCTGGAGGGCTGGGGCAGGGTCCTCCAGAAGGCAGTGTATGCTTTGAATCAGCATCCAATATATGGTACAGTTTCTCCTAAAGCCAGGATTCACAGGTCCAGGAATCAAGGGGTGGAAGTGGGAATGATTCCATTCACTATCACCCCTGGTTACCCACTAGGAAAATTTTTGCTTCTTGTACCCTTAACTTCGCACTTTGCTGGCTTAGATGTTTTAGTTCCAGAGGAGGGAATGCTTCTACCAGGAGACAGAACAAACATTCTATTGAACTGGAAGCTTAGACTTCCTCTTGGCCACTTTGGGCTTCTGATGTTCTTAAGTCAGCAGGCTAAGAAAGGAATAACAGTATTAGGAGGGGTGATTGACCCAGGCTACCAGAAGGAAATTGGACTGGTTCTCCACAATGGAGGTAATGAAGATTATATCTGGAAGGCAGGAGATTCCTCAGGGTGATTTTTGGTGTTATCATGTCCTGTGATTAAGGTCAGTGGGAAACTGCAGCAACCCAATCCAGACAGGACAACAAATGGCCCAGACCCTTCAGGGATGAAAGCATGGGTCACTTCTCCAAGGAAAGAGCCAAGACTTACAGAGTTGCTTGCTGATGGTGGAGGAAATACAGAATGAATAGTAGAGGAAGGTAGTTACAAATACCAACTTAGGCCACGTGACCAGTTGCAGAAACATGGACTGTAATTGACATGAGTATTCTTGTCCTATTTGGTTAAGAATAGGCTTGTGCATGTATACACATATGTTAAGCAGTTACTTGAGTTATTCTTTTATGAATGTGTAACTGAGATAAGTGTTAAGTGGTTAAGTGTTGAGAATCTATATGATTATATTGGGTTATGAGATACTAAAGGACTAAACATTCCTCAAAGACCTTATCACCTACTCTAAGATATATAATGCATTGGTCATTGTATGGTGGGATAGTTATATCATGTTAGGTTAAATTATGGCCTCAACATTGTTTTCATTTGAAAATTAAGCATGACATAGAGAGATGCTATTGGTTGTCAAGTTGACAAGGGTTGGATTTATGATGGCTAATCCTGGTTGTCAACTTGACTGGATCTGGGATTAACTGAAATGAGAGAGATCTTCTTAATTGAGTCATCTGAAGCTGGAAGATGCACCCAAAATTTGGTTGTTACTGTCTGATGACAACCCGTATAAAAAGACACGGCAGGGGAGTACGCCTGGCTTTTTGCTGCTTGCCTTCTCTCTTGCTGGTGAGTTCATCTTGCTGCTGTAGACAGAAGACTAGCTGATCTTTTGGAATTTGTCAGGCCTTCAGCACCAGATTGGGACCACTGAGACATCAAGCTTG
>NW_008342000.1:1063457-1068538 GCF_000622305.1 Nannospalax galili | reverse complement strand
TTTTGCTGCTATAGACTTAAGACTTTTGGAATTCATCAGACCTTCAGTGCCAGATTGGGACTACTGAGACATCCAGCCTCGTGGACTGAGTAACTACGGATTCTCAGCCTCTCCAGTGTGGTGCAGCCATTGTTGGACTACTCAGACTCTATCCTGTGAACTAAGCTAATAAATCCATATATATATATATATTCTACTGGTTCTGTTTCTTTGGAGAACCCTGACTAATACAGACTTCTATCCCCATTTGGAATTGGTGAGGTAGTATTTGCTTGCCATCATCTTTCTTGAAGACTACCAGCATCCAGCTAAAACATAATGTTAAAATAAGATCCATAGTATCATCACATAGTTATTAACATATGTCCATGTTTCAATAGAAAATAATGTACCATATCAATAATGGAAGTATCCTAAACTGAAAGGGGAACAAAGTAATTACCAAGAATACAGGGATGACAGAGGCAATACTACTACCTGGTAAAGATTCTGAAGCAGACATCGTGAAAATACTTCAACAAACAATTACAAAAGTACCTAAACAAGCACAAAAACATAAAGTTTCTTCAAAGGAATAGAGATATAACAGAGGAAAAAATACAAATTTTAGAACTGAAAAGTAAAATAAGTAAAGTAAAAACTCACTGATGGGCTCAACAGCGGGATGGTGATAATAGGAGAGATAATCAATAAACTTGAATACAGAACAATGATAATTATCTGATAGGAACTACAGAGAGGAGCTAGACTAAAAGCAAAAAAGAGCTGAAAAGATCTTTAGGATTATAATAACTATTTATGTGCTTGATGTTCAGAAATGAGAGGAGAAAAGGATTAGTCTCAAAAAATTTGTCAGTTTGGGTCTGAGTTATCTCACTCAGGATGATTGTTTTCAGTTCTCTTCATTTACCTGCGAATTTCATAGTTTCATTTTTCTTAACAGCTGAATAAATGTCCATTGTGTAAATGTACCATAGTTTCATTATCCATTCATCAGTTGATAGACATCTAGGTTGTTAGGGATGGCTTTCATAGTGCTGGAAGGTGCTATGCATGCTACCTGAAGGGAAAAGTCCTCATCAATTTTGCCCACCTGTGAATCCTGTCAGCTACAACAATTGGCCTGGTAAGATATACCCAGTAATGCAATAGTGGTATGAATGTTATGAGAGTAACAAACCACTATCTGATTGGATTTAAAGTCACAAGACTGATATCACACCTAGGAACCTGTGGCTAGATCAATGACCTTAGGGTTGAGCCTACTAACATTATTCTGCAAAATAGACATAATATTAAACTGGCTTCTAATGATTTATTATTATACTTACAGAATAATGCATCTTTTCACTCTCACCAGAGAAGCTTCCTCATGCAGATGATGATGATTAATCCAGGGATCCAAAACTGGATGACATACAAAGAAAAAGAGACTGTAGAGTGATTATCCATGAATAGGACACTTATATTAAACCTCTGTTACCCAGGGCTCAGGGACCATTGTGGAAGAGGGGGTGGAAAAATTATAAGAGTCAGATGTGGTAGTTGACCACAACAAAACAGAGTTTTCCAGACAGCTGGGAAGTTACTCATATGAACTCACAACAATGATAACAGCGTGCATAAGTCCCACTTAAGCTCAGGCCAGACAAAAATACCAGCAAAGAAGTAGAGAAGTGAATAAGAGGCTCCAGTCTAACTGAGGAACTATTGGCAACTGAGAGCTGTGGGGAGAGGGAGAGTCAGTTTCTTTAAGAGTGTGATCCTGGGCACTTTAATCAGGCTCCAGTTGATGGATCCACACCAAAAGGAATTTTGGAACATAAACTCAGTAGACCTTAATAACAGAGTACATGAAATCAAGCAGAGGGTATTAAGGGGGTACAGATGGGGGGATCTGAATATGATGAAAATATATTGTATGAATTCACAAAAACTCAATAAAAATAGAAGAGTAAAACAACAGCTGAAAACTTGCCAAATTTGACACATCAAAAATACAGAAAGTCAAAATACTGAGTGACTTCAAAGAAGGATAAATTCGAAGAGATACCACTGGATATGAAATCTCCTGCCTGTAACCCCAGCACTCAGGATGCTGAAGCAGGAGGATTGCCACAAGTTTGAGGGCCACCTAGGGTTAGTGAGTGAGACTCTGTCACATAAGATAACTAAGCAATTAAAATTTTAACAAAGGCACATCATACTCAAACTTCTGAAAACTGAAGACAGTGATAAAACCTTAAAAGCAACAAAAGATTAAAACAAATTGAATGACAGAGGATTTATGATCAGTAACCAGAAAGACCAGAGAAAGTGGCACAATAGTGCCAGTAGCAATCAAAATAAGCTCAGATGAAGGGGAAAAAAGAAAATTTGTCATAGCTCGCGCACCCAAAAGTAATGGATAATGATAGTTTATAAACAAAAGGGACCGTGATAAAGAATGAAGTTCTGGACCATCAGGAAAGAAGACAACTAGTAAAAGTTAAATATGCAAATATTCTTTTTCCTTTACAGTTTTCTAAAGTATGTTTGAGGGGCTGGAGAGGTGGCTCAGCAGTTAGCAGTGCTGACTGCTCTCACGGAGGACCTGGGGTCAGTTCCCAGCACCCATGTGGCAGCTAACAACTATCCATACTCCTGTTCCAGGGTATCTAATGCCCCCTTTTGGCTTCCATGGATATTGCATTCACATGGTACACACATACACATGCAGGAAAAATATTCATACACAATAAACAATAAATAAATTTAATGTATATTTGAAAATTGAAGCAACGTTATAATACTCTCCATGTGTAAATGCACTTTGCTGCCAAGCCTGACAGCTTGAGTTTGAATCCTGGAGCCCACATAGTAGAAAGAGAGAGTAATTCTTGCATGTTGTCCTTGAACCTCCACATGTGCTATAGCACACACACACACACACACACACACACACACAATAAATGTTTAAAAATCTATGACACATTCTAATGTGGCAAATGCCGTGGAAGAAATATATAAGACAATCATATTCTAAGTTGCAGCAGTAAAGCCTTATAAATGGAGGCAAGGCACACATCATTCAAAGTAGTGAAATAATGACACCTATGGAAATTACATAAAGAGATAGATGAAAAGTACTATAGTTAAGTCAAAGGCATGTCCGAAAGGGTTCATTTAATCTACAGGAAGCTAGGAAAAGGAAAATACATGAATATAAGTGGAAATAACAAATAAGAAACAAAAATACAATAGCATACCTAATTCCTAAGTTTTAAGGATTATGTCAAATGCATATGGTCTAAATATTCTAATTCAAAGATAGAGATTGGTAAAGTGGATCAAAAATCATGTCCCAGTTATATGTGTTTACAAGAAAGTCATTTCAAATGCAATGATGTAAGGAGGCTGGAAGTACAAATATGGAAAGAAATATATCATAAAAACACTAATCAAAGGGAAGCAGGTGTGACTCTCAATATTAGCTAAAGCAGACAAAGAAAACTACCATAGTGGCTAGAGAGATGGCTCACTGCTTTCAGAAGACCCCAGTTCAGTTCTGAGCACCATCATGGTGTGGCTCACAATCATCTGTAGCTCTAGCTCCAGAAGATTTGGCCCTTCTGGCCTCATTGGGCACCTACACTCAGGTGCACATTCCTACATAGAAAAACAAATATATATACCTAATTAAAATTTTTAAAAAAGATCTTAAGAAAATTATCAAAGACAGCTAAATGTCTATAACTAAATAATGTGTGCTCTATATATGGTTTCTCAACAGAGTCTAGGCTTTGGAATAATTTCTTTGGGAAATAAAGTTTAAAGGGGGGTCCTCAACTCCATTCAGTATAAGAACACGGCAGAAAAATTGCTTGTCTCTGTCATTTCTAGGTTTATGTCTGTGGACAATTTGAACCTGTGGGCTCCCAGAGCTCTACTATGTGGTATGTTTTATTATGCTTATTTAGGTTTCAACACCTCTTTCCCTCTGTACCAATCACTAGTCACAAATGACTATGAACAGGGAATAAATACCTATTTATTTTCTTTGTCTTCTGAAAAGTAGGATATAGAATGGAATGAATAGTAGGTAGTGTTGGCCTGCTAAGAGAGTCTAGATCCAGGCTTTAAAACCCGTGTAAAGAAAGAGGAACATGGATATTGTGGAGGGTACTGGTAATTTCAATGGCTGACTGTGTTTCTCCCTCATTAGTCAGTATGTTGGCCTGGACAGCATCAGACCTCAACTATGTAAAAATTTGTCATCTTCCTGTTACTTCTGGACAGGGAGAATCCTAGTTCCACTTTTGCAGCTCAAACAGTTGTTCTGTTCTTGACTATATTTCCTTCTTCTACTCTAGACAATCTTCCTACTTGAGTCTCTAAGACTTTAGAGTTTCAAACTGATACCCTTAGACGACTATTTTCACTAAATTTTCCCAAGATGCCTGACTCAGACACTGTAATGGAGTCAGGAAGCCTTGTTCTTACCATCCATAACTTGTGAGTGACCCTGAATGAGGATCTTGTCCTTTCTGCACCTGCTTCTATATTTGTAAAATAAGAAAATAAATTTAAACAAGCCATGCAAAAACTCTCTTCTAAGGAAAACCTACAAAGCCTTGTATGTATAACAGAAAACTTAGAACCAAAAGACTCTTTCCTCTAATACCTTCCCCACACAATATCTGGCATTCTTGACGAACTCCTTTGCTGCCCATTCTTCAGCTCTGCTTCCCAGTGTTCTCTTTTCTTTGTGGCATACCTAGGAAGATCAGAACCCTTCCTAGGTTTTCCTTCCCCTGGTATCAGCAGGCCTTCCTTGTGCTGATGGGATACTATGTGCACTGTCTGCAGGTGACAGCTGGTTCTCACATGTCAAGAGGTTGAATAAGGATGTGGAATGGCCTGGGAGGTCTGTTTATTGCAGATGGTGATAGGGGGTGAGTGATGAAGGTCGAAGTGACCAGGTCCTATCACAATGAGCTTAGGGTCTGACCATACCAAAATGGGTAGTAGAAAGACATTTATAGAGGAAGCTTGGCTGTAGCCCTGTAAGTCTTACCCTGGTAGAGCATTGGATATATATA
>NW_008342000.1:1057206-1063422 GCF_000622305.1 Nannospalax galili | reverse complement strand
TATTTATTTCACATTAAACCAATACTTTTGAACAGTTTCCATTTTAGTAGTTTTAGGCCCCAGCTGCACATTAGAACCACCGGCTATCTTTTACAAAAAAGGCATGCCTTAAGCCTCCCCCCAGACTGAGGGTTTCAGATTGTTTAGTGATAGGCCCAAATATTAGAATGGTTTAAAAGCTGTTTTAAAAGGTGATTTTTATTGACTGTTCCTAATTCTGTTGCATGTTTGGTGAGGCCTCTTCCATCACATTATCTGGTTAATGATCCCAGTACTTCTAGAAGGTTGGTATTCTTTATCTCCAAGATTATGCTTAAGGAGACCATGACTCAGAAATCAAGGAAGCATCCTAGCCTACATGAAACAGAGGATTTAAAACTAGCTTAGCCTTCACTGCCTATGCTTCAAGGAACCACTCTTCCAAAATGTGGTGAGGAAATAGGTTGGGAGTGGGGGATGGTGAGGGGGGAACTGCGGCTTTGCAAAGAAGCTTCAACATTTTCCTGAAGGGGTCAGGGAGCCTCCGAGGGGTTTCATGTGCAGGAATGACTTGGTGAAATCTATATCGAAGAAGAACTCTCTAGTGTTGGCACCTTTGTGTTTTTCCTTGTAGCCCAGGCTTGTCTCAAACTCACAGGGTAGCCAAAGATGATCTTGACTTCTGATCCTCCTGCCTCCACCTCCCAAAGGCTGGGAGTCCAGGCATGTGCCATCACACATGGTTTATGTGGTGCTGAGGTTAGAACCTGGGGTGTCATGCATACTACGCAAGTGCTCTGTCAACAAAGCTACATCCCCAGCCACACTTTTATATGCTCCTGCATCTGGCAACCAGTGCAGTACCAAATAAGTCAAATTCCTCGAAGACTTAAATTAACCCGTTCCTAAATTTGCAAATTCAAAAAAATTCAAAAGCGATATATGTTCAGAGGTGATCACAGAATTCTGGCTCTGGCTCTGCTATGACCTGTCACCCACCCCACGGAACGTGAGCGGTGTCCTGCTCCTCCTGCTGTTCCTTCTGCTTAGCACAGGATCTGGCACAGGGCAGAAGACCCACAGAGGTGCCTGACTTGAAATTCATGGGGTTCTCGTGCAGTTTCTTCCCAGCTGCTCGTAACAGATGGTAAACTTCTTCTCCAGGTGTTTCTTGACCTAACAGGTGCATACGTGGAAGGCCTTCCCCTTTGCAAAGCATTTGTGTGTCTGATTTATTATTAACAAGATGTAGTAAGTCCGGACCAGATCCAGGAAACAGGCAGAGACATGAGTAAAGAGGTAACAGCTCCTTGGAGGAAAGTTTAAAGTAAATGCAGTCCCCTAGTCAGGGGTGGCAAAGTACACAGTGTACAAAATGTCAGGCCTGTGAGAAGACTTCAAGAAGAAAGAATCCCTCCCTTCCCTTCCTCCCCTTCCTTCTGTCCTCCAACCCTCCTCTTCTTCCTATCTCCCTTCCCCGACCCCATTTCCTGCCCTCCATCCTCCCTCAGTCCCAAGATGTGGTTTCTGAGTTGCTGGTTGTTTCTTCTCCATTTCTCTGACTTTTATTTTGGTGCTCAAGCACTGGTGGTCTCATTGACTAGTGCCCTGACATTCTCTCTCTCTCTCCTCTCCTCTCTCTCTCTCTCTCTCTCTCTCTCTCTCTCTCTCTCTCCTTTTCCTTCCCTCCCTCCTTCCTCCCTACCTGCTTGTCTGTAGTGAGATTCTATCATGCTCTAGGCATTGTGTTAATGGATAGGAAGGATGAATAGGTTTATGCTGCATAGTCTATGCCTCCAAGACATTTGCAATATGGTAGGAGACAGAAAATAAATAGCTCTAGTAAAACATGGAGATTAAATGGTATGAGAAGTCACGGGGAGGAAGCAGAGATCACTTCTAGCTACATGAAAGCAGAGGTGAACTGAAACTTGAACTTGAGTTGAAGGAGGGTGTGAATCAAGCTAATAGGAATCATTAAAGGCAGACTTTGTCCAGGAAGAGCTAATGTGACTCCTGATCCAGATTATCAGCTGTGTGTTCTGAATGGTTACTTCACCTCTCTGAACCCTGACTTCCTCCTCTGTAAAAGTGGATAAGATATTTTATCAGTTTCACCATCCCAATGGATTTGTCCATTTCTGGCTTGTCCCCATTAGTGGATAAACACATCTGCCACCCCAACACCTGTTCATTGTCTTCTTACAGAACAAACTCCTTATCCTTTGTCTCTGTCCCCTCCTTAGACCACCTCTGCTATGTCCACTCCAACGGGGATGTTGCCTTCATTATTCCACTGCAGCTACCGATGACTCAGGATCCAGAATCCAAAGGTCAGTTCCTCATTCAACTCTTATCTCACTTGGCAGTGGCTCTTGACACAATCCACTTTTTCCTCCTCCACATGGCTTTCAGCATCCTATACTCCACCGCTTTTCCTCCTGGGCAGGGGCTTCTGAAATGCCTTTGTTTCTTCCTCATTTCTCTGACCACCACTGGTGATCCTGTTCAGTGATGCCCTGATGATTTTTGCCCCCAATTGCCTCTCTCAGGTTTTCTTCCATGCAATTTAGGCTTAAACACTCAGTAGCCTTCTGGGCATCATCACTTAGACATCCCACTGGCGTCAGAGTCCAATATGTCCACAACCCCATTCTCTGTCCACCCCACCGGCCCTCACTACTGCCAGAGCATCCCTCCTCTGTTACTGACAGTTCCATCTTTCTGTGACTGATGATAAAAACCTGGCATCATCTTTGACTCTTCTTCTAGGAAATCCATGGCCAACTTCATGGGTTCTGCATTTAAAACACATCCTGAATGTGATCATCTCTCACTGTCTCTAATGCTCTCATCTTGGTCCAAGCCTCTGTCGTTACTCAGAGGAACAGCTTCCCAGATGACACACTGTTTCTACCATAGATTCTGTGCAAGAACAGTCCTTTCCTCCTGTCCCATGTCACATCATGTTATTTTTCTCTCCCAAACTTGCAGTGAAGTCCCAATGCTCTCAGAGTAAAGCTAAAGTCTCATCATGCCTGTAAGTGCCCATGATCCATCCTCAGCACTTCCCCTCCCCTGTCCTGAACTTATTTCTGACAAGCCTCCACCTGGCTCTGTTCCAGCTATACTAGCTGCTTCTTAGTTGACCCTCAAACCCACCAAGCACGCCCCACTGCAAAATTTTAACATTTTTAGCAGCTCTTCTCCCGAAATCTTCAAGCTCTAATCTCTAGACTGCTGGAACCGCCATAGCAAGATACAGTTAACTGTGTGGTGTAAACAGAAACACATTTCTCACAGTTAAGGAGGCAGGAAGGTCCAAGAGCAGTGTCTGGTCACTGCTGGTAGCTTCCTTCCTGGCTTGTAGATGCCCATCTACTCACCATCCCTAACGTGACCTGTCCTCCAAGCATGCAGACAGGAAAACTTTTCTTCTTTCCTCTTCTTACAAGATCCTTCACACTACTGAGTAGGGCCCCATCCTTATAATCTCATTTGATCCTAATTACTTCCTAAAGTCTCTGTCTCCAAATATAGTCATTTAGGAGATTAAGATTTCAACACATGAATTGGAGGGAAGAAGAATCAAACCGAAGCATGAAACACACACAAACATACTGTACAAACACAATACACACACTTCACTGGCATAGACACACACACTACACATACACACTTCACAGATACATAGACATTCAAACAGACACACGCTGTGCTCATATAGATGAACACATACTTTATATGCACAGAGACACTATACATACACATAGTCACACACTTCACACACAGATACATACTGCCCACACAAAGACACACACTGAGCACACAGAAGCACACACTGGACACACAGAGACCCCAGAGACACATACTGCACAGAGAGAGACACACCATACACACACAGACATATGGTGCACACGTAGAGACACACAGACACATACTTCACACGGAGACGTATGCTGCACACACAGATTCACACAGAGCACACATAGAGACACATTGTACACACAGACACACACTACCCACATGTAGACACACACTGCATACACATAGACACACTGCATACACATAGGCACATACTGCACACAGACACACACTAGCCATAGACAAACACACATTGCACACACTGACACATTGCATACATAGACACACACTACATATACAGCAGTATACTGCACACACAGACACATATTACACAGATATATACTACACCTACATAGACACACACTGCTTACACACAGATATGCTGCACACAGAGACACACACTGTCTACATATAGACACACAGTGCATACAGACAAATATTTCACACACAGAGACATATACTACACAAACAGACACACGCTGTGCTCATATAGATGAACACATACTTTATATGCACAGAGACACTATACATACACATAGTCACACACTTCACACACAGATACATACTGCCCACACAAAGACACACACTGAGCACACAGAAGCACACACTGGACACACAGAGACCCCAGAGACACATACTGCACAGAGAGAGACACACCATACACACACAAACATATGGTGCACACGTAGAGACACACAGACACATACTTCACACGGAGACGTATGCTGCACACACAGATTCACACAGAGCACACATAGAGACACATTGTACACACAGACACACACTACCCACATGTAGACACACACTGCATACACATAGACACACTGCATACACATAGGCACATACTGCACACAGACACACACTATCCATAGACAAACACACATTGCACACACTGACACATTGCATACATAGACACACACTACATATACAGCAGTATACTGCACACACAGACACATATTACACAGATATATACTACACCTACATAGACACACACTGCTTACACACAGATATGCTGCACACAGAGACACACACTGTCTACATATAGACACACAGTGCATACAGACAAATATTTCACACACAGAGACATATACTACACACACAGACATACATTACCACACACATAGACACATGATGCACACATACTACACACACAGAGAGACACATGTACTGACACACTACACCCACAGTACACAAACACACAGACACTCCCACACAGACACACACTGCACACACAGAGACACACAGTGGTTGTTGTCTGTTAACTGTTCCTCATTCACCTTCCCTTTTAGAAGCGAGCCTATCCATTTTATCCAGTACATATTCGTAGTCCTTAGACAAAAATCCCAACATGTTACTGCTCAGCTTACTAAAGGTGACTATGCTTACATACTGACTCAGGCACTTATCAACCGTGTATGCATTGCTTAGGGAATGCCTAGCACAAGAAGCATTCAACAAATGATCTCAGAACTAGACGATAATGACAATAAGGGCTTTTTATGGGAGGGATCTCTGTAAAGCGGGGATCAACTTTGCCAAAGTGGGGCATAGTCTTACCTTCAGGGAGCTGCAAAGGATTCTGTTGAGCTTGAACAGTCTTTGCCAAGTTGTCCTAGGAGGAGGTTGAGTGCCACCCTTGGGTAGTAGAACCTCAGCGGAAGTTGGATGACAGTTGAAGTTGGATGACAGTTAATATTCTCACACAAGGGAGTGGCATAGTCTGAACCAGGTTCCGTTCAATTAACCTGTGTTGAGAACTGGGAAAGGGTAAAGCTTGAGGCAGAGGATCAGTTTGATCAACTGAATTTTTGGTATTGGACAAGCTGTGACATTCTGACTCTTTCTTCTATATAGTATTATATTTCAATAATGTAATTTCACTTAGAAATAATGCTTTTTGATCCATTTTCATGTGACTCATATGATTGCTAAAGAACTGAAGAAAAATGAGGAGGAACTCAATAGAGGGATGATTTTGGAAGCCCTTGTCAAGAAACTCCAGTGGACTCTCATATGAACATTTGAAAATTGCCTTGTTCTGGCTTTTTTCTAGTTCCTTGTCTAGAACTTGTAATGCTA
The DNA here is from genome assembly GCF_000622305.1 of Nannospalax galili. Taxonomy (NCBI): domain Eukaryota; kingdom Metazoa; phylum Chordata; class Mammalia; order Rodentia; family Spalacidae; genus Nannospalax; species Nannospalax galili. Next base: position 1,057,500 of record NW_008342000.1, on the reverse strand, counting down.
ATTACTCTTGCCTTTACTTCTCTTTCACATCTCCTACTCGTGATTCAAGGACTTTCTTTTCCCCTTAGAGACAAGAGTTATGCAATTTGGGAGACCCACTAAAGGGGTACGCCAATTGCCTCACTCTGGTCCTTGTTCAGCATGGAAGGAGCCAGAGCATTCTGCGTCCCTATTCCCTATTGGGTAACCCCTTCAGAGGATGGCGTGATAAGAATAGGCGGTAGGAATCGGTTAGGCAGTTAGGGTAAAAAGATCCCAAAGAAAAAAGTAGCCAGTTTCTTGGCTAAAAGTCAA
>NW_008342000.1:1019185-1057059 GCF_000622305.1 Nannospalax galili | reverse complement strand
GGGCATGGATTTGATCAAAACACCTTATATGCATGTATGAAATTCTTAATACAGTTTTTGTAAAAATTAAAAAAAAGAAATTCATGATTATGTATAATTAATATATGCTAATAAAAATCATTAAGAAAAAGAACTTACTGAGAAATCTAAATTAGAGGATCTCTTGTTTTTCCCCATCTCTCTCACTCTCTCTTTATTGCCTGTGTCACTGCTGTTATAACTCAGAATGATCTCTGTCTTGTAAACTTCTGCATATTTTCAAAAGTTCAGTGATTTTCTCATTCTCTTGAAAAGAAAAAGGTCTATTTGCCCATTGCGGGGAGAGTACTGAGTTCGAATGTATCTCTGCTCAAATACTTGGATCTGACAAAAAGGTGGGAGGAGTTTTGCATTTCTTCAGGGTGATGCTGATTTGCACAGGAACCTGGCTTTGTAGATAGTGGCACAGTGGCGTAAGTCATGTCTCCCAGTGGAAGCTATCGTGTCTTGAAAAGAAAAAGGTCTATTTGCCCATTGCGGGGAGAGTACTGAGTTCGAATGTATCTCTGCTCAAATACTTGGATCTGACAAAAAGGTGGGAGGAGTTTTGCATTTCTTCAGGGTGATGCTGATTTGCACGGGAACCTGGCTTTGTAGATAGTGGCATAGTGGCGTAAGTCACGTCTCCCAGTGGAAGCTATCGTGCGGCACTCCCAGGTTTGTAGAGATGACCTGGGCCACTCTTCTCCTCTGTCCTTTCCTCTGCAAATAGGCTCTGGCCCTGTCCACCAAATACCTGCCCTTGACTTGTAGCCCCTTCTACATCAGGAAAGTTTGAGGGCAGGCTGGTCACAGTCACTGTGGTGACTGCCACGACCTGTGCCCCATTCATTCACAGTGGTCTCTCTAATTTTCAGATTCTATACACTTACACCATGTGGCCATTTTTTTCCTTAAATGAACACTAAAGTGCACCAAATTTGTTCTTGCTCTATTACTGTTTTCCCAAACTGTGATCTGAGCACAACTTAGAATCTCCTGGAGAGTTTGGCTAAGTGTGTAGATTCTTGGCCTTCCCTGGGGACCCTCAGCATGAAAACCTGAATTCTACTTCTTTATCTTGTCTGAAGACTTTCTTTCCTTCTTTTAAAATGTGTACGGATGTGTGCCTGCATGAATTTATGTGTTCCACCTTGTCAGGTGCTCTCAGAAGCCAGAGAGAGTATCAGATCTCCTGGAAGTGGACTTATAGGTAGTTGTGAGTCACCCAATATAGGTGCTGGGAACTGAGCTTAGGTCTTCTGCAAGAGTAGCAGACATTCTTAAACCATTGAACTATCTTTCCAGTCCTTAAAGATTCTTACAGAAATAGCCTTTTGTTTTTGATCTTGCCATGGGGCTGTTGCCTATGTTCTTTATTCCATGGAAATATAAATGTATATATGTATATATATGTTCAGTTACATATATTTTAATTATGTTTATTGGTAATCTGCAATAGAAACTGAAAGGTAGGGAATTAAATCTATTGAAACATTAAGATGCTTACCATTTTATTTCATCACTTCAATAGATGAAATAGAGTTTTTATATTCTTTATAAGTTTTTATTAGGACAATAAAACCACATGGCAGAAAGCTGGGAAAATAGGTAGAAAAAGTATAATTTCTTCAATTTGATGCAGCAGCTCCTTTCATGCTGGCATGGTCCCTTCGGGTCTCTGTGCAGAAGCATCTGTGAATGTGTGCTTTGTCAACGTGAGTGTTCACGCCATCTGGTGTGATTTATAGCCAGAGAGCAGAGGCCAAGATCACAGATCGCTCTGCGTTTGATCCTCCTTGGAGGACCTAGTCCACTGCACTCATAGGAAGAGATTTACTACAAAAGACTCATCTCAAGGCAACCCAAGACCCTGGCAGCATGAGATACAGAGTAATTTAAGTCCAAATCTCTGGCTTACCAAAGTCATCAGTGTCCCCTGGGCTGATGTGCGTGGTGTTTTTCAATTTAGCCCACATGGACTGTCACCTCTTGCATGCCACAAGATGAACAAGATTCTGTCACTGCCCTGGGGCTCCCAGGCTGGTAGGGGAGACAGACACATAAACAGCGATTTCCATACAGTGAAGTGTGTGTCACAGTGGAAGGATGGAAGGTGGCACAAGGTAGGACCCTGGAGGGGAGCCCCAGCTGCTGACTGACCCACTGGGGGCCTTGCACTTCTGTTCTTCCTTCAGACTTGTTCCCACGGAGCCCAGGGACTTGACAAGATGAAAATCCTCTGATGCCCGCAAGACACTCTGTTACTCCATGTCATCACTTTGTGAGGACTCTCATATGCTCCCTCTTCAATTTTATTCTATTTTTATTGGAATTCTGAAATATCTAAAATATACAGAAATGGACAGAAAAGTGATAAAATATAAGTACATGGGCCAGGCAGATTTAAACAAGGGAATTACTTTACTGCATTGGATCCTGATTTTCTATAAAGGAAATAGGACACCATGCGATTGAAGTAAAGCCATCTCAGTTACCTTTTGAATAATGTTCGCTCCTTCCCTTCCTCTCTCCTGAACTAGACTAAACACTATTTTGAACTTGATATGGGTCTTTGCTGGATATATTTTGCTTTAATTTCTTAGGTATGTACTAGTGCTTAAGCACACAGGCACACACACACACACACACACATCAGTGTGTGCAAACAACACAGGTGCATACACGTATGCACATACACATAGAATATCACATATGTATTCTTCTTCAACTTACGCCACTCCCCTCAGTGCTTGAGACTTGTCCTTATGGATCAAGTGCAACGCAGTTCCTTTATTTCAGCTAATGATGGGTATATTCGATTGCTCAAAGACACCATGGCTTATTCATTCATCCTCTTCAGGGTGGATATTCAGGTTGCTATATTCGGAAGATGTTCTTCCTTAGATCTCTTAACACATTCGCAGAAGCATCTCTCTACAATGTGTTCCTACAGGTAGATTACCTCAGTGTTTGGAAATGTGCATTTTCAGTTTCAGTAAATGGTCCCAAATTGCTCTCTAAAGTGTTTGCACACATTTTGACATCCACTAGTAAAATGACAGATCTTTTCTTCAACACTGGTATTATCCCACATTGCAATTTTGGACAATTTCATGCACAAGAAAGAGGATGCCATTGAATTTTTTGTTTATGTTTCTTTGATTAATAGAGAAGATTATTATGTGTTTATATCCCCATATATAGAAATTCTTTATGCATTATGTGTATTGACCCCCTTTACTATTATATTTTCTCTTAATCTTTGATAATTTTTTACTATTACTTTCAGATCCTTGTCTCTTATAGATATTTATAAAATTTCCCATGATGTAGTTGTGCCCTGAACATTTTAAGGGATCGTCCATCTCATAGGTCCAGGAATACAGCCTTTAATATTTTCTTTCAAAAGATTTGAGGCTTTGTTTATACATTTAGCTTCTAACCAAAATGGATTTAAAAACTTTTTAGGCTAAAAAGCCATAAAATTAAAAATATGCTCAAGTATAATTACTTTAAAGCAAGTATAATGTGACTATAAATATGCCAGTTTATCAGCCCCTGGCTTGTTATCAATGGTAACCCCTTCACCTTGCCTGATGTCATCACTATGCTAATGTTGCTGTTTATCATTATAGTTTTACTAAGCATTTAAACACCCTAAAATTAAACAAGTAAAAACAAGTAAAGATAGTACTTACTTGCTGAGCATGGTGGCACACATCTTTAATCGCAGCCCTCAGGAGGCAGAAGCGGGCGATTCTCTGTGAGATCTAGGCCAGCTTGGTCTACATAGTGAGTTCCAGGCAGACTGGGCTGTTTAAATAGCCCTAAACTTCATTTTTTAGTTTCACTTGTATTTTTCAAGCTAGATGTAAATGATATGGGATACTGCGGTTTACAGTGCATTAATTCACTTTTCTATTGCGATACCCAAATACTAGAGACTAGATAATTTGTAACTAAAAAAATGGTTTCAACTCATAGGCTTGGAGGCTGAAAGCCTGAGTTAGGTGACTCTATGTGTGTGGTCTCTGATGAGGGCTCCCTGGGCTGCATCACATCATGGCAGATGCTATCACTTGTGAGAGAGAGGGGTCACCTGATAAGCCAGAGCATGAGCACATGCTTTGTTCTATCACAGCCCTCTTGTAAGAACTAGTCATGGGCTCATGAAGATGACACTACTACCTTTCAAAGCCAGTAATTTGAGGATCCAATCATCTTCCTCTAGATGCCACCTCTGAAACTCTCCAACATCCTCATACCTTTACATTGCGAAATCACTTCAACCACAGAAAACCATACCCTATATTCCTCCATGTCTGACTTACATCCCCCAGCACTCAGTCAGCTGAGACTGGTCCAGGTGAGGTTTATAGATCGTGTTTTCATGGTGGTGTGTTATGGGCATTCCACAGTGCACTTAGCCATTTCTGCTGCTGGTGGTCATTGGATTGTTCTGGCTTGGGGATATAAGATCAGAGAGAGGTCAGTTGCATCTCTTTCCCATGGCTGCCCAGGCTTCCCTGGCCATTCATTGAAAGACTTTCTTTTTACCAGCACTCTGTGGTAGGTGGCATCTTTGTCATGGATCAAGTATCTGTATGTGTGGGTTCTTTCCTAGTTTTTGTTTTGTTATATTAATCTATTTGTCTCTTCTTGTATTAATATTGCACTACCTTAATTAACCAAGCTTATAATCACTCTTGAGGCTGAGCAAGGTCAATTTGCCTCTTTCTTCTACTTCTTCAAACACATCTTCTTGGATTTTTATATTTCTAGTTTTTAATTAGCTTGTCAAGCAACACACACACACATTTTTAAGATTGGAAACCATCTGGGTTTAATTTTGTGTGTGTTATGAAGTTGGGGTGTAATTTATTCTGTTCTAGTTTTATTCTTATAGTAATGGCTAATTGTCCCAGCTTCCCTTATTGGCTATTCATTGATTTATTAATATAGCAGTAGCGTTTTTCTTTACACAAGTACAGTTCATCCTCATTATTCATAGATTCTGAATACGTCTACTCAGTAATTTTTATTTGTAACCCCAGAATCAAGGCTCATGGCACTTTCATGGTCACTTTCCAACATGCGCGGAGCACAGGATGATTTGGGGTCACTGATGGGTGCATTCCCAGATGATGTTGAACAAAGTAGCCCTGTGCTGACTTGCTTCAGCTCTCAGTGCAAAGAAGTGTGCCTTCTGGAATCTTTTAAGTATTAATTATTATTATTAGGTTGACTGATGTGCCATGATGCACATGTGGAGACCAGAGGATAACAGTGCTGTGGCATCAGTTCTCCCCTTCCACTGTATTGCAGGTTCTGGAGGTGAATCTCCCAGATTACACCATTACCTTTACCTGCTCAGGTAACTCCCCAGCACCTCTAGAACCCTTTTAATTCTACATTTTTAATTTTTATGTGTTTTGTTGATGATTTTATAATTTAAAATAACCTCTAAGTATAGTGCTAATCACTATATGTCTTCCTAATCTTAAAGGGACTGTAATCCCCCTTGTGGAGAAAATTCACATAAATAAGTCTGAATCATGGGTTATAATACTCTTGGCCGAGTTCACTGTTAAGGAATTAACAGTATACACCAAATAATACTTTAAAAATACACACATGAAATAATGTTATGTATTGATTGGCTGGTGAAAATGTTGCGATTAGGTTTTCAGGAACCTAAATGTATTTTCGTTATAACCAATGGTGCAATATTTAGTGTTCATAGTGCATTTATAAAGTATTACTATGATTATAGGGAGTGCATTGTATTTGATTACCAGGGCTTTTCAAAAATCTCTACTTTCCAAAATGTATTTGTGTCTCTAATAAACATCGTATAGCTGGGCTTTTCCCAAGCTAAATGGGAGACTGTCTGTTTGAACAAGAGTTAATCTGTTCATGAATACTGACTTACCTGCATCTCCCATTTTCCCTTTTATCTTACATTTACTGAATTATTTTCTTTCTCTCCTATCTTCTTTTCCTGTTTGTATTAAGTTGCTCAAATTCTATGTTTTGTTTATTTACTTATTTATTTTTACTCTATATTTATACATTATGACCGCTACTTATTTCTTTGGTGGTTATATTGCCTTTAAAATGTTAACACATCGAGTTACACAGCAAAGCTTAAGTTTTAATTGAACTACATTTTTTTCCCCTCAAGACGCAAGGATGTCACAATATTTTTGTTTCAAATTGAGTTGGAGATATAGATCAATAGTAGAGCACTTGCCTTGCATGTTCAAGGCCCTGGGTTGAATCTTTAGTGTGTGCATGCACATACATGGTATAAATCATATATGTCAAAAGAAAGAACAAGCACGTGCCTTTAATCTTGCCTTTAATCCGAATACTCGGGAGGCAGAGGCAGGCAGATCTCTGTGAGATTGAGGTCATCCTCGTGAAGTTCCAGACTAGTTGGGGTTACAGGAAGACTCTATCTCAAAAATAAATATAAATAAATAAATAGATACATAAATAAATAAAAAATAAAATATGCCACGTAATATCTTTGTTTCTAATACTGAATGGTCTTTGTTAAAATTTGACTATGAAATGTCTCCCATAGACTAAAACTATGAAGTCTTGTTCCAGTCCAGCTAGTGGTACTACCTTGAAGGGTGTGCAAGCTTTAGGGGGCCGAACTTACCTGGTGGAAGGACACACAGGCCTTTGAAGTTATAGTTGAGCATTGGTTCTGCTCCTCTCTGCCTCCTGGTTTGTCCTGATGTGAACAGCCACTGCCACATGTTCCAAGTGCCATGAGCTGAACTATTCTATCATGCCTTCTCCACCATGGTGGACTGAAGTCCTCTGAAACTTTAGGCCAAAATAAATCTTCCTTCCCTTGTTTGTGTTAGGTATTTTATTACCACAGTACAAAAGTCACAAACACAGTCTTTCTGAGCTTTGAAGAATAACCAGTCTTTCTTGGAGCTGTGTCTCTGTTGGCAGAACATAGATGTGTCCAAGGATGTCACAATGTTTATGCTTTTAATTGGACAGTGTATATAGATCAATAGCAGAGCACCTGCCTGGCATGTTCCAGGCCCTGGGATGATTCCCCAGTGTGTATGTGTTAGATAGTCAAAGTCAGTATAAGGCTTTGTCTCCATCACCTGCTTCTTCCCCCAGAAAACATGGGACCAATGCTAAATGTAAAATCCTTGCAAAGTAATGCCAGGGAGATAAAGAGGTCAGCCTCCCTTGCTACTGCTCTGACTTCAGCATGATGCTAATGGAATGCTGCCCTTCAATGGTTTGCTCACCAGCTGATGGACTTGCTGAGGAAGGACTTCAAATTTTGAACATTTTAAACTATTTTAAAAATGTGAAACGGGAAAAGAAAATGATTCCCACTCTACCTGGGAGCTATGTTGGCCCTCACAGTCAGACTAATGCCACTATTTAGGAATGATTGGTTGTCGCTACCAAATGTGGGGCTTTTCTTTCCTTTGCTTTCATTTTTGTCTCTGTGGAGTGTGGGTTAAATTGTCTCTCTAAATCCTGCTAGATCCTGCCTGGAGCTTTAGGTCAGGGGCCTGTTCCTCTTCAAGGGCATCTTCTATCAATGAATGTGTGTTCTGTGCCAGGCCCTGGGCAAAATGCTTTTACGTTGCTAGCTCACTTCAGTTCGTGGATAGAAGGCAAAGCCCTTTAAAACAGAGCCATTGCATTTCGTGGCTTAGGAAACAGAAGGCCATGGGGCCTGGGGCCAGGGACTGGGACTATCCATGCCTTAACCCAGGTGGTTAATTCCCAGTGCTGCACTCTCCTTTAGAGCAGGGGCTGTGCCAAGAATCTCAGCATTGCCTGGTCAGTTGGTAAAACTGTACCTTACGGGGCAATTTTCCTACATTTGGTTGTTCTTAAGTACCCAGGAATCTGAACACTTATCACACGCCCCATATGATGTGGGAAGTCTGGACTAGGGTAAAAATCACCTGACAACCCTCCAGAGAAATTTAGCCAAACAGATCAGAGATCACCCCAGACAGGAAGTAACCAGTTAAACAGCTATTCCTAAAGCTCATAGGCTTCCTCTTTCTGTGCTCTGATTTTCCAGCCTCTGCTTCTCTGTCTTTACCACCATGCCTCAGGTCAATCTCAGGACTGCAATTTTTTTCTAGGGTCAAGAGCTAGGCTTGACCAGACCCTTCCTGAAGAAGGACACCGGCACTGGACTTGAGGGTCAAGAACATCTGGAAGAGTGTTTAGACTGGGGAAGGGGAGCAAGAGGTCAGCCACTGTGGGGTTTGGGAACTTGTCCTTCATTCTAGGAAGCTGGAGCTCAGATCACTGGTGGGGGGACAGTAATGAAGCTGTGAAGAAAGATTCCCCTGCACCCCCATCTCCACATCCCCTGCCTGTCACCCAATCTGTAGGAAACAGAACCCTCTTCTTTCTATCTTCGGCAGAGACAGAATTTTCTTCCTAGAATGCCTGCTAGCAAGGAAGAGAAGTGACTCAGGCAAGGGGTATGCACAGAACACACAGAGGCAAACGGGTTTGTAGGATGTGGATAGTTTGCTCTGAGATCATCCCCATGTGATTCCAGAGCCATGTGGGTGAAAAGCTGTTCCCCGGGACCCATGTGGAAAAGGTAAGCATGGTGGTTCCAGCTTGTCATCCTGGCATTAGGGAGGCAAGACAGACAGATACTTGGGACTTGCTGGGCATCTAGCCTAGCCAAAGAGGTGATCCCAGGTCACAATGAGAGTTCTTGTTTCAAAAAACAGGGTGATGTGTGCGTGTGTGTGTGTGTGTGTGTGTGTGTGTGTGTGTTCGAGAACATGTGTGTGGGTGCAGAGGCCAAATGTAAACCTCGGATATTGTCCCTTGCGCCACCAACCACCTGTAGTCTCTTTCTAGCTCTTCTCATCTTCCTGTGGTAGAGCTGAGAGGTCCATTCTGTATTCAGACAAATGCTGCCCAGGGTCTTAGTACATCCTATATCTGTATCCCCTCTGAATGATCTTGAGGATCCAATGGGACCAGGGCTGAAACACAAACTCCTGGCTTGCTATTCTACTCCATAGACTTTTGACTTTCTGGTTCATGTTCACTGTTATCCAAGATGTAGCAGGGCCCAAGTTTGTATCTAGCCTGGAACAGGTGTGGGGAAATGTAGTCGAAATGGGCAGACGTTCAGGGGGCAGGAGAAATAATTTACTCTGGAATCCAGGTGAAGCTTCAGGGGAAAGCACACGTGAGTGTCTATTCCAAGAGCTAGGAGCCTGAAGGTGGGCTGGTTTTCCAAGGCAGGGGAGAATTTCATCATGTCTCTTTTGTTTTAGAATTCACTGCATTTTAGAGATTTAAAACCCATTAGGGAATGACTTAAGAAGTTAATAACCTGTTACCATTCTGGAGAATTACATTTGATGTTGTTTATAGCTATTTGACTTATGAAAATAAATACATTGAGATTAGGAGGCAATTCTTATTCATGCCACTTATTGAAGGCAGATCATCCAATAATAAACAAATATCATTAATCTTAAACTCACACGGGGGAGAACTTCAGATTTAAAAATTGATTGTACTTGTGGGATTGCCATTTTTTTAAAAAGTAAAACCTTAAAATGCAATAATGCAATCAAATTTGCATCTCTGGTATAGAATTTTATTTGTATGGGAAAAACAAATTAACTGTGAAAGATAATCAGGAAAAAGTCATGCTGAATGCAAAGAATTTATAGGGCAGCTCAGGTAGGCACTGGATACGTCTTTACTCCCACCAAGCCTGAACATCATTGAAATAGATAATTCAGTTTGGTTCAGATTGTCACATTTTCATCTGTATAATTTCCAGGGATGGTTTTTAAGTATATAGGACCTGATGCAAGTGTCAGGTTTTTCCTCCTCCCCCCCCCTCCTCCTTCTCCTCTTCTTCTTTGACTTCTTTTACGCATTTGAGCAATTGTTCTTTAAGTATCGGGGCTGTCTGTGCCAGGAAGAAGTCATACAAGGTGGTCATTTTCCTCTTCCTGGTTCTTTCTGAAGCCATTCACTTCTTCACTGGCCACACTTAGCTCATTTACCATTACTTAAGGACACTGTCTTCAATGTAAGTGTGTTGGAACCTAGATATGTTTAAGTCTTTGTATTACAATTTATCAGAGGAGACATATGAAAATGTGTATGTATATGTGTGTATGTGTGAGTATGTGTGTGTGTGTTTGTGTGTGTGTGTGTGTGTTGCTAAGGATCAAATCCAGACCCTTGTACATGTGAAGCAGGTGCTCTACTAAGAGCAAATCCTCAATCCCCTGAAAACCAGTTTTTACATAATGAAACCATTCCAGGATACATAACAATCATGTATGTTGGGATGTCTGATGACATAAAGTGATAGGGACATGCAGAAGAGGAGTGTCCTTCCAAGGACTGAAGGCATTGAAAGGGGAATTTTATGTTGAATTTTTCTACTTTCGTGTGTGTGTGTGTGCGTGTGTGTGTGTGTGTGTGTGTGTGTGTGTGTGTATGTGTGTGTGTACTTCTCTATAAATAGCCACAGAAACCACAAGTCAACCTCAGGTGCTTTTCCCGAGGTGACACTGTGTAGTTTATTTTTAAGACAGTGGGCTTAAACACATTTTGGCTAGACTGGATGGCTAGGGACCTGTCTGGCTCACCTTCCCAGTGCTAGGATTACAGGGCACACAACCATGTCCAGCTTTCACATAGGTGCTGGGGATCGAACTCAGGTCTTCATGCTTGTGTGCCAAGTGCTTTATCAACTGAGCTGTTTCTCTAGCTCCTTGTGTTGGATTTCAGTGGATAGAAAGGAGTTCACCAGGGAGAAGGGGGACGTGAATTCTGTCAGAGAGAAGTAGGAGATATTCAGGAGACAGGATGCAGGAGGTAGGATAGGAGGAAGAGGGTGCTGGAGATAGGAACTACTAGCCCTATCAGCCCATTCATACCACATGCCTGCCTTCATGATTCCACTCCCAAGGCTCTCTCTAGCTTTAACCAGAGAAGAAGCCTGGCGTGCTCTTATGCAACTTTACCTCCTCCCAGTCACAGTGCAGCCACAGGGATCTTTCTGAAGTCCTAACCCTGGGTCACTCATGACCTTGGGCTGGGCTCTGCTCACTACCCAGACCTCATGTCTTACTAATGGCTTTCAGTCTCCACCTGCTGTCCTTCCATTGTCTTCCTCTGTTCTCAAATCTGTCTGCCTCATTCTGTCCTCTAAGCCTTAGCAGATGCTGTTCCTGCTGCCTGGCAGTCTCTTTTTTCTAAGATAAGCATCATCCTTTTTCCCCATTCTAGCAGGTTCCTCTTGTTTTCTGAGTCTTTTGGTGTCTTTTTCTGTAGCTCAAAGTGATAATTTCATTTACTTGCTACCTGTGTCATTATTTGGGGTGGGGGTGTCTTCTTCATTTGAATGCAAATCCCTTGAAAGAAGAAGTAATGTCCCTGTCACTCACAGCTGTATTCCCACTTACAGTGCTATGGCAGGCACTTTCCAGGTTCCCAAAAAATATTTCTAGAAAAATCAATGAAGGGGCAAATTCCAGAGGCCCTCATGTGCTAGGCTATAAGCTTCTAACCCAAGGACCTGAGCCTGTGAACAATAGGAAACCAGAAAAGAGATTTAACCAGGCCCAAGATGAGCATGGTGTGGGCCTGCCTGACACAGAAAATTAAGCTTAAAATATTTTCAGTAATTTCACTCATTCTATGACTTCCCTGGCATGCCTCTGTGGTGATGTGATGATGGGCACACACACACAAAAGATTTTCATTTCTCCAGTAAAACATAAAACCTATTCCTGTAGGGCCTTACGCGCACAGAATGAAAACCTGAACTGACTGGCCCCATCCAGACTGGCAAGAGCTGGTTAGCGGTAGGGGTGGTGGGTCACTGGCAGCAGAGGGGACTCTGGTTTGCAATTTTAAGGGGACATAAAATGCTGGCTGGCTTTCACAGAACACCGGGCTGAGTTGCAGAAAACTGTAAAATCTCCCTGTTGCAATATAAATATGGGATGAAAGTTGATTAAGCAATTTTATGTTGTTATCTGAGCCTTCAATCCATTTGCACTTGAATTAAAAAGACAGAAATTGGGTTTTGGCTGGACAGACACTTTTCAATAGGCAACGTAGGTTAGAAAAAAAATCTGTTTCAATTCTCTCTTCAGCTGAAATCTTTATCAGGGAGAGGATTTTCTATGATGCCGTTCTACTTGGGTTTTGTGGAATAGCTGCCAGGGTTTTGTATAAGGCCCAGGACATACAGACTGTGATGGAACGGGCATGGCTTGCAGTGGCTTCCAGGCCATGGTTGCTTTATTTCCTGGCTGGGTCATTACAACATCCCCACTTGCTAGACTCCACATAACCTTGGGGACAGCCTTGGTCCATCTCTGCCCCTCCCCCCACATTCGTCAACCATCACCTGAGGATTTTTCCATTCTGTTCAAGTTCTCCATTTGTTCCCCATTAAACTCACCATGGAATTTTTTCATGTTGATCATCAAGGCCTTTGGCAATCCATCTACACATGGTAGAATTCTGAACTTGCTCTCTTTGCCTCTCTGTCACCCTTCCACAGTGACATAGCCAGCCCCACTAGATGTCCCAGGCTTGCCTCTCTGTGTATTCAAGAAAGCACCACAGCTGTTCCTAGCAGCTTGCTTTGCTCCTGCTGGGAATGGCAGTCCCTAATGCCTCCATCACCACTACTGTCGCTTTTAGCTCTAATTCTTTTCACCCTTCAAAGTCTGGTCAGGAAAGCAACATAGAGACTACACCATTACCCAGTTTGCCTGGTGGTGTGACCTACTGGAACAGGTACTATCAAAAAGGGCTCACCTTTGCCAGATGAAAGAGATTAGTGAGCTTGTTGGAAAGTACATGGTCACAGTTCTAGATGACACCATCATCCATGTCCACTGGGCTTCTGTTCTGTTTTTTTCTCTCACGTAGCATCTGACATCTAGCCTCCATATATAAACTTGATTATTTTTTGAGTCTCTGTTTAACCTGTGACATTGGCTTTGACCCCCAAGATTCTGGTGTTGTTGAAAAAATTCTCCCTGCCCACCTTGGATATTGTCTTCTCATCATTAATAGGTATAGGGTTTATGTTCACTCAGCTTTGTGAGGGGATTCATCTCTTATAAGCATACAATTCCCTATTGCTCCCCACGACAATACAAAACCAATCAGTTTGGCCTTTAAGCCTCCTGACATTGACCCAGTGACTTATATTCTAATCTTTCAGGATCAGTTGCTGTTCCTGAACACACCATGAACTTGACATCTTTGCCTAATTCTGCTTGAATGGATCTTGGGCAATTCTCTCGGGCAATGAGACTCCTTTAAATTCACATTCCCAAATCAGGAAGGTAATGTACTAGATCTTCTACTAGAATCCTTTCAATTCACATTCCCAAAATCAGGAGGAATGTGATCTATTAATCCCAGCTCTACGAGAAAGAAGTGAACTTGGGCACATCAGTTAACATTGTCGAGCCTCAGTTACCCATTGAAGATGAAAACAATGACCTTGATTTTCATGAGACTTATGAGAATTCTGGATGGCATGATACCCAGCACATTCCACCCAGGTGTTATGATAATGTGAATGAGGCTTGTCGTCTTATAGATTCTGGTGACAGGCATTGTCTCTGGTGTCTGAACTGAAGCCTAAGCATGGTATCCTAGGGCTGATTTTCCCAGAGAGCCATGGGACCAAGGCTTAAACATTCATTGACATGAGTCCTACTCCATTGGAGGCCATACAGGGCCACCTACCAGTGGCTGATTCTTTGACAAATTCCCATGGTCCTGGGGTTTTCATTCCTTCTAGTCTTATTATGACTTGCAGTTTGAACTTTAGAATTTCTAACAATGCTCAGGGAATTGTCACTTAGAAAATCCTTGAGCTGAGTCAACTTCACAGCACTGGAGAAGGGGCTGGGAGTCTCTCTGCAGAACTTTCACATGCCTTCAAGGAGAATGGCTCTGGGCCATTGCACTGATCAGGATAGACAGTGCCCTCTACTGACCATCAAGACACGAGCTTCTTCTTGTGGCCCAAGGATTAAAAGCACTGGCTACAGAGGACCTGAGTTCAGTTCCAGCAACCACATGACAGCTAACAATCTCCTGGTGACTCCAGTTCCAGATCCAACGCCCTCTTCTGACCTCTGTGAGCACTGCATGACATGGGTGCACTTACATACATGAGGCAATACACTCATCCATAAAATCAAAATTTTAAAGTATCTTTTTAAAAACACCAGCTTCTAATTCCACTGATGTTGCTGATTTTTCAAGTGATCCTCCAATTCTTACCAGTGAGTGGCATGGGTAAGGATTTCTCCAACTACCTATATATACCTTGTTGGGATGTCGACTTAAGAAGCAGTGTGTAATACCCAGTACCATACCTGAAACACACAGCAGGGCACTCGGTAACAGCCTGCCACATAAATATTTGATCATGGAAAACCAAAACATGTTTGTGTCCATTTTTATTGTTCTTAACTACATGGGACGCTTTGCTTCGCTAGTGGTAGAACTGCCATGGTGACTTAGTTTGAATATTCTCCCCATGCAGCCTCTGAAACAAGAGGAATCTGCTTGGGGAATGATAGCAAGAGACGTGGTGTAGGGAGAACATGAGACAGAGAAGGAAGGAAAACCAATGCAGGGGTGTAGTAGTGAAGAGGCCACTGTAGTGGGTAACTGGGGTACAATCCCCAGAAGCCTCTGGAAGCTGAGGGAACATGGATCAAAATTGCACTACTGTATGTATGGAAACATATACATTCTTTCGCTACCTCCCATCCCTGGATTGGAGTATGTATCAACTCACGGCTCTTCAGCATGCTTCGGTGTGGGCCATTCTGTTGTTAGGAACACCCCCAGGCAGAGACGCAGAACGCAGCAAGACATAAGAACTTCATGATCCATGACCTCTGGGCCGTATTGAAATCGATAATGTGCTTCGTTGGCTCATGTACATTCCCAAAAGTTGATTGCCAGCCTTTCAGGAATTCTTGCTAGCTGGTTATTAAACATAATCATTACTAAAAACTGCAATTTCAAAACGTATAATTAGTAAGTGATATGAAAGTCAAAGGTAACAGATACTCAAATCTCATCTAATTATTTTAGTGCGCTTTGCTCTGCTCTGTGCTCCCAAGTTTATTGTCATCCATCTCTGCTGCATAAGACTTTTTCTGGGGAGCTGTGACCAAATGTCCACCCACCAAAGAAAGGGTTCTGATGACAGACCAAAGAAATGATTCCACAGGAGTCTAGTCTGGTGAACCAATGAATTTATCAGTGTTATTTATAGGATTATGGATGAGGGGTCACTTACAGGAGCAGGGACAGCTCAAAGGTTGCTGCATCACTGACAGCCCACCCCTGCCTAGGTGGTGACTCCGAAAGCTGCAATCCTGAAATTCTGCACATCATGCAAGCAGCTCCGTAGATCAGAGAGTCTTCTCTCCTCAGCAGCCTCGGCTGCTGCTCTGTATCATCTTGGGGAGAGAGAGATCCTGTGCATCTGGCAAGTTCCAGGGACTTCCTAGCACTTATAAGTTGTTAACTTTCCGAGTCTTAAAGACCCTCTCTCAAGGATTCAATGAGTCAACACATATTCATATAGTAAAAACTCAGTGTGATGATTACCATGGACGTGAGCCATTCAGGGACCATTTACACCATGGAAATTGGGAATGATGTCATAGCTTTTATTCCTTGCTAAAGAACAAGTGACCAAATGTTTGCCAGCATCACTAAGTTGTTTCCAATACATACTGACAGGATACTTTCTGTGTTCCAGACCTGAGGCTCTAAAGATGCATGGCCACAGTTAGGAAAATATAGACCTGAGAAGTGACCTGTGGATTCAGGAAGTTATCCCGGCTAATAGAGCCTTCATAGCTTCCTCTGCCCTGATCCAACCAGCAAATAGGATGCTGCCCTGCAGCCTGCCACTGCTCGCGGCCTTCCTCTCTCCTGACTTGACTCACATCTGATTCTTTGCATATGACAAGCAGAAAAAAATATTGTCACATCTGGACCTCCAGCTGTAAGCGAGCCTGAGAGAGACAGTGTATTAGTTACCGGTCTCATTGCTACAGTAAGACACTTGAAAAAATCAACTTAAGGAAGGAAGGGTTTATTCTGGCTTACAGTTTCAGGGGATATAGGTCAATATGGTCTGATGATGTGGTAATGGGCAGGAGGTGGCTGGTCATACTATGTTTACAGTCAGGAATCAGAGAAGCGTAAATACAAGTACTTAGTTCGTTTTCCCCTTGTTTTGTCTGTGATGCCAGCCCATGGGATAGTACTGCTCATGGTTAGGGTTGTTCTTCAAACCTCAGTTAACCCAGTCTAGATAATTCCTCACAGATATGCCCAGAAATTTGTTTCCATAGTGATTCTAAATCCCATCAAGTTGGCAATCAAGAGTAACCATCACAGATGGATTTTAGATTTCTAACTTCTGTAGGAAAGAAAGGGATTTAAATACATGTTGAGAGAAATCAACACACATTAGACACAATGGGCATCTTCCTGGGGAATTGGAAGAGAGTGCCTGAATTGTAGCCCTCCTGCATTCTGAATCTGTGCATGCTAGAGCCCCACAGAAGGCCAGATATGCAGTGGAAGTCCAGTAGTTGCATATTAAATGAATGGATGAATCTACAAAAGGGGAAGTTTTGCATTTGTTAGTTCTTCTTCCTCCTCATCAAGAACCACTGTTCATAGGATTTAGACTCAGAAAGAAACAGGAGTCCTGAAGTGAATGTTTCTCTCCTGTTCCCCTCGTCCTCCATTCCCATTTCTTCTCCTATCCATTCTCCTTCCCCTCTGGGTCTCTCTGTCTCTACCATGTTAAACCTTCCCCTGGCCTCAGCTTTCTTCCTCAGGGAACAGGCTTTGCCCAGAGCCCCACTGGGGACCCTCATTCTCAGCTTACAGCCCAAGCTTGTGCAACACATACTTTGCCTCTTCCAATTAGTCACCTCTTTTGAGGCAATCCCCTTCGTGCTGTGGGAGTCTCAGTTCTGCAGAGGTATATCATCAAAACTCAGATCTGGTGTTAATGGGAAATGTGCTCCAGGAAATGGCTAACCCCTTTAAGAAAACCAAGCTTCTGTTCTTGGGAGCCACTGTGTTCTATTTGCTAGGAAGACCTGTTTATTTCCCATTCGGTGCTCTCTAGGGCACTGCAAACTTGGAAAGTTCCCATGCCCTTTTCAAATCATGAAACACACGCCTAATTTGCGACAGCATTCGGTCCCACCTTCCCTATCACCTCAGTTGGACTTTTAATAGTGTATTCTATAGAATACATTATTGGCATTGTGCTACTAGTTTTGGGTTGTCAGACTGGGTGCCTGGTTGCAAGCTCACACAAAATCCCTTTTCCTTTCTAGCTCAGTTGTTCAAATTGAAAGGGAATTCCTTAAGAGCTTTGAGTTTTATCCAGAAATTCTGTGGTGAGGACCGAATAAAAATCCTGCTAGGTCTGGAGAAGAGATAGGGCCTTTACATAGAACTGAGGTATGTTGGGGCGCAGCTTGAGGATATCCAGCTCGGCTGGGCCCCTACACTGGATAAAAGAGACCCCCGCCTCTCTTTCTTTGCCAGGTCTGCCTCTACTTTCCTCCTCCTGACTGCAGAGTTTGCATACTATGCAAGGAGAGGAGGGCACAAGGTCCACCCTCTGTATCCTCTAGGCAATCAAGGCAGGAACTTCCTCCCAGAAACATGCCTGGACCTTCTTTTCCTATCTAAGCTACAAAAAGAATAAGGCTGGGGCTGGAGAGATGGCTCAGTGGTTAAGAACATTGCCTGTTCTTGCAGAAGACCTGGGTTCAAATCCCAGCACCCACATGGCAGCTAACAACTGCCTGTAACTCCAGTCCCAGGGGATCCGACAGTCTCCTCTGACTTCTGAGGGTGTTGCACAACACGGGTGCACTTACCTATATGTGGGCAATACACATGGCAGCTAACAACTGCCCGTAACTCCAGTCCCAGGGGATCCGACAGTCTCCTCTGACTTCTGCGGGTGTTGCACAACACGGGTGCACTTACCTATATGTGGGCAATACACGAATACACACAAAATAAAAATAATAAATAAAATTTAAAAAAAAAATAAGGAAGGATGGACAGCATCCCCTGGAGACACAAGCAGATTATCTCTTTCTTAAAACTCTGTGGCCATCCCTGAGTTCTTGGGGTTAGGTTCAGAATCCATCCAGAGTTTTTTCAATCCATTGTAAAAATCCATTAACACAAAACAACCACACCCACCCACCCCCCCCCCCCCCCCCCAAAAAAAAAAAAAAAAAAAAACCAGAATGAGGGCAATTGAGCAATATCTTAGATGCTAATAACTTATTGAAGAACTCTCCCAGACTACCAACTTCCTTCCTGTACAGAGCTCTTTCCAAGCCCAGGGATGGCAGGTACAGTGTGCAGGGTGGGGTAGTGTACAGGTTAGGATGGTGACAGGGTAGGGTGGTGTGCAGGGTGATAAGTGAAGGTGGGATGGTGGTAGGGTAGGATAATGATAACTGAGAGGAGCCTCTTAAGTGTTTCTCAGTCCAGGGTCATTGTTGATGAACATAAATCCTATTTCTGGTGATTTAGAATGACTCCCTTCTGGGGCAAGATATTGGGGACTTCTAGTCATATTAGCATCCATAATAGCTTCTAGTCACGGTAGGGGCAGAATTAGATTGTACACACTATTTCTAGCCCCCCAGATTTGATAGAAAGTGCTCCACACAAAGAATTTTGGAAATACTGGTAGGACTCAGTGCAAGGTCATTGGATTGGATGTAGGGGAGACAAAGTCAATTTACTGTATGTGCCGTATGACTAGAATTGTTTGACATGCTGGTACCATAGCAGTTTCAAAATAGATGGAAATTCTTTCTGTCACGGAGCTCAGAACATAGTGGACCAAAATTCTGAGGTCAGTTCTGAAAGCTGGCTTTGGAACCATTCAAAACTAAGGGCTTGAGTTCCAGAAAAAAAAAAAAAAAAAAAAAAAAAAAAAAATTTTTTTTTTTTGGTGATTTGCCTTCTGTGTTTTGTAGTCATGTCCCCTAAACAACTTATTTCTACTTT
The DNA here is from genome assembly GCF_000622305.1 of Nannospalax galili. NCBI lineage: Eukaryota > Metazoa > Chordata > Mammalia > Rodentia > Spalacidae > Nannospalax > Nannospalax galili. The sequence continues at coordinate 1,037,889 of NW_008342000.1, read as the reverse complement.
TACCTCTATTGATAAAGGGACAAAAAAGCCCCTATCTATATCCTGTCCTCATCTGGGGCCCCAGACTGATGAAGAAGATACTGAAAAAAGGAACTTCAGTTGATTAGCAGGGAGGTGCCATGTGAGTGACAGGTACCCCTTATATGAAAACCGTGGGTTCTTGCTCAGTGGATGCAGCCTAAGGGGGCTGCAAGTGAGCAATTTGGTACACATAGTCATGAGGACTTCATAGTGGAAGTTAGCCATCATTTGAACCTGGAGAATAAAGCACAGTCAAGAACGGAGAACTACCATGACCAGGCTGATCTGAAACCATGAAGGAAAAGGTATACCACCAGGCAGATGACTTTCTTTTGTGTTTCGTGGCCTGCTTCTGGAGGTGCTACTTGAATGGAGGAAAACCTTTTACTGCACTATCCACAGCAGGTCTTGACAAGACTCGTGAAAACAGGAGTTCTTATTTGCTCTCTATGATACTTTGGATCTTTGAGGATCGCTATCATCATCTCCATCATCATTATCATTATTGCCATCATCATCACCATCACCATCATCACCATCACCACCATCATCATCATCATCATCATCAATTTGCTTGGACCTTCCTGAACCTATTTCACTTCTTCCTACTTCAGAAAATTTCCCATTATTTCTTGTACTATAAACATCCTCAATATACTTCTAATCCTAGATCTTTGCTTCAACTCGAGAGTCCAGTTTAGCCAGAATATCCCATGTACTCTTTTATCCCTTATTAAACTGTTACATATTTTCAAGGCCATCTCAAGCTCATTTTTCAAGGAATCCTCTTCCTCTATCTTCATGTCCTCCAGACCTGCCTGAGCATCCATCCAGCCCATGCTAATCTTAAGCATTCACCCATTTCACTCAGTTTCATTCCTGCCAGCCTATGAAGTTTGATAGATCAGGGAAACTGAGGAGAAGGAGTTGGAGCGCCTGTAATGGTGCCTGCTCTGTTCCCCTGGACACATATGCTTTCCCAGGGACCCACTTGTCTTTCACAGCAGTGGTCCACAACTCTGGGGTATGGAGTATTGCCAGGGCACTATTTGATAAGGCCATGGTAGAGCTTGGGAAGCAGATTCTTGGATGGGGACCAAACCTATATATGCTTTCTTAGGTCCTTGGTAATTATGGCTGGTCTGGTGGCAGTCTGTGAACCTCTGATTTAAGAAACGTGCATGGTCGTGTAAGTGAAGGTGTGGTTACCTGGTGAATCCTAGAGTCTGACCTCTTCCCTGACCTACTGGATGGGACCTCCATGGGTGGGTGGGCTTTGGAAGCTCTAGCTAAGGAAGCGCTCCAGGGGGATTTTGTCATCTGGTGAGTTTGAGAAAGCTGACTGATCTTCAGGCCCACCCAATTAGCACTTAATTGCACCCTAGTTTATCTTCCTCTCCAGTTAGTTCTGCATCAGTTAAGCTCCTTAGAGGCCCATACAGCATTTAATTTAGAATTGCTCTGAGAGCTGGGATAAGGGTGGCAGGTGACGGGAGTAGAGAAAACTGACTGAATCTGCATTTGGTGGAGAGGTATTTTAGGAATGGAGATACCAGAACCTTCTTGCAAAGCTAATTAATACCTAGACTCTGCTCTCGTCCCTCAGCTCTACAAAGTTAGGTTCTTCCTGTTGCTTCAGGACCAACTCAAAGCCCTCTTATTCCATGAACTCGTAATATTGCCTTCAGCAGGGTGTGAACACATGAATCCTTGCTCCCTCTTATGTGGAATTACCTAGGATTAGTGCATCCCATGGAGGGTGAGCTCCAGGAAGGTCCTGGCCCAACACCATGATAGGCACACAGCACTTCTCTTCTTTCCTTCCCCCCTGTCAGTTGATGGGTACACTTTATCTACCTTGTACATTCCCAGCATGGAGAACAGTGACTTGCATTAATGCAAGTTCAGTTAATATTTTGGGTTCCTACTTAGGTCTGAGAAACATTATTAGGAACTAAAATAACATTGATAAGATGATGAGCAAATGTTGGTAGCACATGTGTATTATCCCACTCTGTCCAAAGGAAGAGCCTATTCTTTTTGACTTCCCAGCACCTAACTCAGTTCTTGACACATGTCACCTTCTATAATATTTTCTTTTTTTCTGAGTGAAGTTATTAACTTCTCAGAGTAACTGAATTTTTTCTTGAAGCTACCCCAGGCTGGAACCATATCATTTACTATTCAAAGTTTATGAATATCTGCTTCTTTGTCATAAAAAACATTGTCTTCAACTATAAATACCTCTGAAAAATATTTAATGCAATACACGCATGCAGAAAGTTCTCAATACATTGTTAGCTTCAGAGTATAATACTGACAATTTTGAGGCACAGGCAGAAGATAGAGCATATATTTCATTCCTAACAAAGAAAGAAAAATCAAAACAAAGGAAATTATAAAACCCAGTGTGGGTGGTGTTGTGATGGAACCAGTATGCACATCTTGGGAGACAGCTTACCAATGCATACCAAAAGCCATAAATATTTTTACATACCTTTAACATCAAATAGTAGATCCAAGAATGACTGTAAAAGAAAGACTTTTAGAGAGGAGCACTTTAATGTAGGCATCAGTGTAGTTTACAGAAATGAAAATAAGAAATAACTTCAGTGTACACAAATGGAAGCAGGTTTATATAAAATACAATGTGTTCACATCATGGAATATCTCAGCAATTAAACAGGCTAAAGACAATGCCTAGGCAGAAAATCTCAATGATTTGAAATAGCAAGTGTAATGCTAAAATCACAATTCTATGTTCATTTTGATTAATGAATGGTATCTTTACTTATGGGCCCAAGGGGGACAAAGAAGAAAAAGACATGAATGTGTTTGCTTTGCTATATCGGTGGCATTAAATTTAACATATATACATATATACATATATATATATATATGTATATATGACTCTGCAGTTTAAATCCTTTTAGTAGTTTTGTAAGGCAGCTTTTATTTACCTGCTTCTAGATGAGGAAACAAGAGTAAGTATTTTATCAAATCACACATTGAGAAAAAGATGCAGTAAGACATAAGAATCCATGGAACCTTTGGCAGATGGGGCCTTGTGGGAGGTCTTTAGATCTTTGGGGATGTACTTGTGAATGAAAGTTCCCACACAAAAATCTGCATCTTCAAACCTAACTTTCAAGGCTGCTCAACTGATTAGAACCTCAGTGCTTGTGGAGATTGGAATGTTGCATATCCAAAGCCTAATTACCATTTATCTCAGTTCATCTTCAACTCCCTAAATAGTCATTTTTTGCCTACCTCTGTTTTTGACTTAACATCCTCTAACAGATCAAAACCTTTTGGAGCATATTAACTTAGCAGACCATCAGTTTCCACCAACTCAAGGGCTAAAAAGCCTGTCAGGTTGAATCTAAGGCCTATAGCAGAATTCTCCTTGCTTTGCTATAACCTACCTCTCTAATGTCTCCACTAATGTGTTTGAAAAGTGTCTCGATTTATGGCTTTCTTTGTTCTGTTACCATAACAACTTCATGAAACTGTTACCATGTTGGAACATGAAACTTGGGGTAACCTGAATCTGTGTTTCCAGGCCATGGTCACGCATATCTGGCTCTAGAATAAACTCTCTCTTATTCCCTTGACATGAGAGTTGTGTTTTTTGTCAACATACCCTTGAAGGGAACTGTGGGACTCTGGTCTTCTCTCTGTTCTCTCTTTGCTTCAGGACCATGATGTGAGTGGTTTTGCTCCATTATGTGCTTTCACCATGATGAGCTGCCTTATCACAAGCCTAAATCAGCAAGGCCTCCTCATTTGGGAATAGCGACTCTCAAACTGTTTGCTTTACAGGTTGGTTCACTGAGGCACGCTGTTATAGTGATAGAAAGATGACTGACATACACCATAAAAAAAAGACCAACCACCTCCTAAATTCAGTCAACTCATGGATTATGGATGAGTAATAAAAATTGGTTCAAGACGCTAGCTATGGGATGGTTTGCACACTATCAGTTGATGATTTATATACTGGAACATGGAAAATTTAAGTGTGAAACAATTTAGCACACAGTAGGTACTACTTAAAATGTGTATGAGGCAGAAGGAGTATATTTTACATTTGGACCCTAAGATTCCCCTCTGACTGTCCACTGCAGACTTCCACTGTAACAAGTCAACATTTCTCTTGAGGTGGATTGAGGGACAATGATCCTGATTTGGGAGGCCTTCCCAGAGGGCAAACATGTGGTTCCCTAGCAAAAGGGCATTGTCCTTTCTGAAAGGTGAATTCTTTGGAAGCCAGAAAGTCCCATTCAGTGCTTGGTAATTGCCCTGCCCTCCTGCTAGTGCTTCCATTCTGGCCTTTTACAATAAAGTTCAGTCTCATGCTCATTTTTTAATCCCCCTAAATAGAGCCTGCCACGGGGCAGCCATTTGTATGAGGCTCTTAGGCAATCATGACTTTCTCAGCCTTGGCCTTGGTTCATTCCCCTCTGCACCATCTCTCTCAGATAATTGCCAGGGCCTCTATCAAGTCTCCTACCTTAGCCTCCAGGCTTCTCTGCAGCAGGCAGTAGGCCATTTCTAGAGTACAAATCGAGTCAGTTCACTCTACTTTTTGAACCATCCCAACAGACTCTCATTGCCTCACAGAAGAATGTCTCAATTTGAATCAATGAGTGTCCCACAGGTGTGAGTTAGGAATGAGATTCACAGTGTATTACAATGGGGAAACCCAGGGTTAAGCACACTTAGCTAGGTTTTTTCATCACTGGCTGAAGGACTTCTCAGAACCTTTAATATGCTGATGCAAGTTGTGATCCTCCATAAGGGTGATATAAAATCAAGTGTTACTGAATGTGCTTTTTTGGCAGGCTGTCTTGGCCCCATTGAGCTGGTGTCTAGAACAGCTGAGGTCCTTCTGTGTTCTCTAGTATGACTTCGTGCTCTGACCCCTGCTCACCTTCTCAGCTCCAATTCCTACTTTTGTCACAAATTCTTGCTTACCTCCAACTTGTTGCCTGTACATCTACATTCCTTGAGCCTAAAATTATCTTTTTCTGTAATGTATATTTTTATTGAATTTTTGTATATTTCATACAATACATCTTAATCTATTTACAGCGCCTTCCCCATCTGCACCCTCCCTTAGCCCCCCACTGGACTTCATGTATTCTGTCATATGTGTTGTCTTTTTTTTTTAACTTTTGCAAAAACTTAACTGAGAATTTCATACATGCATATAAGGTGTTTTGATCAAATCATGCCCACTCCCTCCCTTCTAACGTCTTCCGTATCTCCCCATCACTTTTTTCTTTTTCTTTTCTTTCTTCTTCTATTTATTTATTTTTATGAGGTCTTTGGGTACTCTAACACTCCCCCCTCTAAAGAGGTAACCCTGAAATATTTTAAGAATTAAATACAAGCTCCCAAATACTTTTGACATTTTTGGCCTTTAGAACAGAGAATGTTGCTGACAGTCCCAAGGTCATTTTGACTTTTACCCAAGAAACTGGCTACTTTTCTTTGGGGTCTTTTTACCCTAACTGCCTAGCCAATTCCTACCTCCTATTCTTATCACACCATCCTCTGAAGGGGTTATCCAAATTACCAATAGGGAATAGGGAAGCAGACCACTCTGGCTTCTTCCATACTGAACAGGGACGCAGGCTGACGCAATTGGAGTACCTCTTCAGTGGGTCTATCTAAAAAGGCTCCCAAATTGTGTAACTCTTAGCTCTAAGGGGAAAAGAAAGTCCTTGAATTGTGAATAGGAGATGTGAAGGAGAGGTAAAGGTGAGAGTAATTAGCATTACAAGTTTTAGACAGGGAACTAGAAAAAAGTCAGAACAGGGCAAAAAAGTCAGAACAGGGCAATTTTCAAATATTCATAAGGGTGTCCACTGGAGTTTCTTGACAATGGCTTCTAAAATCATCCCTCTATTGGGTTCCTCCTCATTTTTCTTTTGTCTTCCAAGACTAGACCCTAGAGTGATGGATTCAGGATTTGCTTTCAGGTATTTTGATAGCTGTTAGAGTAGTGAGAATCGGTGTCAGTTCCCTCTCAAAAGCTTCTAAATAGGGAGAGAAAACAAATTTATCCATCATTTTAGAACAATAACTCATTGTCTCCCTTAGACAACCAAGACTGGAGACCAAGATCTGAAGTCTTACATCTGAGCAACACTTTCTGGTTAGGAATAAAATCATCAATGAGAAATAATTGTCTAAATTACCTTTTATATAGACTTAAGCCTAATGTCTGGGAATTGTAGTCCCTTGAACTCTTAAAGAAGTACACTGATGACTTTACTCTTTGGTTATACTTTCCTTTTGGGTGCTTAAGACCATATAATTGGCCCAAATAAATCAATTTATTTTTACACCTAAGGTCATTTGAGGATCAATTCCTCAGGGGTCACATGGGCTTGGGGGGAGTGCCTGGCTCTTTTTCTTTTAACAGTTCCATCTATGTGAAGATAAGTCAAAGGTCCTGATCAATCATGTCTGGCTTCACTTGGAAGCATGAATGAGATCTTTCCTCTGAGTTGACCCTCCTCTTTGTAGACTGGACACTGGTTCAAGTCTGCCTCATGGGGGTCTCCATGTCCTCCCTAAACAAGAGGACAGGTCACTCACCATATTTACAGAACATTTTGAGATATGTTCCATAGTCCCCTGGAACTTGGTCGACCTTGGAGGGCAAGGGGCAAAAACTGTCCTTTGAGTCCCTCTGACCACATTAGTATAGGCCTTAAAGTATTGTTGTTAAACATCCAATAAGTTTCGCTCCACCAGTCTGATACTTTTAATTATCATATGCTATGTAGATGAGGCTTGGGTAAAGAATCAAATATTCTCAGATAAACATTGACTGTATTTTGTTCCTTAAACTAGTTGACTAAACTGTGACCATAGAAAATTTAAGATTATGTATATATTATTTTTGTTTCATCCTTTATATATAACAAACCTAAACAGACCTTCATCACTTGCTTAGGCTTTCTCATTTTTTCTGTCTATTTTGGAAAATATCCCCATCCCCATATCCTTTTAACATCTTTTACATTCTCATTTTTTTGATTTTTAAATAATTATGAGACAAAATAGCATTAACAAATAAATTTTCCTTCAGTTGTGAAATTTCATTTCCTGGGGATGCTAAGCAATGCTTATTCCCTTTTAAGGTTCTAGTGTCAAGCCAATGTTTCATTAAAGTTCTACTGGGGAACCAATAAATTTATTGACCTTACTTACCGAGATAACTGAGGGGTTGTCTTATTGAGTCAAGCTTTTGTACCCGGATGCCCCTCGGTATAAGTCTATCCACTGGGGCCTAGTCAGCCTATCTAGAGTCACTTTCTTAAAGAAGATCAGTAGTCCCTCACCCAGCACTAATCAGTTGCCAATAGTTCTTCAGCTAATAGTTCTGTGTTGGGTTTTGGTCTAACTGAGTCAGCATGGGTCTTGTGCATGTTGTCACCATTGTTGCAAGTTCCTATGAGCAAGGTCCCTGAGACCTGGAAGCCTCTGTTTCTTTATGTTCATGCACCAACCTTGCCTCTTACAGTCTTTCTATAATGGTCCCTGAGCCATGGGTGGGTGAAGTGTAATACAGGAGTCCTAACCAGGGATACACACTCTGCAGTCTCTTATTTTCTACACCTCAACCAGTTGTGACCATCTGTGTGCATTGCACTCTGTTGCATGAGGAAGCTTCTCTGGTGAAAGTTGAGGGATGCATTAGTGTTCTTTCTACCCCTATGTCACTTAAGGCTGGGCATCTCTTAGACACATGTTCTCTGTTTGTGACAGTTGTGGAACTCTGTAACAGCCTCCATCTATCGCAAAAAGAAGCTTCTTTGATGAATGGTGTATTGTGTATTTGACTGTAAATATAAGGATCCATATTTAGCATATAGTAAGGAAATTACATTTGTCTAGGTATATAAGAGAGATAGAGTTTTCTCTATGACCTCTCCAGGCATGTGTATTTAGCTATGTTTACAGTGCCATCTATGAATTCCCTCCCATTGAGAGGGCTTTAAGTCCAATTAGATAGCTGTCGATTACCCCCAAGATAACAGTGCCACTACTACACCGCTATAATCATCCACTATGTTCTTTTATAACCTGGTTAATTCTTATTCACTTTTCATACCTTAATTGAGTCTTGATTTTTCTTTTTTAAAAAATATTTTATTTATTATTTTTATTTTATGTGTATATTGCCTGCAAATATGCAAGTTCACCTATGTTGTGCAGTGCCCCTGGAGGCCAGAAGACAGCATCAGATCCCCTGGAACTGGAGTTACAGATGGTTGTTAGCTGCTACGTGGGTACTAGGAATTGAACCCTGGTCCTCTACAAGATCAGCCAGTGATCTTAACCACCAATCCATCTCTCTGGCTCCAGTCTTGCTTTTTCTAGGAAATAGTCTCCAAAACCTACCCAACTCCACTAATGCTGAGTCGTATATGACTCCTTAATATCTCATGGCTTTCCTGGCATAGTAACTTTCACATAGCCTTTTTGTAAATTTGTTTTATACAGGTCTCTCTATGTAGCCTTGAACTTGTAATTTTCCTGTCTTCAGAATGCTAGCTTACACATGTGAGCCACTACACCTAGCTGTCTCACATAGCCTAATAATGGAGGTTGTACTTTTCTTCTGGACCATATGCTCCTTTGGGTAGGACTGGCCCTTGGTACTTAGTGAACGATTACTTAGTCAGTCTTTATTGACTAAAGGAGTAGGGGTTGAGCAGGCATTCCTGATCTGAAATGCTAGGACCTGAAGTGTTTTAGATTAGGGAATTTTTTTTCACACTTTGAAATATTCACACATCCATAAGATATCTTGGGGATGAGACCTAAGTCTAACCATGAAATTTTTTAATGTTTTATATAGATCCCATACACATAGCCTTAAAGTAATTTCAAATAACATCTGTAATAATTTGGTGCCTGGTTAAAAGTTTAGTGACATGGAAATTTTCACTGGTGGCATCATTTCAATGCTCAAGAAGTTTCAGACTTGGGAGCATTATGAATTTCATATTTTGGATCAGAGATATGTATTAGGCTTTGTTGCTGGGCTCAAAATAAGTATTACAAATAACTGAAACATTCAGTTTTCCTCATGACATCAGACAGTTCAGCCCTTAATTGCTTGGCTCCATGAGCATGGGGGAAGAGTCACAGCAACAGGAGTGTGTGGCGAAGTCGGTCCTTGCCTCATGTGGATAGGAAGCAGAGAAGCAGAAAGGGGCCCAGAACAACATACCCTGCTCTGGGTCCTTCTTTTAGTTAGGTCCCACTCCTGAGCATCCAAGAGCCCCCAGAAATAGTCATTCTCTGAGGCAAAACCTCCCAACACATAAACCACTGGGAAGATACTTCAGACAGTTTTGCAAGAACGATTGTTGGTGAAGAATTGCCCAGGTGCAGGCCCGTTGGTAGGCAATACCCTCTCAGGTGTCCATCATTCATCTGCGTCCAAGCATGCCTCTCCTTCCGTCCTTTCCCCAAAACTGTTCTCTGCAAAGCTGACTCCTGAGGCCATGCCAGTTTCCATGAACAACACTGGATTGACTTGCTTTATTCCCGGAGCATTTGGACTTTGCAGTTGTCAGAAAGTTATTTAAAAGGAAGTAAGCAAATTCCAGGGCCTTGGTGGTCTTCCCGTGTGAAGCAGATGGAGTCACAGAAGCTGTTCTGTAGAGAAGGATGGAGGAAAGCAAAGGCATTGTTTACGAGGAGGCAAAGATGGTGCGATCTAGCCGCCTGCGGGGTTCTTGAGTTTCTCATTTCAGCAGAGCTGAAGCCCAGGCCCTGCTATTTTGCCTGCCTTTGAATTATGAGTCTATTACTACAATACATTTCCTTTCCCCACTCAGCTTATTTTTGAAGGGGGTTTTGTTGTATGTTAGCACCGTGGTCCTTACTGAGTAACATCCAGTTCTTTCTCCTTGAAAAACTTGAAATGCAGATAGTTCTCTCAATATGCGTCTCTGTCACAGCCACATTGTGAATATTAATGACAATACTTAAGCAGGTCGATTGCACATTGAGAATATGAAATATGTGTGTCACTTAAAAACAAATGATTGTCAACATAGAGCCTGGGTTGAATTAGTCTCTCCTAAATTGTCACACCTGATGTGACGGGACGTTAAGGCAATACGTTTATGCCAGACTTTATGGATCCCAAGGTCAAGACTGAAATGTGCAGATTCAGGAAGGCGCCTTCCCACTAATGATTTGTTATCATTAACTTGACTTACGAGTGGATTTATAGAGAGGAAAATGTTAATAAAAGGCCTTTTCAGCTCGACTGCTGCCTTGCTGAGGTGTCGTTCCATTAAGCAAATTCGAGGCAACGTAATTGCTACAAGATTTTACATATTTGTAGATAAACGTGTGAATTTATTTAGGAAATGAATGGGTTTTAACTTGGCATGTTGGACTAATTCTATCTTCTTGTTTCCAGGAGATGTTCTTACAAGGGTTTTCTAAATCTATAACAGGTATTCCAAACAGTTTACTCCTGATAAGACTGCAGACAGAAAAATTCTGTCTTTGTTCTATAGTATGGTAAGACCGTGTCTGAGTCTCAGTTTTCTTGTCTGTCAAATGTGCATAATAATACTTAGTTCATATGTTTTGTTCATTTACCCAATGATGCATATGCTACCCAACAATAGCATGTAGGTTTGGGGAGATAATTCAGTTGGCATAGTGCTTGCAGTGCAAGCATGAGGACCTGAGTTCAATCCCCAACTCTCACATAAAAAGCATAAAAACTAAAGCATGGTGGTTTATGTCTATAATCCCTGTTTTGGGGTGGAGACAGGAGGATTCCTGGGTCTTACTGACCAGCTCTAGGAAAATTGGTGAGCTCCAGGTTCAGTAAGAGACCCTACCTCAAAAAATAAGGTGGAGAAGCAATTGAGGAAAACACTAAACGTCAGCCCTGGCCTCCATATATATGCACATATGCATGTGCACCTGCACACACATGTGCACATATATAAGAACACATACACACTCATAAAAGTTAGTATGGAATAATTGGTAGCTGTTCTTTAATGTTTAAAGCTTTTTACATTCATTTGGTGTGTGTGTGTGTGTGTGCATGTGTCACAGCATGTGTATGAAGGCCAGAGGACAACTTGTGGGAATTAATTCTCCCCTTCCACCATGTGGGTTCTGGGAATGGAGCTCAGGATTTCAAGCTTAGCAGCAAGTACCTTTATTGACTAAGCCATCTTGCCAGTCCTATCATTTCATTTTTAAATGTCTTGATTGTGATTGACAATCAGAGCCAATTTTTTTCATTCATACACATTCTAACAAGTTTGAATGTGTGACTATCATTTATAGTTTTGGATTTGGGGTAGACATGCTTGAGGAACACCATCACACCTGTCATAGGTAGCACTAGAAAAACCATAGGACCATATATATGGTCCTCAAAGCAAAACTACCCTAAGCTTCAACCTCACGACCCACAGTGTATTTAAAATTAGCAAAATCCAGGCAAGGTTCTGGTTACACATTGTGGGTACCTTATAATCGTTAATTGACTGGACTATCTGGTATTTGTAGTATTTATATTTTTGAGTTTTCTACAGTGTTCTAATTTCCTCTCTAAAGTCTACAGTGAACAACAATTTCGAAGACAGCATGCTTGACAGGAACTCCATGCAATTCGAAGAAAACCCTTTTGCAGTCTAGTCCCTTTGATCATCTCCTATTTGTTCTTCTTTTGGTTATCTTCTTAGCACCTGGAGGTGATAACATCACCATGTGATACCAGTGCACCCCACATACCCATTCAATAAATCAAGTGCTAAGGGCTAGAGCTTCAACAGTGTACAACAAATGAAAATTTGTCCTCATAGGGTTTACATTTTATTAGAGGAAGTGAGCTATTGAACATCCTAGAAAGTAAAATACAGAGGCTGTTAGTGATAACTGACTCCTGTGGAGCTAGACACATTAAGAGAAGGAGGATTTGAAGTGTTAGTCGATACATGCTGGGGCTGGAAGTACAGTGGCTGGAAGAGGATGTGTTGAAGAGGTGGCACTTGAGGTGAGATCAGGAGGAAATGGAGGAATCATCAGCAGAGGTATAGGGGTGAAGTGGGAGCAAAGATCCTGAACCGGAAGAGGCCTGAAGAGCTTGGGTAATCATGAGGAGGCTGAGGTGGATGCAGCGGAGTCAGAAAGATGCAAATGGGCAGGCACCAAGGACAGAGGTCAGGCAAGGGCAGATGTGAAAGGCCTCTGGGCCATCCAATGGTGAGACTTTGGCTTTGACCCGGTCATAGTTTGAATAGGAACTGTCCTGGATAGACTTCTGTGTCACATGTTTGGTCCCCAGCTGGTGGTGCTATGAATAGAAACTTTAGAAGGTGGGATCTAGCTAGAGTAGGTCACTAGGGGAAGGTCGCTGGGGTAGCTTATCTATCTCTCGTCTGTCCTCTTTCACTTACCATCCTGGCCACCATGATGTGAACCTCACTGCTCCACTATGTCCTTCCTTGGAGCCATTTCTGAGTGTTTAGGTCACAGTGATGCCAAAGTAACTAATTTAGAGCCTGCACATGAAGGATAATTAGGAAAATTCTGAGCATAATGCTGATCTGCTCTAACTTCAGCTTGACAGTACATCTGGACTTATACCGTCCTGTACTCAGCTATGAATCCACAGGAATGGGACTAGTGAGACTGAGGGGCTGAATTTTTCACTTTATATCATTTGAATTAAATTAAATAAAACTTAAAAACCATTACTTGATTCAGTTATTGGAAAACTTTAAAAAATTATTTTATTTATTATTTTTAGTTTATGCATATGAATGTATTGCCTGCAGGTATGTGAGTGCACCTGTGTTGTGCAATGCCACAGAGGTCAGAAGAAGGCTTTGGATTCCCCTGAAACTGGAGTTAAGGATGGTTCATAGCCGCCATGTGGGTGCTGGGACTCGAACCTGGGTCCTCTGCAAGAGCAGTCAGTGCTCTTAACCACTGAGCCATCTCTCCAGCCCCTGGAAAACTTTTATAAGTGCATTTGGAATGACTTGAGTACATGGATCTGCTTCTTCAAGGGTCAATTTATGAGACCTAAATAGAAAGCAGGCATTTCCAATAAAAATTTACCATCCAAACTGAAATGTAGCATAATTGTGAAAGATACTCCAGATTTTGTAAGCATAGGATGAAAAAGTTAAAAGTTAAAAAAAAATTCCATTATATTTTAGACATGTATTGAAATAATTATATTTTGACTATATATACTACACTGAAATCAGTATAATATATATACATATATAGTCAAATATAAATATATAAATATGGTAACAGGAATTTCACCTCTTTCTTTTTGCCTTCTTAGCATTTCTATTAGAAAATTTAAGATTAAAGACATGATTCATATTCTATTTCTCTTGGAAAGTGCTGATTTATGAAAAGTCTTCCACTGACCTGACACATACATGTTAACAGACTTCTTCATGCATTTCCCACAAATGTGCTGTATACTTCCAGTGGATAGGATGTAATGCTCACAGATGGAAATACAGGGTTTCTCTGATTTCATGAGACTTATAGTGAAAGGGACAGAAAAAATGAGGGAACAAAAAATAAAATAATATAAAACCATGGGGGGGGCGAGGAACAGTATCCAAGAAAGAGCACATTGGAGAGGGAGGTTAGGCACATGGTCCAGAAACGCTCTCTGAGGAACGGAGGAGTTATTGTTGCTAAGAAGGCAATTATCCAAAGTGCTCCTAAACCCTCAAGTGCTATAGAAATGAGTTATCAATATCTGTGTTCTTTTGGGCAAGACATTTAGCTAGGATGAAATCTCCTTGAGAAAAGAGGCCGAGCCTTAGTCACAGGTTCATAAGGGTTTCTGACCTGGGTCAGTCCATATGAATTGCTGGCAAGGATTTGAGGTATCACAAGTGCTGCTCTAATCAAGTTTATATGCAAAGGAAATTTCCAGTGAAGCAAACAGAAGCTGCGTTGTTTACAGGGCTGAGCGAACGGTACATGTGGGAGAGTGGAAATTACTCTAGGTGGGCAGAGACCCAGTGAGTGGGGAGGATGCCACAGAGGAGAAAGATGCAGCACTTAGATGTGAAGGGTGTGTGGGCTCTGGGCAGGTGGTAGAAGCATCAGGGTGCTCGGTCCAGGAAGCTTGGCAGGAATGTTCAGAGATCAAGGTGATCAAGATTAGCAACGCCCCCAGGAATGTGTGGGCACAAAAGTTATTCCGCTTTGTCTTTCACAGCAACAGTGAGGCTGGTTTCTTGAGCTCTGCTTCAACTAAATCAATGAGATCCGAATATAAATTAGATATTTTCAATAACTGTTTACCATCAGAATTGAGACCGTCTGTAATTATAAAAGCACTCCAGAGTTTATAAATTTAAGATGAAAAAAAATAAGGGACAGGACATTTCAATTATATTTTTGATGTATACTATATGGTGAAATCAGTGTTTTGAGTGATAGGTTAAATAGGATTTCTTGATATTAACTTTAGCTTGTTTCTTTGGAAAAATACAAGCATGTAGAAAAGTTTAAATTACCATTTTTACTTCAGAGTGTTGTTCATGGCCCATGGTATGTGGAGGGGACACCTGCAGGGTCTGTGCAGCCCAGCCCAGCTCTCTTCTCTGGGAAAGTCTTTCAAGGGTCTGAGGGCTAGGTTTCTAGAAACACACGTAATACATTACAAGTGGCTACAGGATGTTGGAGTCACTTTGGATGTAAGACCGTAGATAATGATAGTAGCTCAAGCCGTCTCAGAAGGGGAAAATTGTTCTGAATTCAGAGATACCCAGTTTCTCCCCAACAGAGTCCTTATTCAGTATCCCATGCTACTCTAGTGTGTAATAGAAACTCTTAGTATTTTTGTGGAATTCTTTTTTATCTTTTTAAAATAATTTTTATTGATTCCAGAATTTGGTGCAATGTATTTTGGTCACATTCAGACTCCCTCTCCGTTCTCTAGCTCCTCCACACTGGTCTCCCTCACTTCATGTCTTTCATTATTATCTATCTTTCCTCTCTTTTTTTTTCTTTTTTCTCTTTCTTTTTTCTTTCTTTCTCTTTTTCTCTCTCTTCTTTCTTTCTCCCTTTCTTTTTTCTTTCTCTTTTCCTTCCTTCCTTCCTTCCTTCCTTCCTTCCTTCCTTCCTTCCTTCCTCCCTCCCTCCCTCCTTTCCTTCCTTCTTTATTTTTCTTTCTTTCTGTTTTTCAAAGACCTCTCGATTCCATTCTGTGCCTCTTAAGTGCTCCTGGGTGGGGCCGGCCCATGACCTGGAGTCTCATTAATCTACCAGGCGTCACACCAGTAAGGAAAACTAATTCTCCCTCTCCCAGCATCCATCAGTTGCCAGTAGATTCTCAGTTATGGAAGGTGCTTCCTGCCCACCTCCCCCATTCTTGCTACATCCCTGTCTGGTTTGGTTTTGCAGGAAGAATCTTCTCTAGTGAGAGTTAAGAGATGTGCTAATCTATGGATATAAAAATAGGTCATTGTGAGTCAGTTAAATATTATGTCTATTTAGCAGAACAATAGTAGTAGGTTCCTCCCTACGGCCTGTGTTATATCTAGGCACAGATTCTTGCCCCGAGACGTGTCAGGTATGGACTCCATGTTATAAAGTTGGTCTTAAATTTAATTATAAGGCAACTGGTTACTCCTGTAATATTCATGCCATTTTGCACCACTGGGCATATTTTACCAAGCCAGTCCCCATGAACCACCCACTATGGCACCTTATTAGTTTCCTAATCTAAGGATTTTCCAACTGAACACACCTATCCAAAGATTAAAAGCTAATATCCACTTATGGAACAGAACGTGGGATACTTGTCTTTCAGGGTCTAGGTTATGTCACTTAGGGTAATTGATTTAGTTCTATCCATTTACTTGAGAATTTCATATTTCTTAACAGCTAAATAATATCCCATTGTGTAAATGTACCATGCTTCCATTATCCATTCCTCAGTTGATGAACATCTAGGATGTTTCCATTTCTTAGTTATTGTGAATAGGGAAGCAATAAATTGAGATAGGGTCTCATGTAGCCCAAGCTAGTCCCAGATTCACTATGTAGTTGAAGTTGACCTTGAATTTATGATCCTCCTGTGTGGAGGCTCTACCTCCTAAGTGCTAGGATCACAGGTATGTGCCTCCACATACTGGTTTATGCATAGATGGGTGTCAAAGTTAGGGCTCTGAGCATGTGAGGTAAGCGCTTCACCAATTGAACGACATTCCCAGGCCAAAACTTTCATTATAATTTTGAAAATCACATGTATGGGAAGTGGAATCTCTGGTCTCTAGTCACACAGAATAGTCAACATTCACACCCAGGTCATGGGAAATATTTATTCCTTTGTGTGAGCCCTTGAAGAGAATACTGAAAGGGACCTAATTCACTCATGTGACACTGATGAGAGAGAGACTCCGAGAGAGCAGACTTCTGTCCAGGGGCCTATGATCAGTGGTCTTTCTTATCAGTTCTCAATAGACTCTCATAAAGGCAAAGTTATTCCATAATCATCTGAGGCCAGCGAGAAATGGACCACTCTTCTCCTAGCTCATTAGTAATGATAAAACCAATATTTATTGAGTACTGACCTTGAATCAGAAAAAAGGCTGTGGATGTGATCCTGGCTTGGTTAGGAATGAGTGTTTCCTTCCTAAATCTGTCACACCCCCATCCCCATTCCTCTCCCTCCCAGTCTACAATGACTTCCTAGAGGCCAGAACAGCACATCTGGCTTTCCTCCCATGAGGAGGCTGATGGCTATAGACTTTTACAGACACACATGAGCACAGGCTGGGCTGGGCTGGGAGGACAGGGACAGTATTCCAATATGAGGATGCCGCCACCGCTGATCTTTTCCAGGATTCAGAGTTGAGAGCTGGGTAGCAGGAGATGAGGTCGGCATTGGTGACAGGACCTCCCACATATTGTTTATAAGCACATCTCCCACCATCTGGGGCCTGTCCCCATGCCTGGTCTCCTTCCTGTGGAGTCATATCATGTCACACAAACTCTCCTCTTTGATGTGTTCCAGGCCAGCATACTTAGGCAGAAATGTATAACAGAGCAGAGAGTCAAGCCTGTTACGGGGCCCTAGGAGGGAGAGATCCCCAGAGAAGGACCAGGACAGGTTCCTCATACTGCTAAGAATGCCCAGGAACATATCCTAGGAGGCTAAAGGAGATCATCTCCCACTGCTTGTTGGGGAGATGCTGTGTACCCTAACTTTGTGGCCACAGCCCAGGGAATGGAAAAACATCAGTGTGGTAACATGAAAGAAGTGGGTTGGACTGTCTGTGCTCTTCTGCTGTTCTCTGTGGTTATAGCTTTGTTAACCAACAGAATTTTACATCCTTAAAAGTACATTCTTTATCTGAAAAGAAACATTCTGAAATGGCAGCAGCAGTTGATGTCTGTGGTGCTGAGTCCCTAGATAATTTTTCTCTTGCTAATTTCCATTTCTTTACATTGAACATGTTCTTCACAGAACTTATATTACTTTATAGCAATGATATTTGAACAAAAAGATTTTACTATATTTTTCTACCCAAAAGGCAAGGAATGATTTCCACGGAACAGATTGCCCTCCTGGAACTAAGATGACCGTTTCTAGGCTGGAGAGATGGCTCAACTGGCTGCTTTTGCAGAGGACCCAAGTTCAATTCCCAGCGCCCACATGGTAGCTGACAACCATCCATAACTCCAGTTCCAGGGGGTCCGACCCCGTCTTCTGACCTCTGCGAGTATTGAACAACACAGGTGCTTAGACACATGCAGGCAATATACTCATACACGAAAAATAATAAATAAAATATTTTTAAAAATGATGACCATTTCTAATTCTGTCCCAGACCCACAGCATCAGGCTCTTAATTCACCTTTAGGCTCTATCCCCACATCTTCATAATGTTAAAACAAACATGGCATTAGGTTGAATCTTTGAATTTTTATGTAAGTTATTTAATTTGATCATTTAAAATCAAAGCAATAAAGTAAAAACAATGCGGAGGAGGAGAAAGTTTCTCTCATCTTGAGCATCTGATCCATACCAACACCCCGTAGATCCTTGCTTAATCTGTGTTCCATTGTCTTGTCACCTTCATCTTATACTGTGTCTCACTACTGCATCGCCTCCATGCCCAGCATGGCCCCAAAGTCCCCCTGGACATTCCAGTGATGGTTTCCTGTCCTAGATTTTACACATCATGTTAGCAATGGTTCTCAGGGCTTTGATGGCAATTCAAATATCTGAAATCATCATATTATTCATTTACTTTACTCAGGGACATTAGGAGTAGCCAAATCAATCTCTTTATACCCATTGGCTTGCTGGGATGTTTTAAAAGTATCATGTAAACAGTCATCCAGCAAGTTGCATTTTGTAAGTAGCTGACCAGGAACATCAAATGGTGATATTTTGTGTTCCTCTATTGTCAGATCACACTACGGACTACCAGTGTTCTCTTTACTACTGGAAATAGGTTGTTATTGTTTTGAATAGAGTCATATTAGAGAGCCAGTTCTGGAAACTTAAGGATTAACTCAGAAAATTCATCTTCAAATTCTCTTCTTCTGGCAACACCCTTGATACTAAAATGTACCTTAGGATTCCCTAAAGAAAAATAACATATATATGTTAT
>NW_008342000.1:991361-1019115 GCF_000622305.1 Nannospalax galili | reverse complement strand
CATATGTATATGCTAATATGACATATGTGTTAACTTTTTAGGGTTCGTAAGTGGAAACAAAAGTCATAAGATGTTGATATATATTAATAGCTTATAAATATACACACTTTTAGAATTCCATGTATATATAGATATGCATAAACATATCTATATATATTTATAAATGAGTTCTTTTAAGAATTGGATCACAGGTTTACGGAGCTCAGATCTTTCAATGTCCACAGAAACCAGCTGAATATCTAAGACACTGAATAGTGTATTTCAGTCTGAATCTGAAGACCTGAAAACAGGTGATCCAATGGCATGTGTTCCAGCCCAAGGTAAGTCAATGCTCCAACTCAAGCAAGCAGACAGGCAAAGCTCCCTATCACCCAGCCGTTTTGTTCAGTTCGGTCTTCAGTTGACTCAATGATGCTCACCCACTCTACAAACCTGCTATACTCAGTCTATCAATGTTAACCTGATGTAGACACACCCTCACAGACATATGCAGAATGTTCAGGCACCCTGTGACCCTGAAAGTTGATGCACAAAATTAAACATTACACACATCTGGCACAACAGAAAAGGTGTTAACTTTTTAGGGTTCTTAACTGGAAGCAAAAGTCATTTGTCCCTGATGACTTGAACAGGAAAGACATTTAAAAAAAAGTTAACAGGCAAGTCACAGGCTTGGAAAGCAAACACAAACCTGACATGAGTTTATTTAAAAGATATTTCATAGTCTGTAGTGTACCGAATGTATATAGTCAATGAAAAACTAGTATCTACTATCTAATTCAAATCCCTATTAATCAATCAGAAAAAGATAAAGAACTCAGTAACTGAATTAGGCTTGCTTATGCTTCATAACAAAGAGCCCCACCACCTGAGGTGGGTTACCACAGCATAAGTTTGTTGCTTGTCACCTGACTTTTGCTGTGAACTCTGCTTTTCAGTGTTTCTGGAAATCAAGCAATTTAGAGATAGAGGTTGTTACTTCCATGTGGCAAAAGAGAAAAATGAGCTGAAGGTTCACACTGGCCAGGCCATGGAAGATTGCCCTTCTAGCTACAACCCATTAGCCCAAACTGTCCCAGAACTTTTGGTTAACTGAGCATGGGAGTGTTGAGTAGTGTAAATCTCCCCTGCATGCAAAAAGAAAAGAGTACCAGGTGAGAGTGAGCACAGGAGATCTGTAACCAGTAGGCAGTTCCTGGAAGAGGAGTCTACAACAGTCAGTAAATGCTGGAGACAATACCCGACAGATAACATTTCACAACTGTAAACTTGGCAAATAAACACTGGGAGCAACAGCAACCTTGGCAAGAATGGGGCTTGCAGTGTGAAACCCTTTGCATTTTTGCTGTCAATCGGCACAATCACATTTGAGAGCATCTGGCAGTATTTAGATCTTACATTTTAAGACTGTGTTCTGCTTCTGGGTATACGGACCACTTGAGCAAGAAGATATGTATAAAAGTAGTCACCACAACATCATTTACGACAGCAAAATTGTTAGCGACCTAAATACTCACCAAAAGGAAGATGGCTACATGGCAGAAAATTGTTACGTACTCTCATAATAAATCTTCCCAAATACCACTTAACAACAGGGAAGCAAGCTGCCGAGGATATATGTGGTATGATATAATTCATATGATAATTAAAATGTAGAAAGTCGTACTGTAAATTGTCTTTATGCTTCTGTTCTACCCTTATTGCCTTCAGGTGTGTTCATTTAACTGCTATCCACAATTCCTTGAGTTTTAAATTTCAATAATTATAATTTTTGGTTCCTAGAACTTCTATTTAGTCCATTAAACACCTGCCTGGTCATTTGATTTTTTGTCTTTGTTATTTTTCAGTGTTTTCAACTTCCTGTTTTGTACTTTCAATGTTGTCTTTTTATATATGCACATGTACTTATTTATTCTATTTTCATTTCAACATCTAAAGACCTTGATATGGGGAGGATCATGTATTTCTGCTATTTTTCCCAGGATTCCTTTTCCAGTTCTTGCTTCCTGTTTTATAATATATTGGAGTTTTCATTATTTGCTCTCGCTTGATGCTTTAATTGTAGGACTAAGGGGCCTAACTTGAAATACTTTTTCTTTTTTTTAAAGAAAATCTTCGTGTTCTCTTCATTGGTGCGCAGAGACAGTGCTGAGCCTCGAACACCGTTTTCTCAGCTTTGATGTCATGAACGCTGAAACAGACCACAGTTGGCCGCACACTTGCATCACTCAGGGAAGAGGTCAGCTTCCTGAGGGAGACAAATGTGGAGGAGGGAAGGCTTTTAGTGATTTTCCCCCTCCTGGAAGCGGAAATCAACACAGATACATTTCCACTGTCTATGCCAGAGGTGGCTGTTTTCTTACCTAGCTGTCTCATTGAAGGAGCAGGAGCAGTCCTCAAGGTTCTGAAGTCACTTAGATGGTCTCCCTCTACTATCTGATCAAGGCCACCTCTTCAGATCCTCCTCCTGGTCCTCCTCCTTCTCCACTCCTCCTCCTTCCCCTCCTCTGTCCTCATGCCTGCTCCTCCCCCTCCTCCTTCCCCATGCTTCCCCTCCCCCCTCCTCCTTCCCCATGCCTCCTCTGCCTCTCCTTGCTTTACTTGCTGTTTTACTTCTGATTTGTGGCAAAAGCCTTCAATGCATCTATGACAGTTTGAATGAGAAATGTCCCCAAAGGCTCATATATCTGAACACTTGGTCCTCAGTTGTTGATGCTTGGGGTGGTTTAGGAAGTCAGCCTGTTGGCGGGTCAGTGTGGGTGGACTCTGAGAGTTAGTAGCCTTGCCCCACTTCCCGTTCACTCTTGGCCTGCTTTGTGCTTGCTGTTAAAGAAGTGACCTCTCAGCTTCCTGCTCCTGCCACACCTTCCCATCACAACTGACCCTTATCACTCTGGAACCCTAGGCCCAAACAAACTTTCTTTCATAAACTGCTTTTGGTTATAGTGTTTCCACTTCATGTTAAACCCCTGTGGCTTCCCTGTTTTTAAAACAAGGTTGTTTTAGGAGGTGGGGAAAAGCTTCTTTGTCGTAAATGATTTTTGTGAACTGAACTGCCTAGGAAAAGCCACACCTATGTTGAAGATTCTACCAGGTTGATTGATTGTGAGGAGTTGGAATGCTGCAGATCCAGAGCCAAAAGTATCTTGAGCTGTCTCTAGTTCCCCTAATAACCACTTAGCACCCACCTTCTGTCTGATCTAACATCCTTTCAGTCATCAGGATGACCTTTGGAACTCATTAGTTTAGTAGATCACCCACCCCAAAGCTAAGAATGTCATCAGATAACATCTGAACTCTATAGCAGAGATTTCTTGGCTTTGCTATAACCCACCTGCCTGGTGTTCCCACCAGTGTATTTGGAAAATGCCAGTTCATGACGTTCCTTTGTTCTGTGACCGTAAGTGTTCATTTAACTGCTCTCACATTAGAGCATGCTGTTTAGGGCAACATGAATCCACGTTCCTGGGCCATGTTCGTTCATATTTGGCTTAGAATAGACTCTCTCCTATTTCCTTTGAGGTGAGAGCTGTGTGCACTGGTGTTTGTATGGGACTTTTCATAATATCTGTTTTCTGGATTATCTGGAGCAGAAATCACCCATGTACTCTGTACATTGTGTGTGCAAATATATGTGTGTGGGGGCACATATCTACATAAAAATTATTAAATTTTATGTACTAAAATATCTGAGCAAAATAAACATGTTTAAAATAGAAATTAACAGGGGCTGGAGAGGTGGCTCAGCAGTCAAGAGCACTGGCTAGTCTTCTATGCACCCACATGGCAGCTAACAACTATTCAAAAATTCAGTTCTAGGGGTCTGATGCAGGCATACACTTGCAAATACATAACATGCAGGCAAAACATTCGTACACATAAATAAAAATAAAAATTTGAAAGTTTAATAAAAAAGAATTTAATTCTGAGAGATGCAAAAGAATGAGTTAAGGGAGAGAAGTAGAGAGGCTTCAAAAATTATCTATAATCTTATTTTTAATTAAAAATATTAAGTAAATACAGAGGGCTATGCTAAGTTACTTTATGAAACTGTCTAGATGTATACCTTAGGCTTGCGATATTATTGTCAACACTGCATGGTATACAGAAAATATTTTACAGGCGGGAAAAGGAAAGAAAGAAGGAAAGAAAGAAGGACAAGAGGAAAGGAGGGAGGGAGGGAAAGAGGAAAGGAAGGGGAAGGACAGACAAACCAGGATAGAGGCAGGGATGGGACGACTGAGCACCCACCATGGCGGTAAAGTTAAACCACAGAGTGTCTGAGAGAATCCCCTGCTCTCATCAGACGCTGGTACCCTCTGCCACCATGGCCACTGGGAGCTCTTTGTGGGCACAGCACTTTTGCTACCCACTTCTAAAGCAGTCTCTGTAGCCCTCTGCTTTCTTGTCATCATGCCCCCCAGTTGTGTGCAGGTGCACCCACTGGCAGAGCCAGTTACCCACTTCACTATAGATACCTGGGAAAGAAGGAATCTTGTATTCTTTACCTTGTATATTGAGAATCCATCTGTCTCAAGAAAGTAGAAAGTTTTTCAAGTGCACAGAGGGGATAGAAGTTTAAATAACAGACAACTAAATAGTAAGCCCTAAATGCTGACTTGCCTATGACCGTTGAACCCTTTTATACAAGAACTTGACCATTGGCTAGGTACTGGACATGATCTTTCACGTACATTATCCTCTTCCTTATGCCCCTTCTGCCTACCTACCCCTTTGTGGCAGAGGGGTGAATATTCTCACTCTTACTGTGTGGATGGCAGAGAACTGGGTTTACTATGCCACAAGGTAAGCCAGAGGCAATGCAAAGACTAGAATTCAGCTCTCCTTGACTCTAGATTTTTTTTTTTGTCTTTTTGATACAGGGTCTCCGTGTAGCCCCGAGGCTGGCCTCGAACTCACAGAGATCCACCTGCCTCTGTCTCCCAAGTTCTGGGATTAAAGGCATGAGCTATTTTTATTTCTGAGATTTATATATATATATATATATATATATATATATATATGATGGAGCGTAATGTATATATGTACCTGCCCCTTCTGTATCCTTTTACCATTATCAACAGATCTGTTTCCTTTGGCACGTGCTTTGCCAGGAGGGAAAGTTGAAAGAAAAGATGATCTTTTTCTTTGTTGTACTACAGCAAAAAATCATTTGATAGACTATCTGGTTTTAATAGAGCTGATGTAGTAACAGTCATCCCTGGGTACCATCCTGAAGAGAGACTTATATAGGAGAGGCATTTTCCCAAAGCCAGCTATAAAAGGGTTTTTCAAACACTGTCAGTAAGAGGGAAATATCTTATTTGAGACTTTGGAGGCTTTTCAGATTATTCTGGTTAAATATATTACTCAACGGTTCACAAATAGGATAGGTTGAAAACTCTATCAACCTGTTCATGAATATAAATATGAAAAAGGGTGTGGCCCGCATATGGGTGTTCCTGAGCAGGGCATGTGTTTTGGTGCTGTAGAAATAGGCTATGTGTTAAGCACTGAGCTTTCTTCATACCATCTGGCTCACTGCATCTTCAAGGCCCAGGAACTGGTCCCACGTTCTCAAAATTAAAATTCAATAAGAGGCATCTTTCGTTCCAATCTCCTGCTTTTTTACAGCAGACACAATGCTCTGGTGACAAATGCAGGTGAATTGAATTTTTGTTTTCCCATAATGGTTGCATCCAGCAGCAAACTAATGTATTAGTGATCAGAGGTGAAAACAAGCACAATGCCTGACCCCGAACTTGAAATTGGATAACTGCAGCCAAATGACTTTCCATTCAATGCAATTTTCTTTCCTTTTCTTTCTTTCCTTCCTTCTTTTTGTTGAATCTCCATTTACCTGTTAGAATCATAGCTTATTAGTGGGCTGCTTTGGAACACACTGAAATGAGAGAAGTCGCATTTCATTCATCAATGTTCTCCTCTCAGGCTCTTCAGTACTCACCCCAAAGCCTCTAGTGTTTATCGCCTCCAGACCTGCGCTGTAGGATGCATATTAGGCCAACTCATTGTTAATACACAGATCTGAGTTCTGTGGACCCCGTCAGGAGAATGAAGAGTTTGTCCGGTTTGTGAAGCACAATGATAACAATAGATCTGAGCGCTGCTTTTGTATCTGATGACTTACTATCTCTGGTCCTCAGATCATCTCAGGAATGGATGCATTGTCACAATTAAGCTTACTAAGAAATAGTTTTTTAAAAATAACATGTACATTTTTATTGTGTGTATCGACTGCATGTTTGTGAAGGTAGGTCAGAGGACAATTTGTAAAAGTTGATTCACTCCTTCCACCCTGTGGGTCCCAGGTCATCAGGCCTGATAACAAGCTCCTTTACCTGCTTAGCCATCTCAAAACAGAGTCATAATGAGGATGACAAGGTGAGTCAAAGGTGAAAGAGAAAGAATACAGAGTTGTTTAGTGTGGGGAGTGGAGTGGGAGAGTAGATCAAAGGATGAGTTTAGGAATCATTGAATCTGATGACTTGGTCAGGCAGAGAACTCAGTTACGAAATTAAGGGTGGAATGGGTCAGAGAGAGAAGTGACACTGGGCTAGCCTTGGCATCATTATTTGAGGATCACTCATTTAGTATCAGCTTGCTGGTGTGTAGCTGACCTGACAGTCACCCTTTCCTACACAGCTCTGGCCTGGCCTACATGACCGCAAAGACTTCCTCTGTCCTTCACAACCACTGCTGAGCTCAGAGTGACGGGGCAGCTTTCTATCATTGTGTTGAGGATTTTTTATTAGACATTAACTCTAGATTTTACAATTGAATTCATCAGAACAAAATAAACATCTCCACATCTCAGTTGTCTCCACCTAAATGCTCTACACGGTTCTCGTATAGCAGGTCTCCTTTTCCCTGTCGTAGCTTGGAATTATCCTAAGCATCACTGTTACATCACATTCCCCAGGACTTTGATTCTCCTTAGGCATTCATGTATACTCACTGTTCTGCCCACAGAGTGCTCTGAAATTTGGAGCTCAGAACACTGTTTAATCTCCTTTCCTTTGATTTCTGCCTAAACCAGATCGATTGGGAAAGCATTTATTGGAAATGCATTTGTGCAGTCTGATGGAGAAAAACAGGGTTGGGTGAATTATTTCCTAAAACCAGGAAGAAGATGCTTGATCTGTCCAAGAATGTAATGTGGGGGTGTGACTTTTAATGACATACAAATCAAAGAGAACTGCATGAAATCACTTACCTATACATTACATATGCCCTTTCTAAGGAAGTCAACAGCACAGCCTGTGGTTCTCTAATATGGATTTTGGTCTTATTTGTGGTTTCTGGTGTATTTTGTGGTCCATCACAGTCAAGGGACTTGCTCTTTGGGGTCAGATAAGATGTCCTAGTCTGAGACATTTGTAGGGGAATTTAAAAAAGAGCTAAAATGGAGTCAAAGGCTAGACATACAGCATTCATAGACGATCACTTACTAAAAGTCCGTTTTGCCATAGGTCCTGCTTATGAATCGGGGATGATAAGATTGGTGTATCATCCTCTAGATAGCCAAAGACTAACAGTGAATGAATAACCTGTTCTCCAAAATTTTTAATGAAATTCAGCTATTTTAGTGCAGCATGATGGGGGTGGGTAAACAAACAGGCAGTCCTGCTACTCATGCAGGGATGTAGCAGACCTCTAGGTAGAGCTTTCACTTGAGTTGGGCTTAGGGTGGCAAAATTTGTGTGTGAGAAAGTGAGCAATAGAAGGGACTTGGAGATAACAAACCAGGGCCATGATGCAGATAAAGTGTGGGACAGACTGACCTACAGTACAGAGCAGGGTTCATGATCAACAAAACTGAAAAGAAACATAAGAAAAAGTCAAGGAAACTGATGGATATCTAGCAGTGATGGGTGATAGAATTTATTCTTTTTTATAATATTTTATTTATTATTTTTATTTTGTGTATATAAATGTATTGCTTGCATGTATGTAGGTCCATGTTATGCAATGCCTGGGGAAGTTAGAAGAAAGCATCAGATTCCCCTGGAATAGGAGTTATGGACAGTTGCTAGCCACCATGTGGATGCTGGGAATTGAACCCAGGTCCTCTGCAAGAAGAGTTAGTTGCTCCTAGCCACTGAGCTATCTATCCAGCCCCTAAATTAGTAGTCACAAATGTATATTGAACTTAAATCAAATATATTTCCTTAAGTCAAGACAGAGGTAAAGAGTTTTCTTGAGTATAGAGAGAAAGTGTGTGACAGCTATGCAGGGTATTTCAGATCATGTGGACCAGGAAAATTTGTTTCCATTCAGATGGCAAACCATCGAAAGCACATGGGACTTGAACTTTATAAAAATATTGGTCCCACTAATGTTTCTGTTACTTACCTGTAAAACAAATGACTTGTCAGACTGGCGAAGAAATCCAGTCTTGTCACGCTTGGGTTCCATATACTTTTGTGACTATTAAATTAGAATAAAAGCCAAGAACTGAGGTGTGATGGCACATGCCTATAATCCTGCACTTAGGAGATAGAGGCAGAAAAACCGCCACCTTGAGGCAGGCCTGTGCTTCAGAGCAAGAGCCTGTTTCAAAAACAAAATGGGGCGGAAAGATTTTAAGAGCCAAGTTTGGTACATCAACATAAGGAAACAGGCCTCTGGGAACTTGTTCATGAACTTGCAACAGTGGTGACAGCATGCACAAGACCCTTGCCGACTCAATCAGACAAAAGGCCAGCATAGAACAGGGGAACTGGGTAGCAGGCCCCAACCCTAACCAAGGACCTAATTGAAAAATGATTTCTGTGGAGTGAGGGAGTAACTCTAGATAGGTTGACTCCAGTATATGAATTTGTACCAAGGGACAAGGGTGGGTATAGGGCAGGGGGTCTAAATTTGATCAAGATGTATTATATGAAATGCATAAAAACTCAATTAAAAAAAAATCAGAGGTAGGGGTTGGGGATTTAGCTCAGCAGTAGAGTGCTTTCCTAGCAAGTGCAAAGCCCTGGGTTTGGTCCTCAGCTCCAAAAACAGAAAGAAAAAAAAAATCAGAGGGGAAAAAAGCAAAGGAAAACAATGAAAACAAGCGTGAGTGTGAAATTCAAGGTCTTTATCAACCTGGTCTCACCTCCCCCAACTCAGCTCCTACCAGACCACCTCTGGCTCTTTTCCCAACAGCGAAGACCTCTGTTCCTGTCTTCGCTTAACCTATTGGAGCCTTCTGGCTCCCAATTCTATGTACGAGTCCCACTCCAAACTCCTCCACCCTTCCATGCAACTGTCTCTCTGTTCTGCTCAGCAGTATGCATCACAATCATTGTCCTTTCTGGCCCACACGGCCTTGAGTCAAGAGGACTGCTTGTCATCCTCCAACTGCCAGGGGCCAAGAGATTGAAACATTTCCTCCTGGAGGGAAGGGAAAAAGCTCAAGAGACTCAGGAAGCTTATGAAACTTACAAAAATCACCAGGAAGCCAGGCAAGGTGGTGCACACCTTTAATTGCAGCACTCAGGAGGCAGAGGCAGGTGGATCTCTGTAGATCAAGGCCAACTTAGTGTACATGGTGAGTTCTAGGTTAGATGGGGCTACAGGGAGACCCTGTCTCAAAAATACCAAAATGAAATAAAAAAGTAAAATAAAATTCACCAGGTCCCTCCCTAGTGTTATACAAGCTGTAAATGCTTGCTGGGGGTGGGGGTAGGGCTGTTTAGTGGAGCTGCCTGCAAGTTGCAGAGAACTCCAATGATGCAGCTTTCTTGGGCAATCACCTATGCTTGGGTGGGCTTTTTGATGATGCAGCTGCCGTTAGTCACCCAAGCTCCTCTAAGTAACCCTGATAAACTCATTGGTGTCCCAAGCTAAATTTGGTTGAAATAGCTCCTTTGATGTGTTGTCGGTATCCTATGGTGAATACATGTTTGTTTATATTGCCAATGGAAAAGTCATACAACATGGGCAAAGGTTCCAAGTCAAATGCCTGCTATGCCAATGACATTAAACTCTTTTTCTTTTTATAAGATCCCTTTTATCAGTCAGGATAGACCTATTGTCAGGATCCTTTACATGAACATCTTCCACCTCCAGCCTCACTACTACCTTGCATCTTCACAACCACTCTGAAATGGTGATCTACTATGTCTGTCTTTAGAGGAAGGAAGATGAGAAGATACAGAAAACATCCTCAAAACGCATGGTTAGTAAATCGCAGCTGACATTCAACCTTGGATCTATCTGACTAGATTCCAAACTTGGCCTCCACAATAAAAGGGAGGCCCTGGGAGCCTTCCTTCCTCTTCTACGCCTTACCAGTTTTGTTACCATGAATGTGCTCCTTCATTCTTCAAAGCCTCAAACCTAATATTCCAAAAGTAGATGTTCCAGAGTGCTCTGTACAGGCTTGTTGTGGGGCTGGAAGGTGTCAGTGCTCAGGGTGGTACAGCTCCTACAAGTGGGCTTCAATATAGTGTTCCCACTGCTGGACTGTTTGAGTTTTTATAGGCCTGCTTATCCCTTCCACTGAGCCTTGCTGTGATTCCATAGAAGAGGCAAGTGAGTTCTACCTCTTATCCTAAGATTCTAACAGCATTAGCATAGGGATTTGTGTTTTCCACTCATCGTGATTGTGCATGCCAGCAAGACTGGCAACCTGTTGCCCACCATGCACTGCTGCACAGCCAGCTGCTGGCAAATCCCAGGCCTCCCAGCTGGCTCCAAGCAACCTGCAATCACAGAGGTGGGAATGGAGCCTCCTGGGCTTGTGTTCCTGGAAAGTCACCCCACTCCCCCACCAAAAATGTCTGTTGGGGCCTCTGTCTAACTTTCCATTGGCCAGTGAATTGGAGGGAAGTTTCCACTGATTGGAAGGCTGCCTCAAAAACACCTCTCTGAGCAGTCACTGTCTCTGCTTGCTAATGCATGCTGCACGGAGTGAACAGTTGTGCTTCATCAACATTTAATACTTGGGAAAATGAATGTCTTCTCTTGCTAAGTGTGGATTGGAAAAACCCATATTAGGTGTGATCACAAGGGAAGGTTCCTGTCAGACCATCTGGTGGGCCAATAGGAACAAATTTTTTTATCAGACTCCTTTTCTTTGAGGTTGGTAAATTGACACTGCCATGGAGCCTTGCCCTGGAAATGGGATGGGGGCAGGGGGAAGGTCAGAAGGTCCACACTGATGTCAAGAAATGAACATTAAATGGTTTTTTGAGACAGGGCCTTCCTGTAGCCCCAACTGGCCCACAACTCAATATGTAGACAAGGTTGACCTCGATCTCACAGAGATCTGCCTGCCTCTGCTTTCCAAATGTTGGGGTTAAACGTGTGCTCCACCATGCCTGGTTCAAATGGACCTTTTTAGGTTTGGAGTCAGAAGAACAGATTCAGACCAGGGCTTAATTGATGTGCAACTTTGGCAAATGACCATGAGTTGTGTGTCTCAGTTTCCACATGTGTCAATGGGGATAATCATGCCTGCATCACAGGAGATGACTCACATATGTGTAAGCATCTCCTAGATGGTGGCTAGACTGTATTTATTACCTCAGAAGAAATCTCTCATTGCTCTTTAAATGATACATACATAAAAATGACCATTTTAACGATTTTGAAATGATACTTTACATTCAATGATTCTTAAGTACAGTCACCCTATTGTGTACCCATTACACTTACACTGACTTTCATCTTCCCCAGCTGAATCTCTGGACCACTGAGTGTTAACCATCCACAGTTCCTAGTGACCGTTCTTCTTTCTGTCTCTGTGAATTTGGTTCTTCTATGAACTCCCGACCAGAGGAATCATACAGCTTTTTTCCTTTTGTGTCTGATTTTCTTTTACTTAGTATATATTCAAAGTTAATGCATATTATAGTGTACATGAGAAATTCACTATATTTAAAGGGTGATTAATATCCCATTGTCTGCCTAATCCTCATTTTGTTTATCTATTCCTCTGACAATAGACATTTGACTTACTTCTTCATTTTTGTTATTTTGAATATTGCTGCTGTAAACATAATGTTTGCAGATACCAATTTGAGCACCTGCTTTCAATTCTTGAGACATATACCCAGAAGATCATATGATAATTCTACCTTTAACTCTTTAGGGGTATCTCCATCCCGTTTTCACAATGGTTGCACCATCTTTGCAGGGCTATCTACAGGGATGCCAAAGTCTCTACGTTCTCCTTGATGTTTCTTTTCTTCGCTTGTAAGAAACATCATCATGGTTGTGAAGCATCTCACATGATTTTATTTGCATTTCTCTAATGATTACTGAGATTGAGCAACTTTCTGTGTGCTTATTGACCTTTGTATATATTCTTTGGAGAAATGTCTATTTGACTTACCTCACTGAGCTTCATAAAGGAGAAAGCATAAGCCCCCATAGCAGTCGGACTTCTAAATAACACCATTGCCCTGGTTCTAGGACATTGACTCACGGACTGATTAGTCAAACTTTTCTTGAGTGTCTGCTATCCTTCAGAATCTTGGGTAGAGTGCTGGGGATATTGAAATGGGGAAAGTGTGGTGCCTATACTCAGGTGTCCAAGGGAAGCAGGCAGAGAGAAATTCTATGAAAATGATGTACATGGTTTCAAGAGTCACAAATATGAGACCATCTGATCTCCCTAAAGGTTTAGTGAATTCACCCAGTGAGATATTAAGAATAAGGAAAAACAATGAGAAGAAAAGAAAAATAGGTGTTCGAGGCAGGAGAACAGCATGTGAAGAAGTATGCTTATAGGAAAAACCGTGTACAGTAATTTCTTACAGGTATGAGCATGGCATTGTTTTCCCTGGAACCCAGAACTATGCACTGGATCAAAACTACACTGGGCCCAGTGTAGATTTCTATTCTGATCAATACTGATTCAGAGAGTCATGTTCCATGCCCAGCTATACCTCCCTAGCAGGGCTGCTGCTGATTAAAGCCACCCTAGTCTGAGACTCCCATTCTCAACTTGGATGCAGGCCCATCTCAGAAGTGTTAGAGAGAGAAAAGAATGAAGAGCTATATGCTCAGATGAGCCCTGGTACTGAAAGCCGTGTTGGGGGGGGGGGCACAGAGATGCTTGTGACTCGCACCCTCACACACAGCCTTGCTCCGCAGAGCAGCATCACGCTGTGAAATGGATTCAGCACAGAGATATGGCTGTTTGCTTCTCACCTTGGAAACCTGACTCTGGGGGAACCACTGCTTCTGTCTACCTCTCACTCTCAACTCCTGGGATTCTAATTCTTTGGGAAATTAGATGCAAGACTGGAGCTTCTGAAAACACTATGCCTCTGATGTAGGCTGGCAATTTGGTTTCTGCAGCTAAACTGCTCAGGCCTCTGCTCTGCACAGGGAGACCCATGTAGCACTTCTGCTTTATACAACTCTAAGCTAATATATTTGTGTTGTTTTAAGGTACTACATTTTTGGTAAGTCATTACAACAGTGATAGAAAAGCAGGTAGTTGAAGTTTACATCTCTAAAATTCTCTTCAGTTAGAAAAAAAATGTTCCTCTTAACTGCAGAGAAGCCATAAGTAGGTGTCCCAGAATGTTTTTTGCAGCTCTTCCTTGCACGGTTGGGTTGGATTCTTGCCTTCTATGAGCTGCCTTGGTTTCCCCTTCTATAAAGTAGCATTCATGACAGTGATCTCACATGCGGAATGGGAATGGACACCATGAGATTTAAGAAAGCACAGAGCTGTGCATATAGGAGAGCGCAGTGAGCAGTACTTTTCCAGTAGGTTCTAGGCTGTTAACAACAGACTGGTCTGAGAAGATGTGCTGGAAGCTCATTTCTGTCACCTGCACACACCTGCCCAGGATGCACAAAGAGACTATCTTCCTTTTCAATGCAACAATCTGTACTGGCAACCTTTGAAAGGAATGTCTAGAGATAAAGCTGTGTCTGGGGAGAAGGACTTGGGTAGGCATGGTGACACAAACTCAGGTTAGGGCTTTATACTCTTCTCCCCAGATTCTTAATTGTATCCGTGTCTTGGTCTCTCTTAAGTCCCACCACCCCTACAAAAGTTTCGCTAGGTCTTTTCTCAAGATTTTGACCTTGGTAAATTGTAAACAAACCATCTGGTGTTCTGGTGATCTCCTGGGTTCAGTTTAGGAACCAGGGCCAATAATGTTGCTGGTTGAAACCTCCTTACTGGGTAACAAGTGTCATTTTGTGCAAAAGGACAGGCTGTCTTTGCATGTAAAGGCTGGGGCAAGTCATCTTGGGAAATGTTGAGCACACCTAAACTAAATAAAAACTTATTCCCAAACTCCTAGAGTTTTTCTTTCCATAAGCAAAAGGAAACAACATCTATTGCATAAAAGCAGAACGCCTTATACATCAGGCTGATGAGCTGGCTCCCATTTGTCTAAGCTGTACTCATGGGAGAGGCCTGCCTTCATCTCTGTCAGTTTTATCATCCCAGCTCACTTTATCTCATGAGAAAAAGTTCACAGCTATTCTGGGCTCTGGAGTGCTTTCCCTGGGTCTGGTTGCAGAAAAGGAGCACATTTCTGATCTGTTTAATCTTATCTGACTTAGAGATAAAAATCATCTTCAACAACCACTCCCTACTCAAGACTGTTAGGATATTGCTGGATTTCATTGTGAGGGAAAATGTACCTGTGTTTCTTGCTCTGTCAGTTTTCTCATTTATTGCTGGAAAGTCAGGGTTAGTACAGTTTGTTGCTCTGCCATGTAGCTGACCCAGTGCACATTTATTATTCTTGTACCAGGCTTGCCTTGCCTCTATATTAATTGTTAAAAGATGGGTTTCACCGGGCTGTTTCCATACATGCTTATAGCACATTTGAGCATACTCAGTTTTTCCAGTGTTAAATATTGCAGTCCCACCGTATTCACTTTCCATCACCAAAACCAGCCACGTCCTACTTCCTTGTGCTCTTCTTTGCTTCTCTCTATTTTTTTCTGCTGATCTTCCCAACTGTCCTCATGTTTTCTTTTCTTTTTTGTCTTTTTGAGACAGCGCCAGCTGTCCTGGAACTCACTGTGTAGACCAGGCTGGCCTTGAACTCACAGAGATCTGCCTGCTTTCCAAGTGCTGGGATTAAAGGTGTGCGCCACCACACCTGGTCCTCGTGTTTTCTTCTATACTTACTTTGGTTGTAATTTGTATATGTCTGTTTTCTCTCCTACCAGGAAGCAAACTTCTCAACAAAAGAAATTATCTTATTCCAAGTAAGTGTTTATTTAGAGCAAACCATGTTCTAGACACTAAAGTTGTTCTCCAGCTGCTCTGGGACAGGAGGTTCCTGGAGTATTGCCATTTTTATTTTTCTAACCTGACACTGGGACTGGAGACATTAAGGGACTTTCTCAAGATGGTGATATTTAGGAGATGTCAAGCCTGAATTTCAACCTTGATCCAACTATAAGCTCTATATCAAAACTTCAAGACTTCAAGCTGTGTATAATCAGTTCTTTTTTTAAGATAGAAGTTTGTTGAAAGTTCTGTCACCAAGTTTCCAATTCCATTCCTTTCTAATAAAGAAAGCCCAGATTCATCTCTTATGTAAATATCATTATCAGTTTTATTAAAATTGTTGAAGATATAGGAATTCAACAATGACAGCTTGGACTGAGAGATGTTCTGGCAAAT
Source organism: Nannospalax galili (assembly GCF_000622305.1). NCBI lineage: Eukaryota > Metazoa > Chordata > Mammalia > Rodentia > Spalacidae > Nannospalax > Nannospalax galili. The sequence goes on along the minus strand of NW_008342000.1, from coordinate 1,003,496 downwards.
TTCCTAGAATGTGAGGTTATCCATTTACTGTTGGGTTTTGCTATGCTAATTAATACCTGTGTGACCAACCTGTTCAGCCATGAGCTTTTCTTTGGAGGAAATTCCTCAGCTGAAACCTTCCTGGCCCCAGAGACCTGATATTCCTTTAACTGGAGGATACCATTCATTCCAAATTGGCCTCTGGGTAAATCAGGATTTACAAAGTCACCTTCAGCTTGGACTAAGCATACGGCATAACTCCTCATGCCTTGCTGGTCCAATGGGATCCTGAACTCCGCCTCCCACCTGAACTCAGTCCTTCTGAGAGGCACTAAGGCTTCTGTGTTGTAACAGAACTCTATAGGCTTTGAAGGCATGTGGAGGGGACCCAGGTGAAACCCCCATATCCTATGCAGAGCAGCAGGAATGGGTAGGGATGCTCAGCTGAGGGTTTCCAGAGTCATCCCAAGGGAACCAGATAAACTAAGTTGGGGAGTGCACTTGGGAAAATGAGACTTTTGAAGAAACGTCAATGTCTTAGCTGCTAAAGCAGAATCAAAATTAAGACTCGAGGACAGATTTGTCCCTTTCATGCTCCAGCCAACAGGAAACAGAGAAGTACAAATAATCAGAGTACGGGCTGCAGAGGTAGCTCATTTGGTAGAGTGCTTGCCTAGTATGCATAATGCCCTAGTTTGGACCCCCATTACTACATTGATGAGGTGTGGTGGTATGTGTCTGTAATCCCACATGGGAGGTGGAGGTAAAAGGATCAGGAGTTCAGGGTCAGCCTCTGATAGGCAGCAAAGACAGCCTGGGATTTATAAGACCCTGTCTCATTTTAAAAAGTAAAAATACTATAAAGCTATAGCAAAACAGAAAATAAAGAACTTTTGCAGTAAGGCTTGGGCTGTTCATGATGTTACATAACAAACTGATCTGTATAATGCTGAGACACATTATAAATTCACATCCATCCACAGTTATAAGGAAGGGAAGGGACAGAGCAACTCCGGATTCAGTGTGACATTTGGAGATCCTTACCCTTTCTGCTTCTCTGGGGCACTGGGTTAAACAATCTTCCCAATCAATGGTCTCCAATTCTGTTCTCCTGAGCGCCAAGGTTTCCAAGATTTTAGCAATTTGTGGGTCATTTCTGATCTACTTTCAAAAGAATTTGTGGATAGGTCTTAGGAGACCATGACTTGCTGTCCAAAGTCCTGGGTTCCAGTCCCAGCTCTGTCACTCATAAATTGTGTGCTTTGGGGCCAAACTTTTCTGTTCCAAGTTTGTTTTGCTATAATATGTTCACAATGATTCCCCAGGTCACAAGATATTTTTAAAAGGATAAGATGAGATAATTCTTGGGTCAGCAAATTTTTTTCTAGAAAAAGCTAGGCAGGAAGTACTTTAGGTTGTGCTGGTTATATGGCTTTAATCTCAATTACTAAACTCCGCTATTGTAGTATAAATCATCCACAGACAATGCATAAATGAATAGCTGTGTCTGTTCCAGTAAACTGTTTGAAACAGCTAGCTGCAGGCCTTTGTTTGTGGAGCTCTGAATGAATGTACATAGACCATTTACCGCAGGACCGGCTGGGTACAAGGTAAGACGTGAAAAACAATGTCTTAAAATTTTTTTTGATTCATTTATTTTATTCAAATGAGTATTATGCCTACATGTCTATAAGTGCACCCATGTCATGCAATGCCCAATGGTGGTCAGAAGACGGCATCAGATTCCCTGGAACTGGAGTCACACAGTTGTTAGATGTCATGTGGGTGCTGGAATTTGAACCCGGGTGTTTTGCAAGGGCAGCCAGTGCTCTTAACTGCTAAGCCATCTCTCCACCCCCAAACAGTGTCTTTGCTAGTAGTTATATTTGTAAAGAACTGAGCAGAGCACCTGCCTGGCTGTGAAGCTCTGCACGAAGGTAGCAGAAGCCTAGGAGACCCTGTGGACCATACACATCATCCCTCAACATTGTAGAGAGTTCTAATGTTTTGAAATTACTAGGAACATAAAAGAGGTGGCAGTAGAATGATGCAAACCAGAATCTCTCTCTCTCTCTCTCTCTCTCTCTCTCTCTCTCTCTCTCTCTCGTGTGTGTGTGTGTGTGATGGGAAGGATGCTGGAGAAGTGAGCACATTGGTATTATTACCTAGGTAGATCCCTGTCAAGGTATAACAGAACTCACCATCACCATTTGTCACTTAAGTTCTTCACCTATAACTGGGAAGGAAAATCCATCATCATTAGCAGGGTCCTAATTGGAAGTGGTGCCCTCAGGTAATTACCACCCCTTTGGTCTGGACTTGACTGGGGTCTTCCTTTTGACTTCTCAAAGTCCTTAGGTATTAGGAAGTGTGGGATGGATACATGGAATAGCTCATCTTCTGGCTCTCTCTTTGCCAAGTTCTAGAATATCCTCCCTGCCTTTTTCTTGCCTTTCAGGAGCACTGTCTGCATGTTTATGCTAGAATCTAGGTTGCACTTCCATTGGACAGATCCAGGAAAATCCCACCAGCTCCCACATGACGGCATCATGGGAAAGGAATTAAGATTTTACCACCTCAGGTGAGTGAGTGGTTGGAGGTCTACCTGGGGGACAACTCAGGTTCTAAGTGGAAGGCCCTGGAAGAAAAAAAATAGAGATAAGAATTCAGTGATGGCCGCAGATGCTGATTCATATAGAACCTTGGAAAGAACACACTTTATCAATAACCCCGGAAAACTGGCAAGAGGCCAGTTCCTGAATGAGTGACCAGTTTTTCAGAAAACGAGGGACCTAGCTTCTCAAAGATCCCAGAATGCTTGGTTTAGTTTTCACCAGGGATTCCCATAGGAAAGTTCCACCATAGATTTTCACTTTGAAGCTGAGGAGGTGGAAGGTCTGGATGAACGTCCTTGGCCTCAAGGCCTAAAAATGGTAAGACACATTCTACCCTAGAGCCAGAAACCCCAGCTAGTCCTATGAAGTGGCTTCATGCTTGCGTTGTATCTTTACATCCTCATCAGTCCACGTGACATCTGTCTATGTTACTTACAGCTGGACGCTGGTCCTCAGACAGATCTGGCACATGGAACCTTACTATAAATACTTGTTGAATGGACCAACAATTGCAAAGGCAAGTATTCTCAAACTGTGCTTCTCATGGGTTGTCATCCTGAGAGAATAGCCCTGTGGTTACTACGGCCTGTGACAGAAGAGTAGTTAAAAGAGGAAGGGACAGAACATTTGTCTACAGCTCACAGAAGTTCTCTAAACATCATTCCTTAGGCTGGGCACCCCTGTGAGCTGAATGCAGGTGACTGTTTTGAGACGTGATCAGAGAAGCACCATCAGAAGATGGGGGAAGTGAGACGGGCAAGGGGAGGGCGGCAAACAGTGATGCATGAGTGAGCATGTTCTGTACATGAAGACTTCATCCCAATGGGGCCTCTTAGAGACTTAGAGGCCATCTATTCCACCCAAGAGTGTTCACTCTTTTTGTTTGGTCTGCTATTATAGAACCAGAGACTATAAATTACTATAATATTTGTTGCTATAAGTGGCCTGAGCCTGAGCAATTTAGGAAGAAGTTTATGTTGATGCATAGTTGTAGAGTCAGCGGTCCACGATCGGGCAGTAACAGCTGTTGGGGGTCTTTGTATCATTTCAGTTCATCATGGGTAGAAGAAAGGCAAGTGGACATGTGCAAAGAGAACTGGAGGGGCAGCCTTGCTTTGTAACAGTCTATTTGTGAGTTAATTATTCTGTTCTTCAAGAGCTAAAACTTATTCACAAGGGCACTACCTCCATGAACCAAGTGACTTTTGCTAGGCTCCACCTCCCTACATTGCCCCACTGAGGACCAAACTTCAGTAAAGTGTTGGTGAAATAAACCATATTCAAACCACAGTGGGTGAGGGACTGGAATACTGAGCTTAGCGCTGTGTGAGAGTGTGTCCAGGGGTGTGATGGTTAGAATCAGCTGGAAGAGAAATAAACCATATTCAAACCACAGTGGGTGAGGGACTGGAATACTGAGCTTAGCGCTGTGTGAGAGTGTTTCCAGGGGTGTGATGGTTAGAATCAGCTGGAAGAGAATCTCAATTAGTGATGTCAACATTGGGCATGTCTGGGGGTACTGTCTTAAGCTAACCAATACGGGAAGACCCAGCCTAGTATGGGCGGCATCATCCCCTGTGCAGCAGACCTTAGACTGTGTAAGAGTAAAGGAATCCAGCAGAGCAGAAGCGAGCAAGCGAGCATGTTTCATTCCTGTCTAGTTGTGACTGTGGAGGTGATGTGATGTGACCAGCTATTAGAAACCTCTGCCTCGACTCCCCCACAATAATGGACTGAAACCCAGAACTGTAAGCTGAAAGAAACTCCTTTCTCCCCTAAGCTGCTTTTTGTTAGTTTTCTTGTTACAGCAACATAAATTAAACTAGAACAAGAGGTGATTGCTTGGTAACAACCCCTGCCTTGTCCAGAGCTTCTCTGATGCAGTCAGAGTGGACCCTGACTGAGTCCCACTAGAGTACCTGAAAAAAAATACCCGTAGACACCCACAAAATGGCTGCTAGTGATGTTCTCTTCCTCCTCCTTCTGGTAAGTTAGGCTCAAAGCAGGTGAAGACTGACTGATAGGCAGCAAAGATGGGATGGTTTTCTGATAAGTAGCAACTAGGATTTAGGTGCAGTTTTGTCAGGCTGCAGAGCTCTTTCCACGGTGCTTGCTGAGTTCATGCCACTTCTTCTGAACAGAGGTTTGGTCAGAGAGGGTCTAGGCAGGGGTAGCCTCCTCTGGTTGGAGCCTCTTGATATTTTTCTAGGATATTACTTCCCTGATGTGTTCCATTATAATAGTCCTCCTTCTGTTCAGAGTAGTTAACTTTGACTCATTATTATTTCATCAGGCTGAGCTTTAGTGAAACAGGGCCTTTAATTTGTTTATTTAACATTCCTAGTCTGCACTTGCTGATAGAGTATAACTGATTAATTAATTAATTGTAGCTTGCCACGGCTCATGCTGGATCATGACAATATTTCAGACACTAATGGGAACTCAGACAGAGGCGGGTGGTGATGGAGAGGTATCAGAAGCCTGGGTTGGAACCCAAGGAAGGGCAGAAGGCAGGCTGGGGGCAGGTTGGGAACAGGCTGGGCTTCCCCAGCTCTGTGTAACCAAAGTACTAAGGGAAACCAGACTAGCTAGGCTAAGGCAGGGGTAGACCAGCAGCCTTAGTCATCCAGAATTCGAAATGAGTCTATTGGTTGGTACAAGGTATCTGCTGAGCTTGTGCTTTTGAGCACCACAGAGGGTGCCAGTGGTGAAGCCAGTTTGTCCTGATGGTCCTGCTTAAGTGTGCCCATCTCTGGGAGCCCTGGTGATTGATTAAATCATTGGCCATTGGTCACCAACTCAGCATTTCTTCCCTTCTGCCTGGGAATTGCTGCAACTAGCCTTTATGGAGAAGCTATCTGGGAGTCCTCAGCCATCAGTCTATCATTAACATAGAGAGACATTTATGAAATCTCAACAACACGCCTGCCAAAGAAAACCTGCATATGATACCAGCATATGACAAGCCGGCATGGATGGGGGAAAATTTTACAAGGTCCCACATCTAAATGAAGAGCTATAGGCAATCAATGGAGAGAGAGAGAGAGAGAGAGAGAGAGAGAGAGAGAGAGAGAGAAATCAGTTTGTCTTAAGGATCAGCTCCTTTATAGATTATCCAATCCCAAGTGGTCAGTCCTAAACCTAAACACATATACATGTGAACAGCACTACACAGACTCAGTAGGGTATACATATGCATATATATATACATATGTATATGCATGTAACAGTAATAATTAAAGGAGAAGAGTCATGAGTTTGAAGGGAATAGTTGTTGAGGAGGACATGGGAGGAGTAGGAGGGGTGACAGAGGCATGGGACTGATGAAAATACAGCACTCATCTATAAAGTTCTCAAAAAATTAGATTAGGGCCTGGAGAGATGGCTCAAGGGTTAAGAACACTGGCTGCTATTGCAGAGGACCTGGGTTCAGTTCCCAGCACCCCCATGGTGGCTAACAACTGTCCATAACTCCAGTTTAAGGGGATCCAATGCCCTCTTCTGCATTGCACAACACAGGTACATTTATGTACATGCAGGCAAAACACTCATACATATATAAAAATAAATAAAATATTAAGAAATCAAATTATAAAAAAAATACACAAAACTTTGGAGACTAAGAGCTGTGTGGTAAGAAACAATAGCAAACACGAAATTTGTATTCCTTAATAATTACTATGAGCCATGAGGATGAAACACCAAGTCTTTGGAGCTACCAGAACGTTATTTTATGTCTTGGCTATATTTAAGCCCTGGGACAGGGTGAAATGATCACTACTTAACTTCAGTTCCTACATCTAGAGAAATGGAAACATCATACATGACTTTCAGAAGTGGTTTTAATAAACAAGAAGCCTGAGCAGGTGTCTGTTGCAAAGAATGTGCATAGCAAGAATGGGGACCACAGCCACTGTGACCATTACCAGCACCAAAATCAAGGGCATTCTTATCTCAGTACTGAGCTGCTGCCTGCACTGGAGTCAGCTGGGAGACTGGGTGTCCCTTCCTGACCATCCTGAGCAGGGGATTGGAGTCCTTTGAGGAAGAGGATGTTGTGGTCTGTGACATTCCATCTTGCTGCATGCTCTGAAGTTGAGGGTCTAAAAGTATCCTTCCCTCAATGTCAGTTGTTTATTTTTCATAGTTTTAATACTTAGGACTATATCTAAAAATGAACTTGGCTTTGATTAAAAAAATAAAGAGGATAAAGAAGAAGAACATATATTTTGGTCCACTCTAGACCAGAGTAAGAAGGAATGGAAGACGGGAGATTAAGTTCTCCCACAGGCATAGCCAGATCTTCCATGCAGAATGCTTCTGCTTAATATATTGTTTAACAACTGAAGACCTACTATGTTCCAAGTACTGAGCTGGGCCCCAGAATACTGCCCTGCATGTTGTCACGTCTGTAGAGACGAACTTGCCTTCTGTGGGGGTCCACTTCAAGACCAGAGGCAGCAGCTGCCTTTGGACAGAGGAGGGGAATATCCACTATGACCAGGGGAGAGAGGAGGCTCCACTGACAGGTGACATGAAGTCATCTTAAAGGAGGAGTTGAAATGTCATAGAAAACAATAAGTGGAAGGCCATGTCTGAGTGAGGGAATGGTGAGAGCAGTGAAAGAGAAGGGCGGGGAGGAAGCCCGTGGTGTTGGGGCATCCTTCCCAGATCTGGGAGAAAGGGAAGGCCTTGTAAGATCGTGTTTGTGATCCTATAATTCCCTTCACCCTAGGCAGGAGGATAATGCCAAAATGAGAGAGATTTTTCCAGGACATAGATTCTTCCTTGGACTCAGCCCCAGAGACACAGCATGTCCTGTCTGGCCAGGAAGTTCCATGAAAGCCCAGCCCTGCAGGGGCGCTGGCTTTTCCCAGTGGCCCAGCTTCTTTATGGGCACAGTGCCTGGCACAAGGTCATTCCATAATAGATATTTACTGAAGAATGAGTAAAAATGAGTGAATAAATTGGCTTCTTTTTTTTTTTTCTTCCGTTTTTCTTTCTCTTGCTTCATGAAGGAGCCTTGAGCAAGAAACTTTAGTGCCAGATCTGTTAACTATAAAGTGGAATTTGTAACATACACGGTGGTAGTGAAGATGAAGTGAAATGTGGACGTGCCCAGTTCAGTTCCTACTACCCACTGGCTGCTAAGTGAAGTGTCCCAAAGTCAAGTACATGCAGGTATGGAAAAGTCCTTCAAATGAGTACTGTTTCTATCACACCACATGCATCTTATTCTATTTAACCAATCCAGTCACCCCTGCAACTCTGGAAGCATGTGCCCTAGCTGTCTGTCCCCAGTCTTTTCATCCTCCAAATGGGGACACAGACCTGTTTTCTAGAGAGCTTCTTGGGCAGTGTGGAAGTCCTTGCCCACCCTGCAGGGCCCTGGAAATGAGCAACATTTATTTCCAGTGTGCTGGGCAGTAGGAGGCAGGAAGTCAGCAGGGATTAACTGTAATTATCTGTTTATCTCTGAGATGTGACCTGTGAATGTTTCTGTTCAAACAATAGTGTTTAGCAGTGCTCAACTGGGCGTAAAACTTCCATCTGCTCCTTGGGCTGATAGTGGACAGAGCCTAGAGGAGGACATAGCCTCTCAGGCTCACAAGTATGTTTTGTTTTAGTGTTACCTGGAATAGCTCAACTGGTGAAAACATCAAGGATGGTTCAAGGACCAACTAATTTGCTTCCTGCTTTCTAACTGAAGTGAGGGCAAGCCTTTTCCTTCTGATTAGAAATTAGAGCCTAGACACAGTAGGACCTAAAATATTAATTAAAAAAAATTGACGTATCGAAGGATAGGTAGCTGATTTGCTTCGGGGCTCTTGCACAAAGGTGAGCTGTTTAAAGAAAAATATTTGTCAAGTTGCATCAGCTCAAAGTATCCTATTGTCTCGGAAGCAGCAGGAGAGCTTTACATGTGGTTCACAGTGGCAACAATGTTATGGCAGGCACAGAGGGGGAGGTGAGAGCAGAAGTAAAGGACAGCTGTGACTGTAAGCTCCCTTACCCAAATTGAGTAAAAGAGGCTCATTGTGGGCATAATAGAGATGTCCTTGTGGAAGGGCTGATAAGGACAACAGAAAAGACAGGTCTGTGTGGTCTACTGAGATGGGATGGTGGGAGTTTGCAGCATGACTTAACAAAGACAAGGGAAACAGGCCACAAGCAAGGGCAAGAAAAGACTCTAACTTGAGAAACACAGGACCAAAGAGGGCCCTGGCCATGTAGGATGATGGGAAAACCGTCAGGCTTGCTCAGGGTCAGTTGGGCAGAGGATGCCAGATTCCACTTCCTGCTTTGCCACATAGTGGCTAGACCACCTGGAGGTAGTCACCCGCTCTCTCAGGTCATCAGTGTGTTACTTAATAATCATCTCTGGATAAAGACATGAAATATAAAATCGAACATGAAGTTTGGCTTAACACTTTCCTCCCGTTCTTCTGAAAGCTTTAGAAATTATTCCACATGGCCAAATGCCATCAGGTATCAGCTTAGGGAAACCCCAGAATTGTCAAAAGAATTCACTGGGTGTGACTGGCCAGCGCCATCCCTGTTCTTCCTTCAGATTGTTGACTGTGAGTGCGTGTCAGAAGGGTGACAGCATGACACAGCGTGACCACAGCTGCACCCACATTGCCGTGCCAGAAGGATAAGCCAAGTCAAGCGGGCTCATCTTCCTATGATCATATATCAGAGATCTGATATCCTGCCATGAAGTCAGGGGAACTGCTGCAGCTGCTCCTGTTTACAAAAATGCTCCTGTGAATGATAGGGAATCTCTTGCAGAAACTTACTGTGGTGAGAAGATTGACCCTAAGACATATCCATGTTGTGATCTTTGGAAGTCATGAATGCAGACCCTTACATGGCAAAATGGGAATTAAAATCCTGTATAGCATAAAGGCTGTTGATCAACTATCCTTAAGAAAGGGAGTTTATCCTGGGTTACCTGGGTGGGCCAGGGATGGGGGTAGATGGCTCAGTGGGTAAAGCGCTTGCCACAAAATCCTGATGACCTGAGTTTGGCTAACTCATAACCCATGTAAGAGCCAGACACAATCATTCATGGTCTGTAATCCCAGGTTACCCCTATGGGGAGACAGGAGGAGGAGAGTGGAGGAAGCTGTGGGCCAGCTAGTCTGGATGATTGACACTTGAGTTGTCCTCTGACTTCTACACACATGCCATGGCAGGTGCATGTCTGCATGCACACACACACGCACACATGCACGCACACACGTATGCACGTACACGCACACCAACATAAAGATGATGACAATAAGAATAATATCTGAGTGGGTCAAAGACAATCACTGGGTCTTTAAAAGAACAGAGAACAGAGATGGAACATTAGAAGGACAATGTTGTGAATTTGAAGATAGAGAAAGGGGTCATAAGCCAAGGAATGTGGGCTCTCAGCCAGAAAGGCAAAGAAACATATTTTCCCTTAGAGCCACAAGAAAGGAGTACATCCATGCCTCACCTTGATTTTAGGCCAGTGAGACCCATGTGGGACTTCTAACATGTGAGAACTGAGAGATGGATGTCATTTGAGACTACCAAGTTTGCGACTCACCTATCAAACCTAATTCTCTTGAATTCCAATAGACATTTTTATTCAAGCATTCACTCATTTGATCATTTGCTCATTCATTGATTCAGTCATGTCTACATGTACTCATACATATATTCTGGATCTTAGATTGCTAATTTGTAAATAGAAAACATTTCATTGGGTTCATTTGAGGGTTAAATTAAATAAAAGAACTAACGGGCTTAGCACATTGACAGCCATAGTGCAAGCATCATGGGTGTTAATTGTCTCTATTTTTATTGCTACTGTTGCTCAGTCAGCAAGCATCTCTCTAGCAGTGGGCTTCTGACAGTTCTTTCTGAGCTCAGGTTCTCATTCTCAGTTGGGAGAGCAGGTGAGGCAAGTTCTAAGGATGCTTTTCCCAAGGCCCCACTCAACAGCATCTTAAGTTTCACTTGCCACTCCCATTTGCAAGGCAGGCTAGGGGATACAGTCTGTTAGTCACATATGGGGTAGCCCATAAATAAAACCGGAATTTTATTATTAGGAACAAAGAGGGGATGGGACTTACTTGGGATGCTGCCCACAAGTTTTCAAAGCTTTGGAACCAAAGGAAGGAAGTTGGAGAGAAAAACAAAGAATAATTTGGGACGTATTACTAGACATGCTGTCCCATTGAACCTCAGTACTACCCTATAAGATAGGTACTTTTGTGCCCACTTTGATTTGATGAAACAGAGACACAAGCTCACACTGCTGATAAGTAGAGAAGCAAAATGGAACCCCTGGGCTTTGGATTACAAATCTGCACCCATCTACCCACTGCCCCCAACTGGGTATTGGTGGAGGAGGGGTGAGGACTGCAGATAAGCTCAGATGCTTGAAATCTTTCTTTTCCTTTTGCCTATTCTCTAGCTTGGCTACAAAAAATGCTTTTAAACCCAGAACAATAGAATCTAGTTTTCTCTGCATTTTCCCTAATTCACTGCAAAAAAAGTTATTTGGGGCCAACGTGTAAGAACTTGAATCAAAATGCTGGATGTTCACTGGTAACTTTGTACCTAGAAGGGACCCTAAACATGGGCTTGGGCTATGTTGTTGATAAAGAAGATCAGCACCCTTTATTGGCGTTCCTAAGCTGTCCATGCCCCTAAGCACAAGGTCACCATAATGCTTGAGGGCATAGTTGTGTAGTGTGCATGAAAGAAGAGCAAAACACATCCCACACACCTTCCTCTACCTTCCCGTATGGTAACCTCTAAACATCTGCTTTGTGAAGCTTTCCTCCAGGAGAACATCTGGGGCTTCTGAAGTTTTCCCTGGCTCTTCCTCAACATCTTTATTTTTCATGCAGTTAGAGTAGAATTGAAAAGAGGGAATGAGGAAAATAAATTTGACTTGATTAAGTACTATGAGGCAGGTAGGCTTGTGCTAGGGCTTTACAATGATGATCTGATTACTTCCTTAAAATTAAGCTAGTCTATCAAATTACAGATTAAAAAATTAAGGCTGTGGAGATTATCTTGCCTGAGTGTAGTCATCTCCTAAGTCTAGAATCAGACTTTAACCCCGATCTGTAGAACTGTGAAGGAACCCTATGTCATTTCATATTTAAATGAGAACCCTCCAATAATCCACACTTTCATCTTTATAAATCTTGGAAAATGGTTGTTTCTTAGCAGGCCTTGGAGGCAATACAAAACCCTGCCATGCCTTCCCAGCTATCAGATGAATATTAAACTATGTTTGATTAAATTTTTGTTTGAAAAACCTCTGCCATATTTCCAACACTAACTAGAATTCTGTGCATGCAATATCTGGTGTCTTCCTGTTAAGTAAAACATTCAATTAGCCCATTAAAGTCCTAAACATTTCATATAAAACAATTTTCCCTATAAAAATATAAAGAATACCACATGGAGAAGACTTCACAGAGTGTATTTTGAGAAATACTGGGAGGCTGTGAAACTCTATCCAGTGATGGGTGTCAATTGACTTAAT
>NW_008342000.1:941298-991022 GCF_000622305.1 Nannospalax galili | reverse complement strand
TCATCTATCTATCTATCTATCTATCATCTATCTATCATCTATCTCTATCTATCTATCTATCTATCTATCTATCTATCTATCTATCTTTCCATCTGTCTATCTATATCTATCATCTATCTATCTTCTATCTATCTATCATCTATCATCTATCTATCTATCATCTATCTATCTCTATCTATCTATTTATTTGTCTGTCTATCATCTATCATCTGTCTATCACCTATCTGTCATCTATCATCTATCATCTATCTATCTATCTATCATCTATCTCTATCTATCTATTTATTTGTCTACAGGGAAACAGGGTGTCATCCTCCATTATCTATCATCTATCTATCACCTATCTATTATCTATCTATCTATCTATCTATCTATCTATCTATCTATCTATCATCATCATCATCTATCTCTATCATCTACCTATCTATCATCTCTCTATAATTTTCAGTATCTTCTTGGAGAATTGGAGGGAGTAGGGAATAAAGTTATTCCTGTGGTTTTAGTTGTCCAGGGGTGACTGCTGACAGAGAACAGTCACTGTGTATCTCTGAGTTTATAGGAGATAGAAGAGCTGCATCATGCATTTTCTTAACTCCTCCTAGGAAGGCTATTTGAGGACATACTGCAAGAACAATAACAATGTACTGGAGATATACTGGTGATGTTGCAATTAGAAGAAACTTGTTCAAAATTTGTGGTATGGGATCCACTAGTCCTGATGATGAGAGGACACATTCCAGTCCACTGGTAGCTTTCTCTCTACGTTGACTTCCCTAAACGATAAAGTCTTGAGTCAAAAAGACCTCTTGGTTGGGTTCACGACATCCACTGAAGTTCCCTCTTTTTTTCAGGAGGGGACAGTGAAGGATCAAGTGCACACACATTTTATTTCTTCAACACAATTCCTACAGGGTAATAGTGAGTTCATCCAACCTATAGATAAAGCAACTGAAGTTCTATAAATTTCAGTGACCTCTCCATATCCATATAGTTTAAGTGATAAGTGGTAGAGCTGAGCTTTAATTTCAGGAAGATGATTTTCTGGCATAAGGCTGGGTCATATAGAGGCCTCAATAAGATGCAGTTCTTGTGGGAAGGACTGGTATGAACCATCCTTGCACTAACTCTGCTTTGGCAGGGAGGGTATATGATTGATATCCTGTCTCTATTGAGGACTCCCAAACACTGCATCCCAAGAGAAGAAAGCTGTTTTGTATCACTTAGAAAAGAATTTCATGTATTAAAAGAGTGTTCTTCCTTTCAAACTTCAAGGGAAGGAGGATTGAGTGACTGAATGTTAAGAAAATAAATCCCTCAGAAATAAATGAACATTTCATATTGTGCTTCATTTCAGTTTCATGAGCTCCAAATAGCACTTCAAGTGATTAATGTTTTCCTCATTAACTGTAACTAAGCCTGAGCAAAGCCTCTCTCTTTTCTCTAGCATGTTTTTGTAGGAGATTGAGGACAGTTCATTGGTAAAAGTAACCCTTTGGCACCTGCCATAGGCAGCTCAGACAAAGGAGAGACTGTGTTTTACTGTTAGACAGACATGGGCTTGAATCTTGATCCTATGACTCTCTATGTGACCTTGAAAAATAAGTCTCAATTCCACATTATATGATGTTGGTTCCCCAGGACCTGTGTCTCCTGGCATGTATATGCATTGAAATTAGGCTGTGTTTAGGGCTTGTTTGAATCAATAGAAGGTAGTACAACTTCTGAAAGGACTAAAGTGTAAGTATTTCCAAAACAGGGCTCCTCAATAGGGGTTGATTATTCCTCCACAGGGGTATGATGTCAGAGACAAGTGGCATTTTTTTTTTTTTCATGATCCCAACAGGGGGATCCTCCTGGTGCCTAGTGAATGGAGCCCAGAGACATGGCCAAATATTCTGCAATGCACAAGATGAATATCTACACCCCTTCCTCAACAATGATCAAGCATCCTTCCTCAAATATTCATAGTGATGAGATGAGAAACCCAGTCCTAAATCCTTGGGCTGACACCTAGTCCTAAGTCTCCATGTAAGGCAGCCAAGGATGCTTGATGGAGAGCTCAAGTAAAGGAACACTTTGGAGGTGACAGGGCCACACTGAGAAGAGGCCCCAAGATCCCCTGGAGAGAACAAGAGAAGGCCAGCTAGCCTGGATACTTTTTTCATTGCTGGGACTCCCTGACAAGAAGAAACTTAAGAGAGGAAATGTTTATTTTGGCCCACAGTGTGTGGTGTGTGCTGGTTAGTTTTTGTCAACTTGACACAAACCTAGACATGCATGGGAAGAGGGAATTTCAATTGAGGAATAGCTTCCACCGAATTGGCCCATGGACATATATTTGGGGGCATTTTCTTGACATGCTAATTCATGTAGGAGGGGCCAGTCCTCTATGTGTGGTGCCATCCATGGGCAGATAGGCTTGGGCTTTATAAGGTAAGTAGCCGAGCAAGGCAGTAAGCAGTGTCCCTTCATGGTCTCTGCTTCAGCTCCTGCCTCCAGGCTCCTGCCTTGAGTTCCTGCCCTGACTCTCCCTAAGGATGAACCATAAAGTATAAGGTGAAATAAACTCTTTCCTCCCTCAAATTGTTTTTGGCTGATGTTTTATCAAAGCAGCAGAGAGGAGAGCTAGAAAAGAAATTTGTACCAGGGCGTGAGGTCTTGCTGGGAGAGACCTGACCATGTTGGTGTTTTGAGAGGATTGTGGAAGGAATTTAGAGCCTTGGCATGGAAAAGTCATTGAGTGTTGAGAGTTTAATGGGCTTTTCTGTGGAAACTTAGACAATAAGAATGCTGAGATGCAGATGATTAAGGCCTGGCTTATGACGTTTCAGAGGGAAGTTTGAGAGTTCATCAAATATTATTGGGGCCTTTCATGGCATATTTTGAATGAGGAATATGTGGTCTCTGGTCAACTGGGGCTGAAAATTCAGCTGGGATTATCAAGAGATCAGTACTGCGGAAATGAAAACTTTGTTTTACTGTGACAATGAATGCTGGTTAGTTGGGGCTGAAAAACCAACTGTGATTAATAAAGGACCAGAATTATTGAGGGGAAATATAAGAAGTATTTTCTCAGGATCAGCACACAGAAGCTGTGGTCCAGAAGGGGCCAAGCTGCATCTTAAGCTGGAAGCCAAACTTGGCAATGTGTAAGAGTCTCCTGTGTAGTACTGGTTTTGACAGTATGAAGGGCTTATGGAGAACATCTGAGGTCTGGTACTTTGTGATACCAGGAGAGATCATTGGTGAATGTTCAGCCTTAGTAGTGGTGAAAACCCCAGGAGAGGCTATGGAGAAAGACTGAGCCTTGAGATTACGAGAGACCATTGGTGAAGGTTCAGCCTCAGTTGCAGTGGAGACCCTAGGATATTGGAGATACCAGAACCATGGGATGACCACCAAGAATAGCAACAGGTATGGAGTGGAACCAGCCTGAGCCTATGAGACAATGTACGTATGCTTGGTGGATGGAAGAGCTGAGAGCCAGAGCTGTCAAAGCCCTTTGGAACCAGAAGATGGACATTGAGCTATACTTGATTTACAGTGCTGGATTTTGAGTTTTGCTTTGATTTTATTGTAACTGTGCCCTGGTTCTTCCCTTCTGAAATAAAAAGTATGTGAGTTATTTTTTATTTTACAGGAATCCACAGCTAAGGGATTCTGGACTTTTAAAGAATTGAACTTTTAAAGTGTTGGAATGTTTTAAAGACTACAGGACTTCTAAGTCACACTGTGCTTTGTATTATCATATTAACTTGAGATCTTGGAGACTAACAAGAAAGCAAATGTTATAGTTTAAAGTGTGTCTTTGTGTCCAAGTTGACAGGGGCAGATCATACTGCTTAGTTTTTTTCAACTTGACACAAACCTAGACATACTTAGGAAGAGAGAATCTCCTCTATCAGATTGACCTGTTGCCATTTCTGTGAGGCATTTTCTTGATTGTTAATTGATATAAGAGGTCTCAACCCACTATGGAATCCCTCTTCCTATGCGTGTCTAGGTTTGTGTCAAGTTGGCAAAGACTAACCAGCATATGCCACTCAGTGTGGAACAAAATAAACATTTCCTCTCTTATGTTGCTTCTTGTCAGGTAGTCCCAGCAATGAAAAAAATAGCCAGTGTAGCTGATCTTGTCTTATTCTCTCCCCAGGGAATCTTGAGGCCTCTTCTAAATGTAGTCCTGTCACCTCCAAGGAGTTCCTTTTACTTGAGTTCTCCAGCAAGGTCCTTGGCCTTCTTATATGGAAACTTAGGACTAGGTCTCAGCCCAGAGATTTAGAATTGTGTTTTCTCATCTCAATACTATAAACATTTGAGGATGATCAATTACTTGTTGAATAAGGGGCATAGATATTCATCTTGTGCATTGTAGAATATTTGGCCATGTCTCTGGCCTCCATTCCCTAGGCAACAGCTGAATGTAACCAAGAAAGAGTGTACAATATAAGTGGCCAAGGATCTGCCCAGTTCTGCTTTCACAAACATGAACAACATTTAAATTTTAATTATTGCTGTTTTTAATAGATTATTATGTATTTTTTCCTTTGATAATTTTATACAGATAAACAATGCATCTTGATCATATGTACTCCCATCCTTCCATTCCCCCCAAGCATGCCAATACATCCCCATCTCCACTTCATGTCCTCTCCTTTATTTTTTGGTAACCCAGTAAGTCCAATTAATGTTGCCTGCTGTAATGCTGACTGATCTTGTTGGCTTGATCTTGTGCAGGTCTTGTACTGGTAACTATAGCTGCAGTGAGTTCATGAGTACAATGGCTAATTCACATCCAGAAGACAGCATTTCACAACACTCCTCCACGTTCTCTGACTTATTATTGCTGTTTTAAGCTGCTAAATTTGGGAATGGTTTGTACTAGATCAGTAGATAAGTAAAACAAGAACATACACTAAAGAAGAGATAGTGTTTTAATAAAGAGCAGATTCCTTTTGCAGAGCACCCACTGGTGCGTCACTTAGATTCCCTCTTTGGGTGCGAGGCTTTCGTCTTCCCAGCTGGAAAATAGCTGATTGTAGATGCTGGTGTGTGAAAATTCTCACCTGAGTGCCCTGACTAAGTGACATTCCACTGATAACAGTTGCCTTACAATCCTTTCCCTTGAGCAGTTACACCAAATGGCTATTCTACATGCTTGGGAAGGAACACGTTTGTTTCAAAACAAGACAGAAAAGAGGTTATTCAACCCCTGAAGCTCCTTGGGTCGATCTCTGACATAGCAGATGTGGAGCATTTCCCACTGCCAGCCCCAGCATGCTGAAGTCCCTCCAGACATTGACCTGCCCAATAATTCCCTGAATACAAATCTTGGTCTCAGAACCTCCCCTAGGGACTCTGACTTGGAATACTTTTCTTCATACATGTTTTTCGCCCAGGGGTTTTTGCCTTAAGACCAAGGTAATCTGGCCTGAATGATGGATTAAGCCTGAGTCTCTGTTCCCTTGATGGCTTTTGGTCTGGTCTTTGTTAAGTATCAGTTGTCTTAACATTAAAGAAAGAAGCAATAAGCCTTGCCCTAAACCCAAGAGAGATTAAAAAGTTTAACTGTAATTCTGGGAAACTTATAAATAGCAAAGAAGTACAAGGAAACATATTGATCTCCACCAGAAATGCAAAAAGTGCAAATTAAATCCACCTTGAGATACCATTTTACACTGACTAACTTAGCAGAACAAAGTAAAAATAAATTCAAATATACATTGCTGGTGACATTGTGGTAAATATTGGTCCTCTTAATCTGTTGATTTAAATATAAATTCCTTAACACCAGGAGAAAGCAATATGGCAACACAGAGTGAAATCTATAAATATGTTTCTGCCCCTTTGGCCCATTAGTGGTGTTATATGAATCTATCTGAATAAATTCATTTTAGAGAAGACTTGGAATTTAAATGCAGAGCTCATAAATTCCACTGGGCTTAGAGTCATCTATGTAGTATACATAAATAGCTAGTGGATAACAGAAAGTTAGAGTTGGAAGACTGAGAGCTGTGTATTATATAAGGAAAAAATGAGGGAAATTGGTGTTTTTTAAAGCTTTGTGTTCTGACTATTAATGTCCAGGTAACCTATGGCATTAGTAGAAGGTGCAAACCTGAGCCCAACTCCCAAATTGAAAAAACAGAATGTATGAATTAGACCTAGGAATTTTAAGTCAGTTCTCCAGGTGGCTCTGTGCTTCCCAAAAATTATTACTTTGTGTTAAAACTGACCCTTTATGTCCTTTAAAAAGAGAGAATTAGGAGAGATATTATCATTTCAAATTTTCCATATTCATTTTGTTATTATGTTTTTATAGTTGTTAGGAGGAAAAAAAATCATCTTTTTCCTTGAGCACTGCAGAGAAAAGTCATTTTAATTATGGCTATCATAATAGAACCAGATTAAGGTACAATGCATAACCTCATCAACTGTGGGTAGGTTAAGTATGAAGAGAAAAATCTTGCACTAAGAAAAGGACATTCTTACCAAGAGTAATATTCTTTGTAATAGATATTTATGATATATTTAAGAATCTGGATGTTCTGAGTTCCCTTGCTGCTATACTTAAAACACTTCTGACTTCTGGCTTGAGGTTGAGATGCCTAAGGTGTGGTTGTAGCCTTGTCAATGGTTTTATAAGGAGCCGTTACAAAGACTGAAGACGAAATACTAAATCTCAACACTTAAAAAAGTATCCCCTTAATCTGAAGAGAGGAATGTGTATGTGAGAAAAATACCCACTGCACAAAAGTCCTGGGAAGGGGGAGGACAATATTGAACATCTGATGTCATCTCAGTTTTGTTCTTGGAGCCATGGACACAAAACGTAATACATGTCTCTATCTAAAGACCATGTACCAATGACTATATGCGTGTGATAACATTCTTTTAGTAATAAATTTCTTCCATTAGCAGAACCATGTTTAACTGCAAAGTCTTCATCAGAGAGATATTGAACAGGGAGAGTTTTTAAAGGTTAGCCCTTGACGCTAATTAGCTTCCACCTGACACTTAGCCCAATTACTGACGGCAAGGGCAAGAGAGGATTAGTGTGCAAGTCTGGACACATTTGTGCACATTACACGCACACTATCTAAGAATCTTAAAAAGGCAAATAATTAGTACAGTGATGGAATATTAAAATTCTGTGGGAGGCAAACTTTGATGAGGATGGAGCCAAGTGACACAGGCAGAACTTCTCTTTTGGTCTTTGTCATGTCTGAAGAAGATGAAGCAAAATTCTTTATTTGGCTTCCTGTGTGCTGGGTCGAGGTCACAGGAGGCTGAAGCCTATGGTGGCTTTGACTTCAAATAAAGTTGTGGCAACTGTGGAGTCCAGAGACGTATCAGAGGTTTTACTTTTCCTAACAAAAGAAATAATAGTTTTTAAAAGGACATTCTAATTAAAAATTATTCCTAACATTCAGATTTCATGAAGTGGATTGCGAATAGGAATGGATGAGAAAGGGACTCAGCAATCAAGGTGGATCTTTTCTTTAAACATTTCCCTGTTTATATTATGTAAACACAGTCTTAAAAATATAAATATCAGAAACAAAACTCGGTTTTATTTTTAAATTAGACCATGTATTTGATTTAAAAACTGATTATTATTTTGTGAATATCTGGTAAAATGTTTGTATTTAGACTGTGGATCTCAGAGCCTGTCACTCATCTGGAAGAGACAGGAGTACCAAAATCAAGTGGTGACAATCTCATTACAGTTGTGCCAACCACTTCAGATCATTGATACAGTTACACATACATGTATGCCTATATTTTTTTTTCATTCTCATGCTTAGAGAAACTCAAAGTTTTACTATATATATATATATATTTAATATATATAGGTTCTTATAGAGTATTTTTTATCATAAAATCTAACCAAATATTGATAATTTGTTAAAACTTGAGAAATACTAATACCACTCATTGAATTTGTGACTTTATTTTTAGCCATATTTTTCAAATAATTTCCTATTAGAAGCAAGCACAGAAGCAGTAAATTTGTCTGGATCATGAATACATAAACATACCATAGAAGAATGAACATGCACATGCATGTACATGTGTGTGTCTCCTAGGCAATAAGCAGAAGGAATATTCCTTTACAGAGATCAGCAAACATGTCTGTAAAAGACCAGATAGCAAGTAGTTTAATGTTGGTGGACCACCTGGCAGTCTCTGCTGTGTCTGCTCAGCTTCACCTCTCAATATGGCTATGCTCCAATAAAATTTCATTTACAAAAAGAAGCAATGGACAAAATTTGGTCCTTAGATAACCCATCCTGGTTTAGAGAATAGACTTTCCATTATTATCATAAGAATTGCCTTTTCCTAGGACTGTAAAGATGGCTCGGTGGGTAAGAGTTCCTAGTCAACAAGCACAAGCATCAGACTCTAGATAGGCTGACTAGACTCCAGAGGATGAACTTGCACAGAAGGATATCTGGGTACACAAACTTGACTTCACTGCCTTTATATCTATATCTATATCTATATCTACATCTATATCTATATATATGATATCTATATCTACATCTATATCTATATATATGACAGAATGCATGAAATTGGGGCGGGGGGCCTATGGGGGTCACATGGGGGTATAGAGATGATTGAGATGTTTTGTATGAAGTGCACACAATTCCATAAAAAGTATATATTGAAGAAAATAAGTTGTGTGTTGCTGTCTGCCTGTAACCCTGGTGTTGTGGGGAACAGAGACAGGGAGGAAATGTTGTGTTTGCTGGCTTCCAGCCTAGCACTAGTTTCAGTGAGAGACACTGTCACAAAGGCATAAGACGATAGTGGTAGAGCAAGACACCCAACAGCAGACTTCTTCTTCTCCTCCTCTTCTTCCTCCTCCTTGTCCTACTCCTCCTTCTTAGACCTCTTCTTTTGGTCACCAAGAGTACTTGCACAGAGGCATACCTACCTGCACACACTTGCGGTACACACACACCCTGCCCCCAAATTGTCTTTTCCCACTCATCATTTTTCTTAAGGAGAATCCAAGACCCAAAGAAATGAAGACACTTACCTTGAAACACACAGCACAGTAAGAGCCAGAGTCTGATGGCCACGGCATTTGCTAGATCCTACAAACTGAGCAGAAGCTGAAGAGTCCGCTTATTCAACAGACTGAGCAGGCTGAGTGAAGGGTGCTGGACAGGAAAGAGAAACGTCTCTGACAGTGACTGAGGCTTGTCTGTGCTGTCCATTGTCTCTTGTTTGGTTTTTAATGGTGGAAGAATTAGGAGACAGGGAGGCAGGGAGGCTGCTGTCCCTTAGTTCTGTGACTTTGAAGCAAACCACATCTCCTTTCTGGGCCTTGTTTTCTCTAAGACATAAAAAGAGAAGCTTAACTTAAGGATCTTAAATGCACATTTTGTTCTTAAATTTAACGATTCTTTTAGTATATTCCTTCTGCCTCAGCACTTTCCCATCAGCTTCACAAGCTGGCTAGAACTTAACCAGGCCTGGTGAGGGCTCATGTGGATGCCTCCCACCATGTTTCTCTGTGTTAACCTAGCACTCTTACCTTGCCTACTGCTCTGTGTACCCCAGGGAAACTAATGGACTCATTGCTCATTGGGCTCAGCCTTGGTTACCCTAATAGAGCCGCCCCCCTGCTCACAAAGCTTTTCCATGTTTGCTGACTCATTAGTCTTGTTCATAGATTTCTCTCTCCCTAGATTCTCCACCTCTCACTGAACTTCTTCATAGTATTTTTGTATGAGCCGTGCCTCCATTTTAAGCATGCACAATAGGCAAGATGATGCTCTTCCTTGGCTATATCTGGGTATATACATTACTGTCACTCACTGGTACCTTGTTTTGTTTTGTTTTGTTTTGTCAAGGACTCAACATTGTCCTGCATTTTGGTTCATTTTTCTTTCTAGAAGATATGATATAGGAGTTTATAGACCCTGTCAAATCCCAATGGCATTACAACTCACATATATATCCTTGGACAAATGTAACTTTTTGCCCAGATTCTCAACTAAAGAACAGGAAAGAGAGCCTCTGTGTCACCTTCCACACCCTATTGCAACTGTTATGAACTCCGGGAATGCATGGAAACAAGTAAAATAGTTCAGATTGCTGAGGCCATCCCTAGATCCACTGAATTGAACTTTGGAGTGGTGTTTAGGCATCAAGGGTTACTACGTGCTCTGGGTGATCTGTGTTTTTGTGTGTTTTTTTGTTTGTGTATATGTGTGTGCATATGTGTTGTGTATGTATATGTGGGTTCACATGTATATAGGTGCAGGTTTGTATATGTGTGTGTGTGCGTGTGTGCGTGTGTGTAGAACCAAGCACTTTATTCACTGATCCAGCTCCTTAGCCTTCCCAGGTGATCTTAATGAGCCACTAGACCAGAGTCATGATTTTTAATAGTTTAATAGCATCACTATATAAACATGCCTTTAAAAGGCACTGTATTGATGTATTCTATTAAACTATTATTTTGTTATTTCTACTTCAAAGAAATATATCAAAATTATATGTGAATAAATCCCAAGCCCAATAAAATGGGTAATAGAAAAAAATGAAGCAGACTATATTTCAGCATATTTTGGTGCCACAATGTTTTCCTTGAACTGTGTAATCATCCTAGACCGAAAGGGTCACAGCTACGTAATTATCCCCAAGGGATAATTCATCCTCTCCAGACTTTGGGAGATGAAGTTGGTGGTGACCGTTCCTTCCTTCCTTCTTTCCTTCCTTCTTTCCTTCCCTCTTTCCTTCCTTCCTTCCTTCCTTCCTTCCTTCCTTCCTTCCTTCCTTCCTTCCTTCCTTCCTTCCTCTCTGTCTTGCTTTCTCTCTTCATTTATTTTTAGAAATCAAGTAACTAATCGTCCAAATTACTACATTATAGAAGTTCCCACAACTTGGAAATGAAAGTGATGGGCCAGAACATCAAAGGAAAAGTCTTTTCAGTAGATCTTAGCTGCTTCCCGAGCCACATACAACTCAAAACCCCATGATTTTAAGTCACAGATGACAAGGGAATAAAATGGTCATCTTTCATGTTGTCATCTCTGTCAGTTTCTTTTCTTTTTTCACATCTTTTGATGTTAGAGAATCATCTTATTGAACTCACAGCCTAGGTGCAGACTAAAAGGCTGCCCTTGATTCAAAGGTGATTAGAGTTACAAAGGAGATCTCCCATGGAATTATGATTTAAGTACACAGTAGGTATGTGCTGGATAGCTTTAGTGTCAACTTGACACACCTGGGTTGCGGGAGCCTCAGTTGGGGAATTTCCTTCATTGGACTAGCCTGTGGCCATGTCCATGGGGCACTTTCTTGATTGTTGAGTGATGTGGGAAGGCCCAGCCCACTGTGGGTGGTGCCACCCCTGGGCAGGTGGGCCTGTGTTACATAAGAAAGGCTGAGCAGGGACCAAGAGAGCAAGCCAGTAAGCAGCATTCCTCCATGGCCTGTGCTCCAGCTCCTGCCTCCAGGTTCCTGCCCTAAGTTCCTACCTTGGGCTCCCTGATGAACTGTGACCTGGGAGATGTAAGATAAATAAATCCTTTCCTCCCCAAGTTGGTAGTGGTCAGAGTGTTTTGTCACAGCAATGAAGAAACAAACCAGAACAAGGTACCTCTCAGGCTATCCAGTTTCTACCCTGTGCAATGCTGAAGAGAAGTCTAGGCCAATGACTAGATAAGACTCTACCAGAGAAAAGAAAAAATGCACCAAAGGCTTTAGCAATTATTGAATCAAGGGACGTCCCTATGAAAACAGCATTGTTTTATAGAACCACAAGATTTAAACAATTATCTTTCAATAGGTAAATGACTAAACAAAATGTGGTATATCTATACAGTGAAATACTATTGAGCCATACAAAGGAATAAAGTATTGATACATGTTACAGTAAGTCCAAAGTTCAAAAACTTGTACTAAGTAAAATAAATTAGAGGCCAGAAAAAAGCAAATATGTAAACATATAAAATAGATCATTGATTGCCTTTGGAGGAACAGGGGTTAAATACCAACAAGCACAATATCTGAACTAATAAAAGTGTTCTAACATGCAATCATGGTTATGGTTTCTTTCTGTTTGTTTTCAGGAGCCCAGCAGGGGTAGAACAGCATACCCAATGTGACTATGATTCAGACATTGACCTATTACTCTCACCAAGACTTGTTGGCAGAATATTCATGAAAAAATAGAAACCGTGGGTAATTATACTATAAACCAGACTGGAGAGACTGACATGTAAGCTAAATCCCACTTCATAACTTTATCTGAAGAAAGCCACCTTCCTAGGAGCAAGAACATCCATGCCACCCACTAGGGTGTCTTCTCTTTATAGTGAATGTTTGGGGGATGGCTCACCAAGAGTCCCCTTTCTGGATATGGAATAAGGACACAGAATGTGGGATGTTTTGAAAATGCCACTCAAGAAGCCTGTAAGTCCAGGCTAGCAAGTCAAAAGCCCATTGCTAGGAATGGGTTACCTTTCTTTGGAGTTGTTGGTCAATGGAGTCCCATAGACCCATCAACATCACTGGCTATTGCTCTTGGTTAACCTCCATAACTCGATGGTGATGCCAAGTTTCTGAAAACACTACATACTTGTGTCATAGAACAAGGAGAAATCAGGTTGCTACTGACCTCAAAATTTTATCCCTACTGGCTAGCTTTCATAATGCTGGAAATTTCTATGCCCACTACTGGAGGAGAAAAGTAGCCATCAGTCTTAACCATTTGTGAATCCTGTGAGCTACAATAATAACTTACCCAGCAAGATATGCCCACTGGTACAATAGTGGTAAGAATGTTATGGGATTAACCAAACACTTTCTGATTGGATTTAAGGCCCACACCACAAGATGAAACCCAATACTGGGCACTACTATTGTGGCCAAGAGCCTGTGTCTATATAGTTCATATACCCTAGGGGAGAACCTACTACTATATTCTGCTAGATGGTCATAGTACTAAACTGACTCTTAAAGACTTATCATTATACCCATAGATTAGTGCGTCTCTCAATCCTCATCAGAGAAGTTTATTTTTGTAGTAAATAGTGATTAACCCACAACTGGTCAATGTGCAGCAAATAAGAGACTATACACAGTCTTTAGCCCTAAATGGGACATCTAGATCATGCCTTACCTTCCCAAAGCTCAGAGAAACAGTGTTTGCCAGACACAGCAATTTCACATTCAAATTCACAGAGGTTGTGACATTATGTACAAGATGATCTGTACAAGATCAAGTCAGACAAAAGCCTAGCTTGGAGGAAGGAGGTGAGTAAGAAGTCCTACTTATAGCTGAGGAGCTATTGGCAATTGATAGCTGCCGTGAGAGGGCAAGTCACTTTCTTTAAGGGTTTGACCACTGAGAGTTCAATCATACTCCAGGGAATGGACTGACACCCAAGAGCATTGAGGTAACACAAATTAGACTTCATGAGCTTTAAAGAAATAAAAATGATGACACAGAGTTGGGTGAGTAAGGTGGTGGGTGTAGATCTGGGAAGGGATGGTGGAGGGGTGATTATAATCAAAATACACTGTATGACGTTCCCAAAGAATTAATAAAATATTATTTAAATAAAACAAAAAATAAAAATAAAAAAGCCTGTGAACTGAGCCAGCAATTTGTCTTAGAGGCTCACTATGGACCGCTTTGCAGATGTTCCCATGTTTAGTGACTCTCTACCCAGATGTTACCATCAAGCTTACTTCTTGCTCCTCACCTTTACTGTGTTGCATCCAGACAACTCACTTTCTGCCTGTGCATCTTTTCTCTAGCCAGGAGTCTGGCACTATTTTAGGTTTCTTCATTCTTTGGAAAGATGACATTAGCCATCTGTCATGATGAAATTTTAATGAGATTATGCTGATCCTCCTTCCTTTGAGTAAGATGAGACCACAGACAGTTGATACTCCTTTTACCTCTTAAAGGCCTTCCATCACCTCTGTGAATTGATCCTTGTGGAGAGAGGCATTAGCTTGTACCTCGCAGGCTTCTGTTTTAACAAAAGTTAACAAACAACTGCCTTTTCTTGAGAGAGGTGTAGAACAGAATGCATCCAACATTCTTTCCTTGCTGAAACTCAGATATCTCCAGCTCACTCCTTCTTTCTCAATGAAATGGGTGCAAACACTGGAGATACTCATTCATCTACATGTGCCAGATTCCTGATTCATGTGCCAAGGAAAGTGGCTGATCATGGCATAGGCTATCCTGTGATGTAAATGTTACATCAATTCTCCCTCTCCTCTCTGGACTTCAAGAATTCAACAGGAGCTCGATGCTGGTGGGGCTCTTTGCACATGCCCAAAGCGTTTAATGGGCAGTGGTTATACTGGCACATTTGACCCCAAACTGCACCTTGACATCAACTTTGGCCCAATCCATAGCTCTCTCACTAATCCTACTCTTAAACCTGGATGGGCCCCCATATTAATGATGGAAGCATACAGAGCACTTAGATGGCTGGCACATTGTCATATTAAGATGATCATTTCACCTTTAGCCACATTCTTCATTTCCTCTCAGGTCTAATGCTTTGAATTCCATAGTCAAATTTATATAAAAATCACCTCCACTTAGAGCCAAGCAGGGTCATTGGACCCTCACTGGAGTATCGAGTCACTCTTCCCAGCTAACTGTATGTAATTTGACCCTAATCACACATGGCCCTTGGGGAGGGCTGCAGTATACAATTTGGGGAAGGCTAGGAAGAGAAGGCATGACCCGTGCTGGGTAAAGGCTTTCCAATGTGCATACCCTCAGGTCATACATAGACCTCAGCAACCCCTTAGTTATCTGGTAAATAAGCTCTATAAATTCATTGGTTCCCCAGTAAAACTTTAATCAAACATTGGCTTGACACTAGAACCTTAAAAGGGAATAAGCATTGCTTTGCATCCCCAGGAAAAGTCTCACAACAGACAGAAGATTTGTTATTGCTATTATGTCTCATAATTATTTAAAAAAGAAAATGAAAGAAGCTCTCTCTGCTTCCCTGGACCTGCACCACCAGCTAACTCTCCTGGCCTACTCTCCTGTCCTCAGGCCTCTCTTGGGGTAAGTCTATCCCTCAGCCCTCTGTTAATATGTCTCATAATTATTAAAAAAGAAAATGAGAATGTAAAAGATGTTAAAAGGATATGGGAGATGGAGATATTTTCCAAAATAGAAAAAATGAGAAAGCTTAAGCAAGTGATGAAGGTCTCTTTAGGTTTGTTATGATATATAAAGGGTGAAACAAAAATAATACACACATAATCTTAAAATGTCTATGGTCATAGTTTACTCAACTAGTTTAAGGGACAAAATATATATCTACTCAAGGTTTATCTGAGAATATTTGGTTTTTTACCCAAACCTTATCTACATAGCACATGATAATTAAAAGTACCAGACTGGTGGAACTAACCTTATTGGATGTTTAACAGCTCTAGTTTGAGGCCTATACTAATGTGGTCAGAGGGACTTAAAGGACAGTTTTTGCCCCTTGTCCTCCAAGGTCAACTAAGTTTCAGGGGACTATGGAACATCTCTCAAAATTTCCTGTAACTATGGTGAGTCACCTGTTCTCTTTTTCAGGGAGGACGTGGAGACCCCTTGAGATGGACTTGAACCAGTGTCCAGCCTACAAAGAGGAGCATCAACTCAGAGGAAACGTCTAATTCTTGCTTCCAAGTGATGCCAGACATGGTTAAGTAGGACCTTTGACTTATCTTCACATAGATGGAACTGGTAAAAGAAAAGAGCCAGAAGCTCCTCCCAAGCCCATGTGGCTCCTGAGTATCAGATCCTCAGATGACCTTAAGTGTAAAAATAAATTGATTTATTTGGGCCAACTGTATGGTCTTAAACACCCAAAAGGAAAGCATAACCAAAGAGTAAAGTCATCAATGTATTTCTTTAAGAGTTCAAGGGATTACACATCCCAGACATTAGGCTTAAGTCTATATAAAAAGATATTTAGACAATTTTTTCTCATTGATGATTTTGTTCCTAACCAGAAAGTGTGTAGTGCCCACCTGTAGCTAAGGGAGACAACCAGCTATTGTTCTAAAATGATGGATAAATTTGTTTTCTCCCCTTATCTAGAAGTCTTTGAGATGGAATTGACACTGATTCTAACCACTCCAACAGCTATCAAAACACGTGAAAGCAAACCCTGAATTCATCACTCTAGAGTCCAGCCTTGGACGACCGAAGGAAAATGAGGAGGGACCCAATAGAGGGATGCTTTTGGAAGCCCTTGTCAAGAAATTCCAATGCACTCAAATGAACATTTGAAAATTGCCCTGTTCTAAGTTTTTTTCTAGTTCTCTGGCTATTCCCCGTCTAGAACTTGTAATGCTGATTACTCTTGCCTTTACTTCTCCTTCACATCTCCTATTCATGTTTCAGGGACTTTCTTCTTCCTTTAGAGATAAGAGTTATGCAATTTGGGAGTCTTGTAGATAGACCCACTGAAGGGGTACTCCAATTGCCTCACGCTGTTCAGCATGGAAGAAGCCAGAGCGGTCTTGTGTCCCGATTCCCTATTGGCAAATTGGGTAACCTCGTCAGAGGATGGTGTGATAAGAATAGGAGGTAGGAACTGGCTAGGCAGTTAGGGTAAAAAGATCCCAAGAAAAGTAGCCAGTTTCTTGGCTAAAAGTCAAAATTTAGCAACATACTCTGCTCCAAATACCAAAAATGTTGAAAGTATTTGGGAGTTTGTATCTAATCCTTAAACGATTTTGGGGTTACCTCTTCAGAGGGGGGAATGTTAGAGTAGCCAAAAGCCCCATAAAAGTATATAAATCAAAGAAGAAGAAAGAGCACATGAAGTTATCAGAAAAAATGATGGGGAGGCATGGGAGGAGTTAGAGGGAAGGGAGTGGGATGGATTTGATCAAAACACCTTATATGCATGTATGAAATTCTCAATAAATTATTTATTTTTAAAAAATCACCTAAATATTACTGAATGCTTAGTGTGCCCCATGTCAGAAAAGATATCCACCTAACAAATAACCTCCACATAAATCATCAAATTCTAAATTACCTGTCTTCTATCTTCCAGCTATCCATATCCTATAACAGGAATTTTCACTACCAGTGATACTAACTTTTGAGACTGAATAATATTAGAGTTTCTATGTATTTTAGGGTACCTAGAAGCGTCCACTAGACTTTGGTGACCCTATTCCAAACTGTGACAATCAGATGCCAACCTGTCCCATGGGAGGAAACACAGGCCTGGTGCTGTAAACCTAGTCAAAACCCATGCCTAAGAAAAGCATAAGCCCAAGGGGCAAACCTATTGATGTTTTTTTGCTTAATGGTTGTATCCTCAAGCTGCCTTCACTCTTAGGGAGAAAAGCTTGTTATTGCAGAGGGTGCTTGTTAATATAGACTAAAACTGTTCACACTTCTGGGAATAAGTGACAGTGCACTCAGCCATAGATGGGACATCTGTATCAACTTGCCTCTTCCCCTCACTCTAAGGCTCAGGGAAAATCAGGGAAGAGGGGCCTAAAATAATGTAAGAGCCAGCAAGTGAGGAAGGGAGCTGTGAAATGCTGTCCTCTGGACAGGGCTGTTGTGTACATGAACCCACAGCAGCTCTGGTTGTCTGCAAGATGAAGCCAGTTAAAAATTCCAGCATAGAGGATGGAGGGGCTCCCAAGGCCCCACCTGTAGTAGAGAAGCTATTGGCAGTTGATGCCTGCTTGGGGAGGGAGAGTTCCTTTTCTTTGGGGAGGTGGCCACTGACAGGTTACCCGTGACCCAGTGCCTGTCCCCTCACCTATGTGTATAAGAGCAACACTAATTGGATTCTGTGTTTCTAAAAGTAGAAAATAAAGTTGGGAGGGAGATGAAGTATAGGGGAGACCAGGGGGAGTTTGGAAGGAGGGAAGGGAGTGAATATGATCAATATACATTGTTTACATGTAGAAATTTTCAAATAATTAAAAAAGCAAAGCCAAACCCTTTGAGGGAGAAGGAATAAAATCCCAAGGAGAGCCGCTGACCCAGTGGATGCATTTATTTACTGGAACACAGAGGAGACAAAGAGACTTTCATTTTACAGATGAGTCAAGTGAGGCTAAGAGTCTGGTGATGCTACAAGGTTATCTCCGTGGTAAGAGTCAGAGCTGGGCTGCAAGACGAGATTTGCCTTATTAAAACACATTTATGTTTTTTCCTATGATGCCCACCTTTTTAAATTAAAATAAAACTACACAGTTTGTTCTAAATATTGAGATTCTCCTTTCTTCTTAACCTACTTTTATCCTTGCATTTAATTCTGACTTTCAAGCCCAAATATATGCAAATGTATTTATTATACATCCCAAATCTTCCATTCTAATCCTCATCTCAAAATTTAACCCTCTTTCCACTCAAGTGCTTCTTAAATGTCATTTCTGCTAAGTCAGTAAGAAAGTTAAACCAGAAGAGAGCCCTGATGCTAGTTAACCCATCAAGTGCAGTAGACGTACTCCTGACAGGCAGGGACAGGGGTTCTTAGGTCTGTGTTGCATCATATAGAATGCAAGCGGCCCCTTCTCTAGTGTGGACCCAATGACTGTCACAACCCCCCTGAAGCCAGGCATTTAGACGTTCCAATCACAGAAAGCTCTAATTCATCCTTTCCAATGAAGGGCTGGGAGCCTAGGGATGGAACGTTGTAAAAGCTGAGTGCTATGGTCAGAATGTCATCTTAAATTCATATGTTGAGACTTAATTACTATTGTGCTAGTGTTAAGAAGGAAGGGTTTTTGAGGATGATGAAGTCATGAGGGGACTAGGTGCATCAAATTGCAAAAAGATTCTTCTGTTCTTTTGTTGTGTGAGGACATAGTGTCCAAGGCCCAGAGTTAAAGCAGAAACCTGCCCTCATTAGATACCCAGTACCCAAACTGCCAGCACCCTGGCCTTGGACTTGACAACTCCCAGAGATCTAAGAAGTAATTTATATTATTTTTAAACTGCTCAGCATCAAGTATTTTGCTATAGCCTCAGAAAAAGACTAAGACATTAAGCAGAAGGGAATGGGGGAGGGATGGGAGTTTTGGTGGGTCAGTTGGCTTCTCAGAGTCTGACACTTTGGTTCAGCTTTTACACAGTAATTTTGATTTCTGCCCTGATATTCTGATGCCCATTAAATGGCTGACAGCTTCTGGCTTCTATGTCCAGAATTCAAACAGCGAGAGGCATTCTTTTACAGCAATTAACAGTGATGCTTGGAAGGGACGGCAAGAAGCTGAAAAAAAATTAATTGAAAGTTTAACCTTCAAATAAAAAATACTTAGACCTTAGGCTTCCATTTGTAAGTAGCTTAGGCTGTCTGCACACATTCTGTTGTATTATTTAAGTGTTTTCTACACCATTTCTGATGAATATAGTCATGCTATTTTCCAGTCCAGTCTCCTTAATAAATATATGTGTCAAATATCTGTTTCCTCCCCTGAATGCAAAGACTTTTAATTCCTCTTGTTTGCATGTGCTAACTGGTTGTATAACAAGATTAACAGCTCTGTCTTTTTTCTTCTGCAGATTTTATAGAAAAGCCAGTGGGTTTCTAGAGAAAGTTAAAAAGGTACCTTCTTTAATTTTGCATATTGTTAGCTGCAATCCAGTTGCTAACGTTTGTTTTATTTCAGTCTGTCAAAAGCAATGCCAAAATATGTTGTGTTTGCCTTGAGTTGGCTCAATTAATCCTCTGCTGGAAACAGTTCTGTCATTTCGTGTTTGGTTAAGGCCCTGATTCAGTAGCTCCCAAACGCAGAGCTTGTCTGTGCCAACGGCGGGCAGGGCTTGTTTTACTACAACTTTCTGAGAAATGTCCACTTGACAACGACAAAGGGAACAGTGAGGTAGAGCCCTGAGGTGGAAACTCCATCTGGGACTAACCTCACCTTTGCTTTGAGTACAGATAACAATGTGCTGGGCTTGGTCCTCTCAACCTGTTCCTGTGCCAGCTAAAAAAGCTGTTACAGGGTTGCCCTGGAAAATTCACTTTGTCAGGTCTCAGCATGGGACAGACACCCAAGAGGACCACTGTCATACAAGTCTGCTGATGACTATTTGCTTGGGCTGTCAGAACAAAAGAGTGCAGACTGGGTAGCTTAAAAAAGATTTATTTTCTCATAGTCCTCGAAGCTGGACATCTTGTCTAGCCTGAGTCTTCACTGGCTGTACCAGCTCTCCAGGTTGGAAGCTGGACAACTAAGCTGAGGTGTTAATGGGGTTGGTTTCTTTGGGCACTTCCATTCTTGGATGTCTTCTCTCTGCGTCTTCCCATGGCTTCCTTCTATTCTGTGTCAATTTCCCCTTTTTCTAAAGGGCACTATTCAGATCTGGTTAGACCCACCCTTATAGTCTCCTTTCCCTTTGATTACCTCTTTCAAAATGCTATCTCTAAATAAAGTTATATACCTGAGGCACTCTAGGTTAGTGCTTCAACAACAAATAGTAACCAAAATAAAATAAAGAGAATAAATTTTAAAAACCAATATACAATGAGGAAAGAGGGAATGATTTGGGGCTAAAACCTAAAAGGATCTGTAGCTTTGTTTCTTTTGTGATACTGGAGCTTGAACCCAGGGCTTCTCACATGCTAAGTAAGCTTCCTAACTATCTTGGACTACACCCCAGCCCGTGCTCTGCTGTTTAACTTTTGATTTCTTTTATGTCTCTCTCTGAGGACTCTGTCACCATCCCTGAAGTTAGCATGTTTTAGAGTGTAGTGGGCATGCTTTGTATTCAGATCCTGACTTGACCTCTTTGTGGCTGTGTCATCAAGTGCTTATCATTCAAATTCTCTGATTTTCAGGCACCTCATCCTTAGGATGGGGCTAAAAGTGGCAACTCTCCATCGGATTTTGTTTTGTGAGGATTAGGTACCATATGTGAAAGTCAGTGGCATAGCAATGGTGAGCAAATATGATGTGCCTGCCCTGAATGTGGGCAGTCGGGATGCTGTATGTATAGAATGTAAAAGTAATAACATAACTGATTGTTAAAATAATGTCTGTGGTAAAATATTCCTGTCCCATTGTCAACTCCTCTTTCGTTGCGGATTTTGTTTTGTGAGGATTAGGTACCATATGTGAAAGTCAGTGGCATAGCAATGGTGAGCAAATATGATGTGCCTGCCCTGAATGTGGGCAGTCGGGATGCTGTATGTATAGAATGTAAAAGTAATAACATAACTGATTGTTAAAATAATGTCTGTGGTAAAATATTCCTGTCCCATTGTCAACTCCTCTTTCGTTGAACAGAGCTAGATCATAGTGCTCTCTCTCTCTCTCTCTCTCTCTCTCTCTCTCTCTCACACACACACACACACACACAATTCTGTGAAGAGCTTAAATAAAGGTACTTCACTTGGCTGTTCATTTTATTTTTCATTCATTTGGCTCAGAAATTTCCAAACTCTACATAAATTGTATATGACAGAGGGGAATCATCAGTTAATGCTGTTTTGGGAAGAGAAACCTGGTGGTGTGTGGTTGGAGTGTTCCTTTTTCTTAAAGGTCTTCAAATTCCTCCAGCCAGCTGCTAGGATGAGGCCCAGCCAGGAGACATCCTTGCAGGGAGTCAGGAACCGAAGGCCACAAAAGCAGTGTGCTTTGCTTGGCCCACACTGTTTATTATTTCACACCCCTTTCGGAAGTAGAACCCAATCCATTGGCTTCCTTAACACAAAGGGTCTTCTTGTATAACTAAATAGTAATGCTGTATGAATAGGTACTTTGAAAAAACAAAAGAACAGAGAGCTGGTTTGGTGTGTTAAAAGCAGCTACAAAAAAAAGCAGAAGTCTTTTCTCAATGGTGACATCTGTCTTCACACAGTGTCAGAGTCGAACCCTTGAGCATGAATCATTAAACAGTTCCAGAGAATATTCTACTTTAAGATTTTCCAAATAACTTTCTCAGTCTAGACCCCAAACAACAGAATAAATAGATGCTGATGGTGTGTATTACATGGGTGTCATATAATGTCAAAAATGATAACCATTTAATATAGTGGACATATTTGTGAACCATATTATGCTAAGAGAAGGAGGAGGTAAAATATCAAAGGCTATATAATACAGATTAATATGCACAAGAACTAAAACAGGACAACATATCAGATTGTGTGCATATACACTTGAAAATTAATGTACTCACCCAGAAATACCCTGGAGAAATCTTTTTCTGTGTGGTGGATGGTAGTAAGCAACTATGCTTGCCTACTCTGCCTACATTATCAGTCTTCTCCCTGAATCTCAATGGTTTAGGCCCCAGAGTTCCATAATTAACAGAACAGGTTTTATGGGAGCTGAGGGTGAAGGGTGTGATCTAATTTAGGATTTAATGAAGGTAATCAAAAGATGGGTTAGCACGGTTGAACCTAATCTGAAATGAAAACTTTATAGAGATTTCTAGACAGTTGGCATTCCCATAATTCATGCAACCTTTGAATATTATGAAGCAGAGCCTTAATAAAAACCTATAATTTCTTCTTTCTTTCTAAGACTTGGTAAAACGTGCAGCTTCTGTGTGCCAAGAAAATTGTCTGTTTTTACTTAGCTGGCTCATGGCGGGGGTGGGGGGGTCTGTCATCCAGTTCCTCTCTTCTTACACTATTCTAGACACATGGCAAGTCACCCCATGATAATATTCCACAAGTCAGACCCATGATTTTGGGTCTCATAGTTTCACAAGTTTCTGTTACTAGGAAGCACTAAATGTGTAGAATTCGAATAATAACATGAATGCAAAGCCACGTTTAAAGAGCATTCTGTGTGCCCCTCTGCATCCTGTCTCCTCTGGTTTGCTCTGAGTGGTTACCTGATTTCTGCCCTCTCAAGTGTTTCAAATTTCTTTTCCATGGCTTTGGGGTATGGCCATACTGTGGAAGGTTTTGCATAGCAGTCATTATTTTTCAACACAAATAACTTTTCTCATAGTTTTTTTGTCAACTTAACATAAGACTAGACATACCTGGGGAAAGAGAATCTAAAATGAGGAAATTCCTCCATCAGATTAGCCTGAAGGAATGTCTGGAGCATTTTCTTGATTGCTAATTGATATAGTGGCCTAGCCACTATGGGAACTGTCACCACTAGGCAGGCAGGCCTGGGCCATATAAAAAAGCCAACTGAGCCAGCAAGGAAAGTAAGCCAGGGAAAGCAAGCCAGTAAGCAGTGATCCTCTATGGACTCTGCTTCAGTTCCTGCCTCCAGGTTCCTGTCTTGAGTTCCTGCCCTGGCTTCCCCCAGTGACAGCTGTGACCTTGGAGCTTTAAGATACAATAAAAACTTTCCTCTCAAAGTTGGTTTTGGTTGGTGTTTCCTCCCAGATACAGAAAGCAAACTAGACCAGCTGTGGATCTGCATCTTCCACACGTCTTCCTAAATTTCACAATTCAACCTTCATGGTGCAGCTTGGCTGGTAAAAGGCTTCATACAGCCATAGGACCCCATACTGCAAAGAAGCCTGAAAAAGAGCTTGTCAAGATGGGGTGTTCCCATGGGATATGGGAATATTTTTTCCTTTGTTTTTCAAATGGCCTTTAATGACTTTCATGAACAAAAGAAAGCCCTTTCAAAACCACAGGCATCATTCCACCTTCACATGTGTGTACCTAACCTCCAGACATGGCAGGAACTAATTCTGTTCATTCTATCATCACACATGAAAAATTAAAATATTGAAAATTACAATAAGGAGGAATAAAATAAATCTTCATTAAAGTCATTACCGATTGCTGAATGCTGGGAGGAATGATTTTCTAATGTAAAAAAAATTAAATCAAATATAAACAAATATAAAAAGAATAAAAGATCATGGAGAAGAGTGTCTATGATATTTTAAAATGTGTGTCTGGATCAGTAAGTCTGAAACTTTAATCATTCTTTTACTTATTTATTCCCTCAACATTGCACATGTGCTGGGCCACTTGGACCTTTGGTGACCAACCACACAGTTCTCTTCTTGAGAGAGCTTGAGTATTAAATTTATTTTCTGTGAAAATAAGTGTGTTTTAGGGTTAATAGATATTAAAGTCATGCGGATGTAAAGCAAAATCATGGTGGAACTCTTTTGCACACAAGAAAGAATTCAGGATTTTTCAAAATTTCTCCTTTAACTTATAAAGTAAACACACACACACACACACACACACACGAGTTTACATTCGCTCAGCCATTTAGTACCTGTAACAAGCATTCAAAACAGTTATTCATTTATTTAAACCAACTCTTGTTCCTTTTTGTTCCTGTCTCTCCTTCTGTTCCATCTTTTGTTTGTGAAAAGGGAAGCTGGTCATTGTTCAAGTCAGCTTTAGCTGTCAACTTGATACAGCCTAGAGTCACCTGAGAAGGGAGACCCAACTGAGGGATTAACTAGATTGGACTGGTTTGTGGTCATGTCTGTGGGGGATTGTCTTGATTGTTAATTGATGTAAGAGGGTCCAGTCTGTTGTGCCTTACACCATCCTTAGGCAGGTAGTCCTGGGTTGTATAATGAACGTAACTAAGCATGGGCCTGAGTAAGCCGTCATCAAGCAGCATTTCTCCACGGTTTCTGCTTCAAGTTCCTGCTTGAACATCTATTCTTACTTCCCTCCGTGATGGACTTTAAC
This sequence comes from Nannospalax galili, assembly GCF_000622305.1. Classification (NCBI taxonomy): domain Eukaryota; kingdom Metazoa; phylum Chordata; class Mammalia; order Rodentia; family Spalacidae; genus Nannospalax; species Nannospalax galili. Next base: position 966,396 of record NW_008342000.1, on the reverse strand, counting down.
CTGTAAGCTGAAATCAACACTTTCCCCCCCATAAGTTAATTTTGGTCAGAGTGTTTTATCACAGCAACAGAGGTGAAACTGGAGTAGCCATCCTACACATCCTACATCTTTTTGTGTGTACTATCCATGTTTACTCAGGAAATGAAAGCAAACAGTAAGTATAGATAGGATCCTATATCTCAGGAGCCAGTGTCCCTAGAGGGAAAGGGCTATCTTCTACAGCGACAGGAGAGTCCTTGGGAACAGTGCCTGCAACAAAGGGCACTTCTGTGTTTCACTGTGTCTTTGATCTGAAGTGTGGAGAACAAAACAGATGGATTAGGACATGAGCTAGATTTGGCCTATCAGCACCAGAATGGAAAGCTACTGCTACAGGATATAATTTAATGTGGTAACCTGGTGAATGTCTATTGATGTACACAAGTCAAAGGAGGCGAGTGTGTGGTCAGAGAACAAGATGAGGCTAATATCTCACTGAGGGTGATTGTATGTGAGGGGGAAGATATAGAGTCCTTGGTAAGATGCAAGAAGTTAGGACCCTAAAACACTAACAGAAACATTTTGTAAACAGTAACACAGAATAATATGACAAATAGATGACATAAGCAAAAGTTGCAGAGGACTAACTCCAAACCATAGGAGATGATGTACTAGCCACTCACAGTGAAAACGGAGATGACCAGATCAATGCCAAGATGAGCAGGGTCAATTAGAATGCATGTCTGAATGGACTTCTTCCTTTCCTTCCCTTCCCCTCCTTTCCCTTCCCCTCCCTTCCCCTCACTTCCCCTCCCCTCCCTCCCCTTCCCTCCCTCCCCCACTCCTCCCCTCCCCTCCCCTTCCTTCCTCTACCATTCCATTCCTTTCTCCTTCAACTCCCTTTTCTTCCTCCTTCCTTTCAACATTTATTAAGTACATATGTCAAAAATATAAAGGAAAGGGTAAGAGAGAGGGTAGAGAGACAGAGCGGCTATAATTTAAATGTATTTGAGAGAGTGAGAGAGAGAAAGAGAGAGAGAGAGATCTCACTCTAGCCTGGCATACACTACACAGTCCATGATGGTGTCCAGCCAAGCTCAGGGTGATCCTCAATGTGAAACCTGAAACTCTGAAACTGTTAGAAGAAGAGGATTTTCTAAACCAGACATCAGTTGCTCAGGAAATAAGGTCAAGAATCAACAAATGGTACCTCGTTAAACTAAAAAGCTTCTGTACATCAAAAGAAGCAACCAAGGAAGTAAAGAGAAAACTCACAGAGTGGGAGAAAATCTTCACCAGTGATACATCTGACAGAGGTTTAGCATCCAGAATATATAAAGAACTCAGAAAACAAAGAATCAAGAAAGCAAGTAACCCAAAGATGGACTAAGGATCTGAACAGAGAGTTCTCAAAAGAAATAAAGATGGCTAAGAAGTATCTTAAAAGGTGTTCAACATTGTTAGTAATTAGGGAAATGCAAATTAAAATCACTTTAAGATTTCATCTCACCCCAGTCAGACTGGCTAAGATCAAGAGAACAAATGATAGCAAATGTTGGAGAAAATGTGGGGAAAGGGGAATGCTCACCCACTGCTGGTGGGATTGCAAACTTGTGCAGCCCTTATGGAAAGCAGTGTGGAGACCCTTAACTACAAATGAACCTATGATTTGACCCAGTTAGTTTGACCACTCCTTGGCATGTTCCCTCCTACTTCTGCTTACCAAGTTCTGTGATCACAAACTTGTACCAATCTGCTTTAATTTTACATATTTTTGAAGATTAAAAAGGAGCAATAGAAAGAAAACACTATCAAAGGTATCATTAAATATACTTTTCTGAAGGTGGAAAGATGTAAACATTAGATAAAAAACTTCGTTTGTTATAAGTGAAGATAATAAAATGATTCACTGCTAGATGGACATGGTAAATGTTAGAAAATGGAAAAGTAAGTAATGTGTTTTCAGGAGAAAGTACGTGACCCCAAAACATTGCAGACTGCCAAATGGCCACCTGCTACGGTTTGACATCTTCATGTATAATAAAGTTAATTCCAAAGTGAGTATATTAAAGTCATTTGGAGGTGAGGACTTTGGGAGATCAGTGGGTTGCAAATGGATTAAACCATTTGTGATTAATGGCTTAATAGCTTATCAATGGCCTGGCTTTGTTATAAAAGGAAGCTCTGACTGGTATGCTTACTGAGTCTTGCCCTGTGATCCCCATGCCTACACTATAATGCAGCAGGACGACCTTCGTTAGAGGCTGAGCAGATGCCAGCGTTACACCATGCTCTTGGAATTCCTGGGCTCCCGAATTGTGAGGGAAACAAATCTCTACTCCTAATAAATTATCTAATCTCTGCTTTTTAGGTACAGCAACAGAAAGTGAACTATAATGCTGTTGTAATTTGAATATAAAATGTGTTCGGGGATTCTTGTGTATGAGTGGTTCCCAGCTGGGGGCTCTGTTTTCAAAGGGTGTGTAGCCTTTAGGATTTGGTGTCTTGCTGGAGGAAATGGACCGGCAGAGGCAGGGTTTGGGATTTATAGTTTAGCTGCACTTCCTGTCTGCTCTGCTTCCTGACAGTGATGCAATGTGACCAGCCACCTTGGGCTCCTGTTGCCATGTCTTCCCTGCCATGACAGACTGTAAGACGAAATGAACCTTTCCTTCCTAAGTTGTTTTTGTCAGGTATTTTCCGACAACCATGAGAAAAGTAACTAATCAAAACACTGCTCAGTGAGTAAAGGCAACACGCACGCACACACAAACACACAAACTACACACAACGGCAACCTGAAAAATTTTCTAAATAGGCTTTCCATAAGCTCTTAATTGAAAGAACCTACTATGAGCTGTCTATGACAAGGGTCTGACCTAAAATGTGACTCAAGAATGGGGAAATAATGGCTTCAAAGGCGATCTTACAAGAAAAGAAAACATTACTCTGAAGTCAAAACTGTAAATATCCTCCTAATTTGAATGCAAATGACTATAATTCTCAGGAGATGTTCTCAATTATACAGTACTAATCAAATAGAAAATGAGTTGAGAGATTGGGATGAAAAGCATCGGCATGCTGAACTGCTCATCTTAGAAGGGGGTAATAATTGACAGTAAATCTTAAAAACCAGAGGGGGAAAATATTCAAATATACCAAAGTAGTCCAAAGTGAAGTTTTAAAAGAATTGAATTCCTTTCAAATGACTGAAAAAGAGTAGGCCAATAAATAAACAAAAATATACCATTCTAAGAGGGAACGGTAAAACAAGATGATCAAGTCAGTGAGTAGCAACACTCTTTCATTGGCTGCTGTGTGCCAAGAGATTGTTCCTAGCAATTTACAAATGCTCTATGCCTTATTCAATCATTATTTTACAAAAGGGGAAACTGAGGCACACGTGGCTAAAGCATATTCACAGTGCTTGGAGCAGATCTCTCCACATATGGCATTGATGCCTGGCGATGCCTCTGGGTACTGGGACAAAGACCTTGACTGAACCTGCCAGGGATCAGAGGGTGTAATCAAACATCTACAACATGAGATTATCCAGTTTTCTGAGAGTCAAGAAGATGCATTGGGAAGAAACACAGGAAACACATCTAATAGTCTTAGTACTGTGAACACCAAGACCTTACATAGTTGTGGTATACTGTTTCTTTGTCTAACTTCTTGGTATTCTCAGGGTTCTTTTGCATGCACAGTCCAGAGCCTGGCTTCACCAAGGCTTTCCAACCCATACCAGGAATCACATGAAGCCAGAGGCTGCAGTTCAAACTCTGTCTCCTTGAGAAAGCCATTTAGATGCTGTGCTGTGGATGCCAATGCAAAGTTTTATATTATCTTTAAAGATTATTTACATTTGCTAGTATTTCCCAACAACTGAAAATTCTAAGCTTCTCTTACTGTGTTCAATAGAACATCTGTGCTTGGTACTATATAAAACCAAAAAACAGAGGAAGTGGAAAAGAAACTGCATTTTTTAAAAATGTTATCAGGTAAATGCAAAAACAAAGGGAACAGGGCTGGCAACATTAATTCAAACAAACTATTCCAGGCCAAATAACATCAAAGGAGACAAAGAGTGTCATTTTACAGTCCCCAGTGAAGATAAAATAGTCATGAAAATTTATTTTCTGAATAACACATCAAAATATGTAAAGCTAAAAATGTTAAAAATAAAATGGCAAATTTGTAGAAACACGTTTGTTTGAAGAGACAGTAACACAACTCTCTTAACATTGGCAGATAAGATAGATTGAAAGCAGTAAATACTTGGGTAAATCTATTATTTATATATTTTTTGAGATAAAGTGTGATTGCGTAGACTAGACTAGCTTCAATCTCACGGTCCTCCTTACCTCTGCCTCCCAAATGCTAGGCTTATAGACATGGGCCATTGCACTTGGTAGTGGGTACATGTTACTAAAATAATAAGATCTTTAAACTTCCATGGAAGATTTATAAAATTTTACCTTGCTCTAAGCTGCAGAAATAAGCACAATAAACTCCCTAAAGTAAATATTTTTAAGATAAACTATGTAAAGAGCTAAAAATAAAAACAAAAGCAAACAACAATGAAAATAAAAATTTCTCACTCAAAAGAAATTTTGAGTCAAAGAATAATGGTCTCAGGGTTGGCGAGATAGCTCAGTGGTTAAGAGCACTGGCTCCTCTTGCAGAGGACCCAGGTTTGAGTCCCAGGACCCACATGGCAGCTAACAACCATCCGTAGCTCCAATTCCAGGAAAATCTGACCTTCCCCTAACCTCCGTAAGCATTGCAGGACACTCGTGTAATTACATACATGCAGGCAATACACTCATACACACAAAATAAATAAATAAAATATAAAAAAGACTAATTGTCTCTAAATTATCAATTATTTAAATATAGACAAAAACTAAGAATATTTTATCATAAATACATATTATACTGCCCAAGCTGTACTCCATGGATAATGGCAAGTCAATTCCTTATTAAGTAAAAAGCAATAACAGTAAACCGCTCTGTCAATTTAAGACTGAAAACCCAAAACCAACTTCGGGGATGAGATAAATGCAAATGAAGACGATAAGAAAAGAAATAAATTGAAATAGAAAATAATTACAGAAGAGACTGAAATTGTCTATAAACTCTCTCTCTCTCTCTCTCTCTCTCTCTCTCTCAAACACACACACACACACACACATGCACACACACCTTTCTGTTTTTTCAAAACTAAATAAAAGAGAACAAGATCAGTTTGTGATGCAAATAAACAGAGAATCCTTATTGGCCCTTAAAGTTACATTTGAAGTAAGAGAAATCTGATAATTTTAGATGAAAAAATGATTAACAATAAGAGTGAAATGGGGCTGGAGGCTGGAGAGATGGCTCAGTGGTTAAGAGCACTGGTTGCTTATGCAAAGGACCTGGGTTTGGTTCCCAGGACCCACATGGTGGCTAACATCTGTTCATAACTCCGGTTCCAGGGGATCTGATTCCTTCTTCTGGCTTCTGACAGCATTGCACAAACATAGTGAGCTTTCATATATGCAGATAAAACACTCATACACATCAAAATAAAGATAAATAAATTTAAAAATTAATAAATAATAAATAACAACCCATAACTCTGTCAATATCTTGGCAAAGTTATCAATAAAATTGACTGTTCAGAAGAGCAATAGAAATACCTAAAACTTAGCTTTGAAAATCTTATAACTAATTAATTGACTAGACCAGTAAATAAAAAAAGAAAAAGAAAAAAAGAAAACTTATTGCCTGGTGTGGGAGGCAATTTCACTGACCATCCACCAATTTTGTGAAAAATTCCTTTTATCCCCAATGCTTCCAGAGCCTGAACCGTTGCTTGGGTTTTAACTCACTTTTCTATTACTACTTACTTTAAAAATATGTAAATAATAACTTAAAGAGATGAGGCAGGAGGTATTTCACACTCCATAATTTTGTTGTGTGAGGAAAAGTAGCAGAAATAACAGTAAAGAAACTGGTTGTTGGAGCAGGAGAAAGTTAAACCCTAGGCCCCTGGAACAAAGACAGCAATATTTCAAGAAAACTGTGTGACTGCCATGTGTATTATTTACCCTAGTTGTTAGGAACCATGGACCTTCCTTTCATTCATTCCTTTTGGATAAATAAATAAACAAACAAACAAATAAATATTCTCTTCCCAGAAGAAAAGAAGCATATTTATAGAGATCATTAAAAAAATTACATTTCTGATCATTGATTTTTTTTCCTCATAAATTAAAACTAAACCATTTGAAGGGGTAGCCATTTTGACACAGAACTAGAGTGGTACACAAGACACAAGAGATTAAGAGACCCCCTTTGTATAGAGCAGAAGACAATATGTCCAAAAACTATGGTGGGATTTCACCTTTGCACTGAAGGCAATGAAGAATAGAATATGGGATGGAAGATGTGGGAGGGGGATACAAGAGATACACTGGGTCTTCTACACCTTCCTTACCAGAGCATTTGAGATAATTCACTTTTTGATCACTTAGAATTCTTTTTTACTTCCCTACTTTTTACTCCCCTCTAATAATATTATGATTCCTTTGAGAGCTGCTGAGCATATACAGGGTACTTCTTTCTACATACCAAACCCACCCTGCTGCACAGCTCTTCAGTCACCTTTAAAGCATCTCTTGTCATACTGTCCCTAACCTGGATAATTTCTTTCTGAGCTCACTCTACCTCTCTTCTTCCCTTCCAAGTGTGACCCTTTCAGTGTGACTCTTCTAATCTGATACTAAATGGTACTTGAAAAAGAGCTTAAACACATGACTCCCAGAGCAAGTTCAGCTCTTCCTGCTCCAACAGATCAGGCCATTTTATTTGAAGCCTATGCCTCTCACGAATCTCAGCTGAGACTGCAAAAGGAAGAAAATGTCCATAAAGGAATCTCCTACTCCTTGGGTTGTAAGAAGCAAGAAATTGTTTGTCCCATAAGCAGATTTTCAGTTTGGACTGTACAGTATTAGTAACCAAGCAATTGGAATACAAAGTTGCATAATTCCCCCATACAAGCAGAGCCCAGCAGCCTGGCTTCAGATAGGGGTATTTTAATAAAAAAGCAACCAACAAATTTTATTAAAAGCTTGCGAAAATGATTGAAAGCACATATTAAACTTTAAAAATGGTGCTGTATGAGGCTATTAAGAATTCGTTTTTGAGTCAGTTAAGACATGACAATCCTTATTCTAACCTCTCAAGGGTATTTTTCTTGGTTTCTCTATCATTAGTCACTCTCATTCTACATGGTAGATTGATTTAGTTATTTAAGTGTTCCTGTACGTAAAATCACCTTAACGAGTATTGATTGAGGGACACATTTACACAGCCAACTTGAAGTCATTCTGTAGAATATCAATATGGTGAAGTCCCTGAGTTTCTTCTGGAACAGATCATAAAGATGGGGTGAATATAGTTTTTAACTCCTAGTAATTAATGTCTCCTTCTGAGGAACAGCTGGAAGGGCTAGATATGAGAATGTTAGACATTTATTTAAAATTTTTGGAAGCTCATACGACTCTTCTATACCCCAAGACTGAGCTGTTCTCAAAGTCAGGGAAAGCCTGAGCTTGCACTTTCTCCCAAACTTCCTTTCCTAGATCCAAAAGCAGCTGTGATGGACCCTGGAAGCACAGCATTTCTCTTTAGTACTTTCTATGCAAGAAATTTCATTTATATAGGATAACTGTGATGGGGATAGGAGGAAGAGAAGGAAGAGGAAGAAGAGGAGGAGGAGGACTTCTACATAGAAGACGTCAGGGGAAATCTCCTACCTGAAGCTGGGCTGCTGAGCTCGGCTTGTATGAAGACTCCTGAACTTTGTAATTCAATTGCTTGCTTTCTAAAATTATAATCCAGGCTAAAGACCTGCTTATGGGACAAGCAATAACTTGAGTTTTTTAACCCAAGAAATAGGAAGCCTCTTTGTGGACATTTTTTTTTTTCTTTTACAATTCCAACTGAGATTCATGAGGGGGGTGTAAAATTTAAATAAAGTAACTTGATCTGTTGCAAGGAGGAGGGGCTGAGTTGCGCTGGAAGTCATGTGTCTAAGCTCTTCCATCTGGTGGCTTATTCTGTGGTATCACAGAGATGATGCCACTGAATTCTTTGCCAAATAATGAAAAGGAAAAGGGGGAGGTGAGGAAGAAGAGAAAGATGTGTTGGTGGTGGTTGCGGCAGAGGAGAAGAGAAGGAAGAGTTAAGGGAAAAGGAGAACCAAATTACATATATTGTTCTGGGAAGAAACTGAATGCAAGGACCCACCATGATTTGGCACATACCCTGTAGTTAAAGGGCAGGGATTCTTGTTTTAAAGCCTTAGGCAAAGACTAAAAAAAGTAAAATAAAACAACACTACAAATAACCAGAGCTAGTTTGCTTATTTTTGAATCTTGAATGATGGCACTTCAAGTTTTGAACCATCAATGCTGGCTTGAGGGACACGACACATGGTGTTAGGATTTTAAGTTAGGAGGAATTTTGGAAAAATTTTGAGCTCAACTCCCATCCCTATGAAAAATAAAATCCAAACAATTGGTTATTTTTATGCAAATTTGTCACAGTCTGACAGAGCAAAGTCAAAATTTGCTGCGTTCCATGCCTTCCTTCATCTCAATTCTCCCACCCACAAAATGTGTTTGTGTTACATTTTGGCTTTCCTTGCTCCTAGTTTCTAATTCTCTTTCTCACTTGAAGGGCTGGGATTACATTAGATAGTGCATTGATCCAAGCATAAATAGGTTGTGGAAAGACTTTAAAAGTGCTTGTGAACACATCCAACCTTGTGACATTACAACAGGACTTTGCCATCTACAAAGTTCCTGCTGAAAATCATTTAAGTAAATTTATGATTCTGTGCTGGGCTGAATACATAGCCTATCCTTGTCTGTATACAACCTACTGGCTGCAGGTTGGATGTACCTGGTACTAGGGCCATGTAAATCCCCCAGGTAGAATCAGGGTTAGGGCGGTTCTGGAAAATCAACCTGACTGCCTCAGGAAATGAATTGCGTATTCAAACTGCATATTTGGAAAACAGTCCACCATGGCATTTTTAATGTGCGTACGTACACACACACACACACACACACACACACACACACACACACACACACACAGCTTTCTTTTTGACTCATGTTTTCATTTTTGATCTTTATTTGTCAAAAATCTTTACAACTAACCCAGTCAGGTAGCTAATAAGAGGCACTTTTTATAACGTTTTGAGTAGAGGATAGGGAAACCCTAGACAGAGAGGAATACTTGGAGACTGCTAACGGTGGTGGAGACATAGGTACCTCCAGGTAATAATGGGGAAAATGGTGGAGGGAAGGTCAGCATCTGTCAGAACAGAAGTAAGCGGCAAACAGAAGACACTTGCAATGTGTGCGGCAGGGTAGAGCCAATTGGAAGGAGCTTTAAAGAGAGTCTAAGGAGCAAGTCCTACATCTCGTGCTCCTCCTTCTTGAGTCTCTGACTGGATATTCATTTGATCACATCCAAAGAGATGTTAGAAGGCAGGCAAGGGAGTCCTTAGATGTTCTCTGAATATGTCAACCTTGTAGTACAAGGACATCAGAGAGGAGAATAAGGGTTGGAGTTGAGGGTAGTGTATGCATGTCACTGCTCAGAGTTAAAGGGTCATGAAAGTCTGCAGAAATTCTAAGACTGTGACCCAACTACTACCCTCCAATGTAAGGAACCTACCCATCATGGGAATGGTGAGTGTGAGGGAACAGAGGAGGGAATTAGGAGTGCTGTCTTCTACTTTATGCAGTACACAAATGAAAAGGAAGGGTTGGCCTCAACACCATGCTTCCCCAAGGACATCAATCCCTGAGGGACAGTTCTCTCCAGACACAGTCTATCCACTAAGCCAGAGATGTCTTCAAAATTCAGGACAGCTCAGAAGCATATTTCTCAGAACCACTCATGACATACTATTCTCACTGGGCTCAGTAGTAGCTCATGAAACTCCATCAGGTTATAGCCCACATTCCCCGATCATGGTGATCTTCTCCGTCATTTGGTTCTGTTTTCAAATGCAAGAAATTTGTCTCCTTGTGTTTGAGAAGAGAGGCTATTACCCATGTGGAAACTGTCTCCACCAATACGTCAGTTAACGATTGCATTTTAAGCAGCTTCTTAAAAATAGCAATTAATTTCACTGCATTTTTGGATATTTCTCCCGTGTACCATATCTATTTGAAATCACTGTTATTCTGGGAAGATATGGAGACTAACATTTCTGAAAGCTTTAAAGATCATAGTCTGCTTTTTTTTTATAATGAATGCAGGCATAGAATTAGGTTTTAATTATCACTGACACCTTTTCACTATTGGAAATCGACTTTAAAAGGCAGAAAATGAGAAGAATTCATACTGAAAGGAGAGTTGGTAAATGCTCAGAAAGACTATTTATGCAAACATATCTTCAAATCCAAATGCTATCTGATCAGACAAAAAAGACCAGAATCCAAACACAACATGGGCTATTTGTGTTTACTTATTAATATTCCTTGTGCTTTGCTGGCCTAATGGGTTAGGACTCTCATAAGCCTTTTCCCTGGTTTAAAAAAAAAACAAAACAAAAAACAAAAAACAAAAAACAAAACTCAAGGGGACAATTTCTGCCTGTTCTTTAAGCATTACCTCAGCTCCAGCAGCATTATCTTTGACTGGATTAGACTCTGATCCTCTCCTATTTATTTTCCCAACAAGCTAGAGAGAACTTGAGTGACTTTGGTCTAGAGGGCAGTGAACAACATCTTTTCACTGTGTATATTATCTGGTTATAGAAACAAGCCAAATCTGAGTTCGGAGACAAACATAAGTAGAGCATTTTATGCTGACTTTGACAAGACCTTCCTGAAGACATCTGAGTTCATGTAATTCTTATAGATATAGATTAGGGAGTCTCAGTATCAGCACTTTTACCATTTGGGCTGTACAATCCTGTACTGGGAAGGGTATCTTGTGTACTGGAGAATGTTTAACAACATCCTTGGTCTCTACCCACTACATGCTAGTAGTATCCTTCTTCCTTCAGTTAAGATGACCAGAAAACATTTTCAGACATTGGGTAGACATCCTGAAATTAAATTAACTTGTAATTAAGAGTCACTCATTACCACAACCAGTTGTGCTAGTAGATTTTAGGCAGGTGGAAGGTAGGTGGGCACATAAGCAGGAAACCTTACGTCTCACTGTGCAGTTATCTATAATTGATTATATAAAGGGAAATGGCAAGACAAAGAGTATGTGTGTTATAACTTTATTTATAAATGCCAGCTTTCTTTCCAAAGTGAGCAAGACCACTTTACATCACTCCTGGCATTCTGTTTCACCAGGTTTAATTTATTTATGGTCAATCTAATAAAAAGAAAAAGAAAAGAACAATTGTCTTGCTTAAAGTTGCATTTCACTGATAACTGTGAAGACAGATGCTTTTTCTTATGCTTGTCGATTTTATTATTATTATTATTATTATTATTATTATTATTATTAGCTGCTTCTTGTGCCTCTTTCCATAGTAAGGTGTTTGTCTTTTCCTTTAGTGACTTGTATGTTTTATATGTTTTGTGTATAAACATGTTATTCATGCTACAGAAGAATAATTCTAGATAACTATGCACATTGTTCAGCATTATCAAGACCTTGTGATGTATCTCCAGATACATCTGAATTTCAGACTTTTTCTTTTCCCAAATCGAGCTGATGCGTCCTTGTCTGCAGAATCTAGTGATGTTGAGCCATGAGGTCTTGGTGAAGAATAGATACTCATGTATTACAAAGTGCCCTATGTATGTAGTAGATACTCTAAAAAAGATGTTTTTCTTTCCACATGAAGAATAAGCTGGGGCTAAAGAGCTAGAAATGTAGACGCACAGGAAACAAGAGCACTTCTAGCCATTGGCAGACAGCCTACCCTCTTTGCTTCATGTCAGTTGAAGAAGTCTGCCTTTGTTCACATCATATACTTATTTACTGTCTCACAGAAAATTCCTTTGCTTTATAAATTAAACACACAAAGATGCTCTCATGAAGTTTCAGATTTCAAAAAATAAAATGTTGGGAAGCTGGAAAGTGGCTCAGCAGTTAAAAGCACTGGCTACTCTTGCAGAGGACCCAGGTTTGGTTCCCGACACCAAAATGGTGGTTAACAACCATACATAATGCCAGTTGCAGCAGATTTGACTCTCTCTCCTGGCAACTGTGGGCATTGCATAGGTGCACTTACACACCTGAGGGCAAAGCACTCATAGACATAAAATAAAAATAAATGAATTAAAAAATTAAAAAGTAAAGTGTGGATCTTCCTTGACATTTTAACCCCAAGAGTGCCCTACCCAAGGCAACTTCCAGCATTAAACTCTTTTCTTCTAGATGTTTCCTTGTGATATACAATTATTATTTTGTGTGTATAAACATACATACTTTAATCTTGTATGTGGGGGTTTGTTATCTTTTCATTATGTACTGTTAGTATGTACACACCTGAAACCCATTCCTTTTTTAAAAAGAATAATTTTTACTACATTTATTTGTTTATTTAAGTGGGAGGTGTATGTGCATGCCGTGTGGCATATATGGGGAGGTCTGAGGACAACTTGCTGGAGTCATATCTCTTCTACCATGTTGGTCCCAGGGATTGAACACAGGCCTTCAGGCTTGGTGGCAAGTACTTTTACCTGCTGAACTATCTCCCTGGCCCTTAAATAATTTATTAGTGTGTGTGCGTATGCACTTGTGCATATACACATGGCCACGGCATGTATGTGGAGGTCCGAAGACAATTTTGTGAAGTTCATTCTCTCCTTTAGTTATGGATTCTGGGGATTAAATTTAGGATAGCAGGCTTGGCATCAGGAACTTTAACCTACTGAGACAACTTGCCAACCCTCAATAATTTATTAATAGTTTTAAATTTCTGTTTATATAGATGCATATATGTGTTCTTAAATTTTTACTAAAACATTTTCGTGTGTTAGAAATACTTGGTATCTCCAATCTAAGTACATTGTCATTTAAAATATTTGAATGTTAGCACAAATAGAAATTAAATTAGTTGAGATTTATTATTTTTATTTTAATCAACTACTGTCTAAAAATTTAAAAATATTTGTCCCAGGATTTAGGAGAATTTTGTTATGGCATACATAAAATCTCTTATATTCTGTAAGCCAAAGAATAAAAAAAATTGTAAATTTTTATTTTCATTATAGAATATGTGGTTCATTTGACTGCCGTCTACATCCTCTGAGCCCAGGTCTCTCATTGGCCTGGAGCTCACCAGTTAGCCTAGCTTGGCTGGCCAGTAAGCCCCATCCTCTTGTCCCCATCTCCCCGGTACAGGTCTCCAAGCATGTGTGCTCCATGCCAGGCGTATTATGTGGGTTCTGTGAAACCCATTCTTTTAAATGGTTATTTGGCATTTTGTTGTGTAAGGCTTGGGTTGTTTCACATTTAGGGCTATCACAAACAGTATTGTGGGGAACAATCTTTTTTATTTCCCAAAGTCTTGTGTGTTAAAGACTAGATCCCCATTCTTTGGTGCCATGGGAAGTGGTAGAACTTTATGGGGCCTAGGGGAAGTCAGGTCATCAGAACTACACCCTCGAAGGAGATATTTGCACCTTGACTCTTTCCCATCATTCTCTGCATCCCAACTACTCTGAGGACAGTGAGAAGAGTGTTTTACCTCACTGTGTGCTCCCTGCCCTGATTGTCCTTATTGCAGGCCCAAAGGCAATATGACCGAGTATCGTGCATAGAGCCTGCGAATCTATGAATCAAAACAAATGTTCGTTCCTTAAAGTTGAAGTTTCTCAAATTATTTTGTTATAATAATACAAAACTAGCACAACAACCTTATACCTCACTGTATATCTACAATACAGCCAAATAAGTGAACTTGTTGGGATTGCGGTGGTATATACGTTTTAAATTTTAATAAAAGTAAATTACTCTCCAAAATGGCTATCTAGACCATTTTACATCACTGCCTATATTCAGTAGTGTGCTAGTCAGAATCACTATGACCAAGTACCTGGGAAAAACAAAGAGGGGAAAGATTTGTTTAGTGTCATGGTTACAGACTTTCCAGTTCATTATGGTGCCATGGGTATGACTGAGCAGAGCAGCTCACATCATAGTAGTCAGGAAGCAGAGAATGTGAACACTGCCAGGCTTTCTCTTTTCTCCTAATTCCCCTCAGTTCACAAGCCATAGAATGCTGCTATCTTCCTCCAGGATAAGCATGCCCTGATCTCCTGGGTGTTTCTTAATCCAATCAGGTTAACAATCAAGACTGACCATTGTAAGTAGCATCAAATTTAACTTTTTTAGACACTTCAATGAGAAGAATAAAAAGATATCTTGTTTTAATTTATGTTCCACTGATTACTATTAAGATGACTGTATTTTCTATTTTCTTTTTTTTTACCTTTTTTTTTCCCTTTAAGATTTGCTCCTTTTTTATGCCTGCTGCTGCTGCATTGGGTTGTCTTTTTCTTATTGATTTGTGTGGCTTTTTAATATGCCCTGCATATTAATTCTTCATCAGTTATACATGTTGACTGAGACTTGAAGATGCCATGCAGTACACACTTCAAAGGGCATCAGGTTAAAAAGCTGCTGTCTGAGATAATTAGTGAGCTTTTCCTAGCTGTGCTGTGTTCCTGTCTCCTTGTCTCTGCTCTCTCCATTAGGGATCTAGACATCCAATTACATTTTGACATCATCCCTCTTCAGCAATGGTGCTTCCCTCTAAACTCCTAGATCTCCAACATCCTCGGAAGTTCCCCACCACCCTGCATCTGGGCTTAGAGGTCATGGCCTATGTCTGCTCAAGAGAGGGACAACCATGCCCTTTTTCCTTCTCCAATTCACTCAAGCCTCCGCTTCCCCAGGGTAATATCCTGAACTATGCATCACAAAGCATTGTATCTGTGGAATATTAATAAATGTTGTAGGCAAATAATACTAGTGACAAATTTGTAAGACATATGATTGAACTGAATTGAATAAGTTTTCTTCTACTTCTGTTCTTCTCTTAGAGCCTTTGCTACTCCAGCCAGCAAATGACCCTCCAAGAAGGGATGGCATTAGTACATCTCCCACATGCTTTTGACAAGACAGGAATTTTCCCTAGAGCATCTGTTAAGAACAAGACCGATTACCATGGAAGATGCTTTAGGGCATTTTGTTGTGATGTGTGTAGCAAGGATGCGCTTTGACAGCTGTCTCACATTCTTCCTGGAACTTGGTGGGGTTGGGGGAAGTGGAGGAGGGGGGATTTCTATATCTTATTCACCTTAGTATATGCAGGGTGTGATGGTAATTTCAGGGTTTGTTGCTTGTTTGTGTGTATGTGTGTTCAAATGTGTACGGCTGCATGAGTGTGTACAGGTACATTTAGGGGTACTCATGTGGAGGCAAGATGCTTATGTCAGGTATCTCCTTGATCACTGTCCACTGTGTGTGTGTGTGTGTGTGTGTGTGTGTGTATTGAGGCAGGGTCTCTCATGTGAACCCAGAGCTCCCCAATTCAGTCACTATAGTTAACTAGCTTGCTCTAAGGATCCTGTAGCACCACTTCCTGAGCACTGGGATTACAGATGAGCTGCCAAGACCCCCCAATACATATGTTGGTGCTGGGGATCTGAACACTAAATCTGAACTTAACCCACTGAACACTCTCCTCAGCCCAGTTTTGATAATGGACTTGACTGGGTTGAGGAGCTTCAGTGTGTCTGTGAGGACACTTCCAGAGAGGATTCACTGAGGGAGAGGACACCTATGGTGTATGTGGGAGGCACGATTCCATAGGGAACACACAGAAAGCCAGGTCAGTTCAGGAATCCCCTTCTCTGCCTCCCATTCATCATGAGATGAACAGCTCTCCTCTGCCACATGCTCCATGCTATCAACATGCCACCACGATGCCCTCCCCTCATATGTAGGGATAAGGAAAACGTGGACTGAGCCCTCTGACTCCATGAGCTAAAAGGAATTTTTCTTCCTGTAAGTGGGTCTCTCAAGTATTGGTCACAGTTATGGAAAAGCAACTAACCCCCAGGGCACTGGACCAGCACCCTCAGTAGATATTCCCTGGAAAGTGCCAAATGCCAACTTCTATCAATATCCACATGTGACGACGTGGGATGGGGGCATCCCAGGAGATTGCTGAGTGCAAGTTTCCAAACGGGGATGTGATAGATGTGTGATGGCAGGCAGCCTTGCAGCACCCCTCCACTCCAGGGGAAGTGGATTGCCTGCTCTACAGTGGAAATGAACTTTGAGAAAAACTGAATGAAGTAACAGATGCATTAGCATAGAACAGGTATTCAGATGTGTGAAAACAATATCATTTGTTTGTGATTTGAGATTTGGCACATTGCAAAGTGTCAAAGAAAACCCAAACCTCCAGTGTTCACTGATGCTGCAAATCGTTCAGTTTTCAGAGACACAGAGTACTTAATATGGAAATAGTTCAGGAGGAGAGAATCCAGTGCCCCCCCCCACTCCTTCCTCCAGGCCTCCTGTCAGCTCCTGATCCTGTGCACAGAACCCTAGTCTGATGGAGCAGCTCCTTCCTGCACAGTCGTTTACAACATGCATTTCTTCAACACATATAGAATCACTCCATTTCATCTTCTTGAGACGCCTGTCCCAGCAGATAAGCATCCCTTCTTTGAAGGTGATGTGGCCCCTCCCCAAAACTACAGAATCCTGCCTCTTCTCAGTTTTGTCCCTGCCCTTCCCGCAGTGGCGGCTTTCTACAGCTGGCTCAACCTGTTAACCAGCTTTATTTCTATGTGTAAATTCTCTTTGTTTAAACAACTGGTGCTATTGTTTAGGTCTTGAATGTCTTTCAGTAACCTATGTGTTTAAGGCTTGGTGCTCAGCCTGTGGTACTGTAAGAGGTGGTGGCACTTTAGGAAGAGGGGTCTGGTGGAAGGAAGTTAGGGTACTGGGGACATGCTTTTTAAAGGGAACTATTGTGACCCCAGTTCACAGCTTTCTTCCCGGAGGGCTTCAAGTAAGTTTACCTCCTTCCTCATGTGTTCACACCAGTGTACAAAGTACCACCACAAGTCCAAAACCAATGGGATCAATTGACAATGGTGTGAAGTTGTCATTCTAATACACCTTTCTTCTTTTTACGTTATTTCAGGTATTTTGTCACAGTGATAGAAAACTGATTAACAAAACCAAATTGGTTTCTGTCTTCTGACTGGACCTTCACTGAAAAAGGAAAGAGGAAGGACAGAAGTTGCATAGATGAAAGGAATGGGTTACAGATTCATCTTCTGAACTCGTATCTTGGTTCATCTCTGAAATTATTAGCTGCCAACCAGCTAAGACATAGCTGATGAGCATAGGACCGTCTGAAAGAAGTTTGAACATTTGAGTATGGTGCTCCCCCTCCCCAAAAACAATAACCCATTTACATGGACTGGTTTATTAATCGTGACATGTCTCTTTTGTTTCCTCCTGGGATTGGCTTTCAGATGTGTTTTCCTTGAAGGCAATGAAAAGTCATCAGCAGTTCATTAAAGTGTTCTGGTGATGTTGATTACTGTTATAATGATTATTACATTGTAATATTAAGTTATAGGTATTAACACTGTCTCTTTGATGGGAAACTGTTAATCAACCACATACACACTTGTGGAAGATGCTAAGCATGGTAGCTTAGTGTTCAGTATACATGCTTGCTTATGATTGCAGATGGGGACAAAGGACTTTCACAGGATAGGGTTCAATAATGAGAAATCAGACAGGTTGACCCTGGACCATTCACTTGAGCTTCCTGCTCTTGGTGCCCAGATCTCTGAACTATGGGTGGTAACAATGCTTTCTTACAGTGTTTTGATTGGTCAAGCAAGACAACAGAACTTAGCACAGTTTCAGAGCACCCAGTATCTATCATTCCTTCCATAAATAGTTTCAGATGATGCTATAAACTTACAGTTCTAAAGCTCCTTTTTCCTGTCCCAGTCCCAATATTTTTTCTGGTTTTTCTTCAATTTGGTGTCTATAAAATGAAGAGACAGGATTCATCTTTGTGAATTGGTGTGCTCCTGAACCATTCTTGGCCCTATGTAAGTATTTCATAGCTATTCTTAGTGGCATAAATCTATTGCTTGGCTCACAGGTGTGGGAATCAGAAAGACTGGAAACTGAATCCATGATCCAATGCTATATAAATTGGGCAAGATGTTGGTGTTCCATGGCCCTCCTGCTTCTTATCTGTAAGCTGAGTCAGTACCATCCATCCTACTGTAGTAGGTTCCCAATGAGAATGTCTGGGAAGCTTGTTAAATAAGGTTCCTACCCTCAGACCTGTCCTCAGGGATTTCCAGCCAGTTGGTCTGGGATGGGCTCTGATGATTATCTTCCAATAAGCTCCAGGGAAACTGGGTGCTCCGTAGGTATCCTGAGGAGCACATTTTGAGAAACGCTGTAGTGTGTATTCATAGGAACATACTTGCATGTACAGTACATCTGGTTGTAATTCCAACAAGTTTAATTCACTCACTGCGAGGACCTTTGTGGTAGGATACCTGCTGTATTTGATGTCAAGAATTCTGAGCTTGAACCTCACACTTTCCAAAAAGCACCTGTGAGAGATTGGATACATGACTTACCTTTTCTGCACATACCCTTTCCTTCTGTGTATATACAAGTTTGAAGGGAACTTTTCAAGAGTGTCCTATGAGAAACACCTCACGAGCTTTGTCTTTCAAATTCTACATTTAAAAAATTTTGTATTTGTTTTTACAAGCTCCACATTTAATAACATTAATCTTTAACATTCAAATAATGTGTACAGAGATAAGAATTAATTTGAATTAAGTTGTCTGAGTATAGGGCCAGCTCTTATCTGTAAATCCAGTGCTGAAAGGGGGAAGGTGTACCAATGCTCATTGTAAGCCCTTCAGCAATAGGTGGGTCCTGGTGACCGAGCAGTGTGCTGCGTCTGGGTCCCTGGAACATGCTGGGTACAGTGAGTTTGGGTCCCTTAACTTGGCCCAGTGCTGTTTCTGCCAGATGCTCCAGCTTGGTCCCTGTGCTGGATCCCTATGCTCGACTCTCTTTGTACATGTCTTGCCTCTTTTCCTTTCTCTCTAGAATGAGTCAGGGAGTGTTTCACAGCCTTCCCTAGCGCCACATTGCTCCTTGTGATGGGAAATACCCACCTCTGGAGCTCAAACCCTGGGAACTGTCTGTGATTTGGAAAGACATGATGACAAGGCATCACTGATTCTCTGTGTCAGACAGCAAGGCTCCAAGCTTCAGCCCTTCTGTCCTCTATAAATCCCCGTAGCCTCCGAGCCTCTGACCCTCACACTCCCTCTTACTTAGAAAAGGCACTAAAGAGAATTTGCTCTCTTGGTTGACATGACAAATAAATGGGAGCTAAGAATGGAAGAAATAGGCATTGATTTCCCCTGCCCCCCTGCAGTGTTCCTGAACATTTGGCTGTGTTAGCCTATAGGATCTTCACTGAAGCCTATACCATAATGATTATTAGCATCTTTATTCTAAATCTAATTATTATATATGAAGGAAAACTTCATCCCTTCATTGACTAGAGTCCCCCAACCCCCTACAATAGGCCAGATATACAGTTATGCTGTCATCACCGACTAGGAATGAAAGCCCAACCATCTACCAAAGCTCATATGACCTGGAATGACAGGGCAGGAACCGGGCCCCAATCTGCTTGGTTCTGCACGTGTGACTACAGTATTCATGCACGTGGGACTCTGCTCTCCCATCAGAGACTGGCTGGGCCTCACTGACCTGCAGGGAGCTGCATCCTAAAGGTTGCTCCTGTCTTTCTTTACTTGTCTTTTCTCCTCACCTCCTGTCTTTACAGTCACCTCATTGAAATGCAGTCTCATGATTCATCAACATTACTGGAGAAAGCAGTTAGATACAATAAGGGGCAGAATTAGTATTTACAAAGACAAGTAGTATTGAGCTTTCCACCTCATCAAGGGCTAAGTGCACACGTTAGCCTCAGACCCTGACTCATGGAAATCCCCTGGAAGTGAGACTGGATGTTTTTTCCCATACTCTCTCTCCACAGTCTTATATGATCCATGATCTCTACATTTTGCCCACAGTCGCGAAAGCTAATGGTATCATTTTCATGCACGGACACGGGCCTGCCAGCTGACAGTGGTTAGCAATTCTTATTACAAATATATCTTCTAATTCCCGAGCTGGAATTGTAAAGCTTTTCTATAGTGACACTGAACCAAAATATCGAAATTGCTGAAGCCTTTAAAGAAAGCAGTGGCAAAAGGTTGCAGAACGCATGCCTTTTCAGTAATGCTGCAGAGAGGCTCTCCAGAATACAGATGCGATGTCTTCCAGCCTTTGCCTGTCACCTCGGTTCACCCTGGGACTCAGGCTCCCAACTTTCACTGCCTTTGGCAGGGATTGAGCAAGGAGAAAGAGAAACAGGAAAAAAAGAGAGAGGGGTGGGGGAGAATGGGAGAGAAGTCTGTTTGAAAAGAAACTTCTGCACAGTTTTGGTGGTTGCTACTATCTGGGGGTGGAAGAGACTTTGCAGGTTGGAATTGGAAATGATAAACAAGGTGTGCATCAGAAACCACCTTTGGACCTATTTGATTGCTTGGTTGCAGTGCTGGGAATTAAACCCAGGGCCTCATGCATGCTGGGCAAGCCCAATGCCACTGAGCTGCACCTGGAGCCCTGGGCCTCATTCTCAAAAGCATTCTCCTCTTTCCTTGGTTCTCTTCATCTTGGCATCTTCAAGACACTGTTCAATAACTCATTGTCCATAACCCCAATGGGGGCATTCTTCTTCTCCTCTCCTTTGGGCTCCCACTGTTCCCCAAACTGCTGTCCCAGAAAAGTAAGTGCAGAAAAGCAATGCATTGTGGCTTTGAAGTTGGCCTAGGCTTCTGTCTGATGTAGGTGACTTATGACTTAGAACAAGATATTTTAGCTCTTAAAGACTTGCTTTACCCATGAAAGGTACTTAGGTATGATTATTTTTTTTAATGTTTGTGGGTTAATGAGCTGAAAAAATAAAGATAAGTATATGAGTGCTATTTGTCTTTTAATTTTCTTTGAGGACCAGATATTGGACCTAGGTCTTCATATTACACTGACCACAGTCCTTTATTATTTTTTCAATTACTATTATATTATCATTATTTTAGAGACAAGGTCTTTTTTATTATTTTTATTTATGTGTATGAGTGTATTGCCTGCACATAGGCAGGCGCACCCGTGTTGTACAGTGCCCATGGAGGTCAAAAGAGCGCGCTGGATCTCCTGAAGCTGGAGTTATGGATGGTTGCTAGCCACCATGTGGATGCTGGGAATCAAACCCGGGTTCTCTGAAAGAGCATCAAGTGCTCTTAACTACTGAGCCATTTTTCCAGCCCTAAGACAGGGTCTTGATAGTTAGCCCTGGCTGGCCCCAAATTGTGACCCTCTTGCTTCCACGTCCTGAGTGCTGGGACAATGCTGGGTGCTGCCAGGCCCAGCGGCTGCTTGCCTTCTTAATAGGTTCATCACATGTGAATTTGGGGGCTGTCTTCCTTAGATGATGGGCTCCTTGAGGAGCTGGCTGGAGCCACAGTTCCTTTGCTGCTCCTGACTCTGCCTGTCCTCAAGATGTGGAGTTTGTTTGCTGTGCTGATTTCCTTCTGCAGGCAGGCTCTGTCTTAATGGCTAGGGAGATGGCAGGTAGTGACCTTAGAGAAAAATCATTGTTCAGGCCTGTGCGTTGGAATGCAATGGGGGAAATCTGTCTGTCTTGTGGTCCATGTACAGGGTCTTTCCCTTACCTGCAGTTTTGCTTTTTGTGATTTTTATTAACCATAGCTAAGCATGATTTGAAAATACTAAATGGAAATTTCCAGAAATAAGCAATCTATACGTTTTAAATGGCTACCATTCTGAGTATACCACCTCACCATCTCACGTGAAAGGTGTTCACCATCTCACCCAGCATATGAGTCATTTCTTTGTTGAAAGTATCTACACCCTGTTTGCTCCCTGACTGGCATTGTTATGGCTACATCACTCAGGACCACCCAAGCAGAGGATACTCCTGAAACAAGTCAGAAGGTCAGTGGTGACCTAGTCCTACATCACAATGCAGTCACTCATCTCATCTCATCATGTGAACACTGGATCATCTCAGATCAT
This sequence comes from Nannospalax galili, assembly GCF_000622305.1. Classification (NCBI taxonomy): domain Eukaryota; kingdom Metazoa; phylum Chordata; class Mammalia; order Rodentia; family Spalacidae; genus Nannospalax; species Nannospalax galili. Next base: position 944,184 of record NW_008342000.1, on the reverse strand, counting down.
CACAAGAAGGGTTGCAGAGCATATAAGTTATTTGAGAGAGACCACATTCATATAATTTTTATTATAATATAGAAAGTTTTCATTATGTATCCCAGGATACATAGGTATGCATATGGAGGGAAAAACCATGGTTTATATACATTTTGGTATTATATGTGGTTTCAGGCATCCACTGTGGTCTTGGAACACATCCCCCGAGGATAAGGAGGGGTTTCTATGTTATTCTCAGGAAAGATGGTTGGCAAGCTTGGATCAATGGATTTTGTGTGGGAGATCATAGACCAGCCAGAGTACCCACCACAAGTGTTTCCATCCTTGTACTCCAGAGTATATGTGGGCAGTGGGTGTTGGTCCCCCTGGAACTACAGGAAGTAGAGACACATTCCATAGAACTGGGTTGCTGTCACCAGGAAAAGGGAATTTAAAACCACAAACTGTGCATTGAAAGACCAAACATGACTTAACAAATTAACCAGCAAGCAAAAAGATGATGGTGGATTTTGTGCAAACAACCTAAATGTGAGAATAGGGAGGATCAAGTTCATGCCCCAATGTCTCTATGAGTATAGATTACTTTATATATTGTTTGACCTTGCCTGTCTGGGTGTGATGTCCCTCCTGGGCTACAAAATTTTCTCGTTGGATTGGAAGATCTCCAAGGCCCCTTCCCACTTTAAATGCCTATTATCTCATTCTGCTACTCATTAAGAAAGAGTTGTAAGTTAATTGAAACAGGATTCTTTTGGCAGGCTCTGGAGAAAACAGTATGGATATCTATAGGTTAAATAGAAGGGGGAGTAATGACAGGCTTTCCCTGGCTTAGGGGAACAGTAATTCAGAGAATTAAAAATAAATAAGACTAGCCATCCTGTTTGGGACAGTGCTGTGCTCTCTTTGGGGAAGAGATATGCAGGAAGGGACATTCTGCAGATTGACTGTGGGAGGATGAGCTTGTCTTAGAAGAAGAATGAGCTCTGGCTATTGAGGACAAGGACAGGCAGGGAAAGCATTCATTTGTTCCACTCAGGTTAATTGTCTGGCGATGACTCAGAATTCCATTAACTAGGCAAAGAAGATGAAGCTTGGGAAAATGAAGGAACTTGGCCTCAACACCAAGCCAGGCCTGGATCAAGACCCACAGGATCCCATGGGTCTCTTGGGAAGGTCTGGGCAGTCCATGCCATATCACATACTTGCCTTGGTGCAGAAATGGGCCAACCTGAAGATAGAGGCCATTGTCAGGTCACGCAATGCTCAGTGGCCAAGCAAGAGCAAGCTGAGGGGTTGATACTTCTTAGGTCTCTAAGAGGGGTTGTCACCTGAAGCTCAGTGCCCCATGTTCCCGCCTCCTAGCACACCTGGTCCAGGGCCTGGAGTAACACAGTAGGAGAGGATTTCAACAGAGTTGAGTCTATGAGACATGCAGACATCCACAGCCCAAATGGGATAGGAGATCTGTGGGGCTCCAGGCTTCAGGGATTGCTCAGGTAGGTCAATGTCTAGCTTTCCCAGACTGTTTCATGCTCCTGGTTACTTTCTCTTTCTGCTTGTGTCTCTGTTCTCCCCTGGCCTTTGTCTACCCTTCCTGACATTTTTCCATGTCCATTTATCTCTTCGGATTCTGTTTGCTTTTGAGATTTTCTTTTCTTATCACTTCTCTATTTATTTCCCTTCCCAGTTGCTTCCTTTCCCCTACCGGGCTCACCCGCCCCATCTTTCTCTGTCCTGGGTCTCCTAGTCTCCTCTCCATTGCTGTCACTGGCCCCTGTCCACTTGGTTTCTTCCTTTGCATGGTTTAGCTGGCTGTACTCAGTCCTCCTCATCAGGCCCATCTCCATCACTAGCTTAAACCTGCCTTTCTGTGAATCTCTAAGTCCTATGGTAGGCTTCCATCCCCAAGGTCTCCTCCTGCATTTTCTTACAACCGCCCATGATACATGTGAGACTCCAAGAGGCCCTGAGAGGTGACTGTCCACACTGTAGGTCCTCAGTAGGTGCCATTCTTGTCCCAATCTTTCTATTCTGTTCCAGGGACACCCCTTTGTCACTTCATCCATTGCCATCTTCTGTATTAAGTAAGCGTTTGTTGACCACCTGTTGTGCACCTGGCATTGCGTCATGTGCTACCCCAAAACCAAGACTATGAAGAACAAGTTCTCAGCACAGTGCTTCTGTTCCCTGGGTGAAATCAGTCAGGCAAGTGAGAAATGGTGATTCCAAGGGGTGTGAGCTGTGCTTGGGAGGGTGTTCCAGGATACCATGGGCCTAAGTCAGGGGGAGCTGCCTAGCCACAACCCAGTCTGAGAAAATGTCCTTTCAAGCTGTGAAACCAAAGGAAGCATTCAAGCTCCCCACTAAAGGAGTGGCTGCATGTGTTCAAGGGGAGGTGGTCAAAGAGAAAGTTCCTCCCATCACTTTCCTCCCCAAGAGAACACACCATTGTTCTGAGAACTCAGCCCAGACTTGAGCTTCTCTCCGACTTTCCTCTCTATTCTTCCAGGAAGAACTTTGATCATTTTCTGTCAGTGGCTTTGTTCCTTCACTGGACAGGGACTGGCTTATGTTTGACATCCCATAGACTAGCATCAAACTTGAACTATAATTCCTCCCATCACTTTCCTCCCCAAGAGAACACACCATTGTTCTGAGAACTCAGCCCAGACTTGAGCTTCTCTCCGACTTTCCTCTCTATTCTTCCAGGAAGAACTTTGATCATTTTCTGTCAGTGGCTTTGTTCCTTCACTGGACAGGGACTGGCTTATGTTTGACATCCCATAGACTAGCATCAAACTTGAACTATAATAAACTATTGTGCTGGATAGCTTTAGTGTCAACTTGACACACCTGGGTTGAGGGAGCCTCAGTTGGGGAATTGCCTCTATTGGA
>NW_008342000.1:939756-941057 GCF_000622305.1 Nannospalax galili | reverse complement strand
ATTGTTGAGTGATGTGGGAGGGCCCAGCCAACTGTGGGTGGTGCCACCCTTGGGCAGGTGGGCCTGTGTTGCATAAGAAAGCTGGCTGAGCAGGGGCCAGGGAGCAAGCCAGTAAGCAGTGTTCCTCCATGGCCCATGCTCCAGCTCCTGCTTCCAGGTTCCTGCCCAGAGTTCTTACCTTGGGCTCCCTGATGAACTGTGACCTGGGAGATGTAAGACAAAATAAACCCTTTCCTCCCTAAGTTGGTATTGGTCAGAGTGTTTTGTCACAGCAATGGAGGAACAAACTAGGACAGAAATTGGTACCAGAGAGTGGGACACTGCTATGACAGACCTGACTTTGGAAGATTGTGGAAGCATTTGGAACTTTAGGCTGGAAAAGCCATTGAGTGCTTAGAGTTTGTTGCTGTGGAGCTTGGAACAGTTATATTGAAAGAGTTGTAGACGATGGAGGCCTGGCTTGTGAAGCTTCAAAGGGAAGCGGAGACCAGCAGGACTGTTTGCGTGAGATTTTAGATTGAGAATCTGTGGGTTCTGGTCGTCTGGGGCTGAAGAATCAGCTGTGATTAGGAAAAGACCAGAACCTGAAGCAAAACCTTTTCTTTACTGGGACAATTGATGCTGGTTAGCTGGGGCTGAAAAATCAGCTGTAAATAATAAGAGACCAGCATCACTGTGGTGGAGTCTTCTGGGAGGTATTTCCTCAGGGTCAGCACACAGAGGGGACCCACACCTCTATTTCAAGCTGGAAGCAGGACTTGGAAATGTATAAGAGTCTCTTGCATGGTTCTGGTGTTGAAAGCATGAAGGGGTCACAGAGAGCAGCTGAGGCTTGGCACTCTGAGAGGCCAGGAAAGGCCATAGGTGAAAGTGCCACTTCAGTTGCAGCAAAGACCCCAGGATTGAAGGGGTCATGGAGAGAATCTGAGGCTTTGCACCCCAAGAGGCAAGAAGAGCCCATTGGTGAAGGAGTAGCCTCAGTTTCAGTGGAGACCCCAGCTCTTTGGAAATGCCTGGACCATGGGTCAACCACCAAGGACAGCAGTAAGTGTGGAATGGAGCTGGCCATAGTTGAGACTTTTAAAAGAGACTATGGACTTTAAAAGTGTATTGATTTTTTTAAGGACTGTGGGGTTTTTAAGGTTGTACTATCTTAGGTTGTGATATTAACATTATATCTTGGGGACAGAAATTGGAAAGTTATGGTTTAATAGTGATGCTTGTGTGTCAAGTTGACAAGGGGTCAATTGTGCTGGATAGCTTTAGTGTCAACTTGACACACCTGGGTTGAGGGAGCCTCA
>NW_008342000.1:921357-939669 GCF_000622305.1 Nannospalax galili | reverse complement strand
CGAAGGGAGCCTCAGCTGAGACATTTCCTCCATCGAACTGACCTGTGGCCATGCTGAGTGATGTGGGAGGGCCCAGCCCACGATGGGTGGTGCCACCCCTGGGCAGGTGGGCCTATGTTGCATAAGAAAGCAGGCTGAGCAGGGGCCAGTAAGCAGCATTCCTCCATGGCCTGTGCCCCAGCTCCTGCCTCCAGGTTCCTGCCCGGAGTTCCTACCTTGGGCTCCTGGATGAACTGTGAGCAGGGATATGTAAGCTGAATAAACCCTTTCCTCCCCAAGTTGGTAGTGGTCAGAGTATTTTGTCACAGCAGTGAAGAACAAACTACGACAACTATCAATAGAGATTATTTACGTATTTATTGCCGTGTTGGGGATGAAACCACATACCAGTCAAGGGCTCTACAACTGGGCTCTATGAAGCTCACAGAAGGCATTGTTGATAGGTGGATAGATGAAGAGTTAGATGCATAAAAATAAATTAATAAATGAAAGACACTAAGGTTGAAAGGATTCTGAGGCTGCCTGAGCTTTCTTTACCCACTCAAATTCCCATAAGAACCACCACATCCACCAGTGTTCTGGGAATCTGGAGAAGGCTGATCCATCATTATCTCAGGCTGCAAAGCAGTTCTTTTCCTCCAAGAAATCAAACTAACCCTCAAACATTGGGTGTGTTTTGTGAATGTTTCCTGCAAGCTAAGGCCTAAATTTCGAGAAGTAATCAATTCCAATTGATTGGCAAAATCCAACTCACATTCTCTGGGCCAACTTTGGAAGGTAAAGTTCATTAAAAGCAGGCCTCTGGCAAGCTGGATACCCCTCAGAACTGCGGTAATCAGGGCTTTGTTATGCCAAGTAGCAGGATCTGCCCCAAAGAGTCCCTGGCATGGTTTTGTAGGGACTTGCCCATCTGTAGCAGCATTTTTTGTAAATGAGTAATTTGACCATGATGGAAACACATGAGGCGCTCACAGAGCTTGCCTGGGAAGGGCTTGGAGAGAACTGGTGGAGAGAAGAGCAAGCTTTTAGCTGTGGGGTGTGGAGAGCTGGTCCTCCTGGCCTCTCCTTCCTGCACCAATGTGTGTTCCCCTGCACAGGGAGATTTCTGTTGGGATCACCATCAGGAATGTACTTTGGCCTTTGTCAGGCAAAGCCTTGGGTGCCTTAAGGTCCCTTGGAGGGGAGGCACACATATTTTCTCCTCAATTGTTTGTGTTTAGAGACTCCAAGGAGCCAGGAAGGTGTAAATTTCTTCCTGAATATGCACAGAGCAGCACTTCTGGAAGTCATCAGTTCAGGAAGCAACTGGCACAGGGCCTCTGCATGAGCCTGCCAATCCCAAAGCAAGAGGCTAATTTTAACCAGTACTTATGGGGCCCCATCAAGGGCCAAGCGCTGTGCTGGGCTGTTAATGGGCATAACCACTTTCACCAACTTCATAGCAACCACCAGAGCTGGTGGTCATTGAAGCCACGATTTTAAAACAAAGCCCAGTTATTAAGAAGATTTTGAAATGTTTCAGTTGAAATTGTTCAAAGGTTATACAAAAGCAAGTATGGATTTTTTAAAATGTTGGGCTAGGGCTTTGGCAAGAGGCTTTTAATTTTCATTTTACATTGTAAGCATGTTACTCATAAATTTAAGGAGTGGTTATTAAAATGCTTATTATAGAAATTTCATAAAATAAGAGCTGGAGAGATGGCTCAGTGGTTAAGAGCACTAACTGCTCTTGCAGATGATCTGGGTTTGGTTCCCAGCACCCACATGGTGGCTAACAACCATCTGTAACTCCAGTTCCAGGGAATCTGATGCGCTCTTCTGATCTCTGTGGGCATTGCACAACAGTGGTGCACTTACATACACGGAGGCAATACACTTATACACATAAAATAAAACTAATAAATAAAATGTAAAAAAATTCATAAAATAAAGGTGAGAAAGAAAATTTCCACCAATTAGATATGATTAGCATTTACATTTTCATCCAAGGATGTATGTTAATATAGATAAATGGTCAGGTCAGGATTTGGCATGGATTAAGTAGTGGTTTCTCCTTTAGCAGGGCTTCTAGAATTTCTTCTTTTAGAAGGAATGAAGGGATCCACATTAAGATAAGGCCAGACATGACAAGCTTTGCTCATAAATGACAGTTCACAGTCCCATAGTCTGTCTGAATGAAGCATTTTATTTGCTTATTAAATGATCTGAGGTTGAGCAAACTTACATGAACACATGAACTAGCTCCAAGGCCTTTAAAAGCCCTTGGAAGGGCTGGAAAGATGGTTCAGGGGCTAAGAGCATTGACTGCTCTCACAGAGAATGCAGGTTCAGTTCCCAGCACCAAACCATGGATTTCTTCTTCCATCTTTCACCAAGTATGAACCAGAGTCCAGAAGCATCTACACATAGAATGTCAAGGTGGTAAGATGTCTAGTTGGGAGAGGTATATAAGAAGTTTACTGAGGTAGAGGTACCAATAGTGTCTCTTCAAAGTATTGGCAATCGCAGGAAGATATTCCAGGGAAGGGTCAATGGGGGTGGAGTTTGAATAATATGATGAAGTGTTACCATGACATACGTAAGTGGCTAGGGTAATAGTGGAAACAGCTCAGCTAAACCCGTGGTTGTGGTGGAACTCTACCTCTGTAGTATCTTATATCTGGGGGACCTGGGACATGGCTGGATCTACAGCCACAGATGAAGCCTGAGTGGTGGGCTGGGGCCAGGTCCTGAAAAAATGGCACGGATAAATGCACAGACACTAAAGTTCCCCCTCCAAGTGTAGTGTGGGAGGATGGGCTGGGGCTCTCAGGAAAGGAGTGAGAGAGAATTCTGCACAAGACAGCCACCCCAGTCAGGTGATGTCTGGGGCTATGGCGTAGTTCTGAGACTGACCTGGGCTGGAACACACCTGGTTACTTGACCCCATGAACTCGGGTAGGAGATGATGGCAATGGAATAATGTGGTAGTTGAAGCTTTTCACCTCCTGACAGATAGGAAACAAAGAGAGGCAATGGGGGAAATGGCCAGGAAAAGATTCAGCTCCAAGACAAATCCCCAGCAACATACTGCCTCCCTGTAGGCCCCATCTCCTGCTTTCTACTACTTCCCAGTAATGGCATTATATTATGATTCCTCTAAGGAATTAATCGATTGCTTGGATCAAAGCCTTCAGGAGCTAACCACATCTGGAAAGGCCCTCACAGTTACCCCTCAAGGTGTGCTTCACTAACCTCCCTGGTGCTTCTCAGTCCAGTGAGGTTGACAGTCAAAATCAGCCAGCACAGATAGCTAGGTCTTAAGAAGTCTTTTCCTAGGGCTGAAGAGATAGCTCCGCAGTTAAGAGCACATCATATTATTAAAAGGACCTAGAATTTAAAAGGATTTGGTGTCAGGAGCCACATATGCAGGAGGACATAACATCGTTTGTTTTCGAGTCTGTTACTTCACTTAGTATAACAGTGTCTAGATCCATCCATTTACCTGCAAATTTCATTATTTCATCTTTCTTTACTGTTGACTAGAACTCCATTGTGTAAATATACCACATTTTTGTTAACCACTCGTCAGTTGAGGGACACTTAGGTTGCTTCCATCTCTTCGCTATTGTGAAAAGAGCAGCAACAAACATGGTTGCTCAAGTGTCTCATACCAAAGGATGAGTCCTTTGGGTATATGCCAAGGAGTGGTATAACCGGGTCATATGTTAGGTTCATTTTTAGTTTTTTAAGAGTTCTCCACACTGTTTTCCATAGAGGCTGCACAAGTTCTTTTGAATTCCAGGTCCTGTTAATAAGATGATGCTATACAGCAGTCCCTTCTGCATGAAAATAACTACCATCATCATGACTTCGGCTGAGCCTGATCGCTAAACATAGTCAAAAATGGGCTTGTTGACGGTTGTGCTCATTGATTAAAGGGGTGCCAAGCAGGGTCACTGGACAATCACCTGAGTATCCAGCCACTCTTCCCAGCCAACTAGTCCAGCCTTGGAAGACAAAAGAAAAATGAGAAAGAACCCAATAGAGGGATGCTTTTAGAAGCCCCTGTCAAGAAACTCCAATGGACTCTCATGAACATTTGAAAATTGCCCTGTTCTGACTTTCCCTGCCTAGAACTTGTAATGCTAATTACTCTTGCCTTAGTTCTTCACATCTCCTATTCATGATTCAAGGACTTTCTTTTCCCTTTAGAGACAAGAGTTATACAATTTGGGAGTCTTTTAGATAGACCCACTGAAGGAGTACTCCAGTTGCCTCACCCTGTGTCCCTATTTGGCATGGAAGAAGCCAGAGCAGTCTGTGTCCCTATTCCCTATTGGCAATTTGGGTAACCCCTTCAGAGGATGATGTGATAAAAATAGGAGATAGGAATTGGCTAGGAAGTTAGGGTTAAAAAGACCCTAAAGAAAAGTACCTAGTTTCATAGTTAAAAGTCAAAATGTCCTTGGGCCTCTTAGCAACATACTCTGTTCCAAAGGCCAAAAGATGTCAAAAGTATTTGGGAGCTTGTATCCAATCCTTAAAAGATTTTAGGGTTACCTCTCCAGAGGGGAGAATGATGGAGGGGAGGGAGTGAGCATGGATTTGATCAAAACACCTTATATACATTTATGAAATTCTTAGTAAAGTTTTTGTAAAAGTTTAAAAAAAAAAATCCCAGGCAGGGGGGAAGAACGCAGGATGTTTTTGCAGAAGATCCGGGTTTGATTCCCAGCATCCACATGGCAGCTAACAACTGTTGGTGACTCCAGTTCCAGGGGATCTGACACCTTCTTCTGTCTTCCACAGGGATTGTATAATGCACATTCACTTACATACCTGCAGGCAATACGCATATACACATAAAATAAAAATAGTAAATAAAATTTTAAAAAGAGGTCTTTTCCCATACATTCAATCAACAGTTCTGTTCAGTTTTGTTTTGTTTTAAGACCAGATCTTGAATGGTAGAATGGCAATATAGGACAGTTTAGACAAGAGAGTACAGTATCCATAGAGAATTTAGCACCAATAACATCAGAATGTTCTTACCACCAAATGGCTTTGGCCATTGAGTCATCAAGCTTTCTGGAAAATGTAAGCTACTGCCATTTAGTTAACTTGTACTTCCAGTAGACACCCTGAAATTGGTTTCTTTGAACAGTTCCCCAGGTGTGGATTTGAGGGCATTTGAGTTAGTTAAGGATATTTTTTTTTTTTTTTCTGTCTTTTTGAGACAGGGTCTCCCTGTAGCCCAAGCTGTCCTGGAACTCACTATGTAGACCAGGCTGGCCTTGAACTCACAGAGATCTTCCTGCCTCTGCCTCCTGAGTGCTGGGATTAAAGGCGTGCGCCACCATGCCTGGCTAGTTAAGAATATCTTTAAGGGCTTCAGTGTCCACCCTTGCACAACACTTCCTTATTTGGCCTGAGTCCTCAGATTCCAGAACAAACTTCTCTGCAGTATGGAGAGAGCCGCACAGCTTCTTACCAGCCAATTTTGTAGCATATAATTGTCCAAGCCTCTGGCCAGGAGGAGGCACACAGCCTCTCTCCAACATAGAGAAGGCACTCCCAAGCCTTAAATAAACCTCTTAAGTCATGCGATGCTCCCTAAAGACCTGAAATATTTGGCCTTTTTCTGGGATGGCAACAATACCTTTGGCAGAAGATAGAAAAATACTGTTCCTGCAGGAGCTGTGTCAGGGCCTCTGGGAGTTAAGGCTCTAAATAAAGCTCTACAGTGAATGGAGGGGGGTTGGAAAGCAATGGAGGGCAGTTCTTCCACAAAGTATTATTAGAGATACTTCCTCCAGGTTGAGGGCAGATCCTGGCATCTGCCCCTGAGGAGCTTAGGGACCAAGGCTGTTCTCAATCAGAGCTCTGAGGTTGTGTTGTAAATTGCTGGAGGCACAGTGTGAGGGAACTCCAGCAACAGTCTTATCGTACTCATACCCACAGGCCTCATTCTTTTCTACTGAATCACTCATAAACAGATTTTGGAAGTTTTCTTTGGGGATGGGGATGGTGGTGGGTGAGGATGAGAGAGGGATACCTGAGCACAGTGACACAGCCCCCCAAGAAACAATACTTTGGATGTTCCTCCTCCATTTTGAATTAGTTCTTCTTGAACCAAATAATATTGCTTCTCCAGAGAAAAGCCAAGTTCCAACTTCCTCTCTTGGTCTTTGAGTTTTGACCAGAGGCTGGGCCTTCTGACCTATCTTCCTGCCCAACACCCCCACATGTGCAAAATGGGGAGAGCCTCACAGTTCTTCCTGCATTTCTTGGGTGCCATCTGGACTCAGGTTAGAGTCTGGAAATGTAACAGCTGTTACCTTAATCATTACGTGACATAACTGACTTGTAAAAAGAAAACGTATATTTTGGCTCAAAGTTTTGAAGGCTCCAGCCCCTGATCAGGCAGTTGCATTTAGGCTTCAGGCTTTGGGGCTGGGGGAAGCATCATATCATGATGGACACCCATGATAATATTATGAAAAGGACTCCCTTTTCATTTGTGTTTTAAAAGGCTTGATTTTACTCAACATTATAAATATATTTCTCTTTCTTCTAGGCATTCAATATGATAACTTGTTCAATATTTGACACTTTAATAATGATAGAGCAAAACCTGGTTCCTCAAAATGAGACTCAGGAGGAAGAGGCTGAGGTCCCAATATCCTCTTCAAGGACATGTCCCCAGTGATCTGGAGCCCCCCTGCAAGATTCCACCTTTATAAAGATTCTGATATCACACAATAATGCCCAACTGAGGATTAAGCCTTTAACAGGTGGACCTTCGCGATACATTCCAGCAATTTGTTTTCTTCAGATACGGGATTTGCCTTTGATGGCTGAACACAAGTCACTGTTGGGCCAACCTGCTCCTGGTGGTATTTTCCCAACAGCTCAGTCCATTCACATTCTCCAAAGCCAGCCAGAGGTCCCTAGTCCCCATTCCCTACTGAAACTCTGTATTTTCACACTTGTGTAACCCATGGCAACACTTGGGTGTCGTTGGGTTTAATCCCGAGTGCTAGGATTAAAGACATCATGGGCTACCACACCCAGCTGCTTCAAGTTTTGTCTCTTGCTGACCAAGGAGGACAAATGTTCTGCTACATGCATTGACTAGTTCTGCTTCTCTCTCTGGGAATTGCCAATATGATCCTCAGGTCATTATTCTGGTGGTGTGTTTAGCCCTTTCCCTAGTGATCTGTAGACATTTTTTATGTGTTCTCATTATTAATCTTTGGACTGCTATGTATTTTGAGTACATTTTTCATCTAACTTTCTAAGTCAATTTTTTTCCCTTCTTTTCATAATATTTGTGTTTTAAAAGGCTTGATTTTACTCAACATTATAAATATATTTCTCTTTCTTCTAGGCATTCAATATGATAACTTGTTCAATATTTGACACTTTAATAATTCTAGAACTTACTTTTGTGAATGATATTGGGTAGAAACTAGGTTGTAATCTATTCAGTTATGTCAAAGAAATAGCCAGTTGCTCTCAATCATTGATCGAATTGTCTAGCATTTCTCGATTAATTTGAAATACATCCTTAGTCATGGAGCATGTGCCTATATGCGTTTTCTATATTAAATGTATACATAATATGTAAATGTATAGGAATACACAATACACAAGTATATAACTGTACATGGATTCATTTAATATAATTTACTGGAAATATATATGGGGGAGGGTGAAGAAGATGCTGGGGTTTTGGGTGCCATTTTTAGGCTTTTTCATTGACTACTAGCTTATGGTATAACAAACTATTGTTGTCTGTATTGCTTAGTACACATGTAAGTGATCAGGGTTGCCCACCACTTGAAGGCCAGTATTTAGGAGACAAGGACTGATAGGAAAGGAAAAGAAAAAAATCAGGTATATTCAAGAACTGACAATCTTGAGGCTATAGGATTAACCACTGTCTTAGAGTTGACTCTTTGAAAATTCAGGGACTCAAAGGGCTTTGTGTATTAGTATATATTAATTTTACATAATGGTTTTCATTATAGCATTTTCATATAATATACGTATATATACATATATATGTATATAAATACACACATAGGGGCTGGAGAGATAGCTCAGCAGTTAAGAGCACTGGCTGCTGTTGCAGAGGACCTGGATTTGCTTCCCAGCACCCGCATGGCAGCTAACAACCATCTGTAACTCCAGTTCCAGGGTGTCTGATGCCCCCTTCTGACCTCCATAGGCATTGCACCCCATGGGTGCACTTGCATGCAGGCAATATTTTCGTACATGTAAAAATATAAAAATAACAAACACACGTAGAATGTGTTTTGCTCATATTGATTCTCTACTACCCTCTCTTACTATTTCATCTCCTTCCTACTCCTGCTGATCCCATCCTCTTCCCAACTATTTCTCCTAAAGCTTTCAATTTTTTTATGAGCAAGTGAATTGGAATAGAAAGGAAGTACAGCAAGAAAACAGGATAGAAACTACGTACCGAATGAGACCTTCATTAGCCAGTGCCAATAGGCCCTTTTTACTTATTTTCCAGAACATCACAATGGACCTTGACTTCCGATGAAGTCAGTTTTGTAGCTGTTCTCAGACACTCATATTCAGAGAACTGGAGACTAAGCACAGGTGTTACAAAGTCATCGTGTGCTGTGAGTTCTGCAGATTTAATGAAGGATTTAGCAGTTGACAACTTACCTTGATGGATTAAAATTGTGGACATCACAATGACAGCCTCTCAAAAAGTTATTACATATGTTTAGTAAATACATACCTTCTTTTACCCAAGATCCTTATCTTTTGGAAATTTTCAATGTCAAGTGAGTGGACAGATAAGATGTTTTGAAACAAAAACCCAGCATAGAACTGTAGAAATGGGCAGCAGGCTCCAATCTTAGCCAAAGAACTATTGGACAGCTAATTACTGGGTGAGGAAGAGCTGATCTTCTTTAAGGGAGGGACTCTGAATAGACTGACTAGACTCCAGTGGATGAACTTGCACTGAGGGACATCTGGGGACTTAATCGGCCTTAGCATAAATGACAGAATACATAGAAGTCAGTGGGGTGGTGTGGCTATGCGGAGTATCAATGGGGAAGAGGGTATGAAGATGATTAACATGTTGTATATGAAATACACAAAAATTTAATAAAAATATACCCAAAACAAAGTTATGAGCTAAAGAAAACATTGACAAATCTAAAAAGATTAAATTAGCACCTAATATTCTACATTGCAACCTAAAATAGAAAAATACATGAGTAGAAAATCTGGTGATACCCAAATGCCACAGGCAACAGCATTGTAGCAATGCTAATGTTTTCTATGATGATGGAGGATGACAGCCTTAGAGGGAGTGGGCTAAAGGGCCTTGGAGAACCCTTCATACTTTCTGTGCAACTTTTCAGTAAATCTAAAATTATTCAAAGAAAAGGTTTATTAACCTTTTAAAAAATTGGTGTCAACTTGGTGTGACAGTGCGTGTGCAGGCATGAGCTTGTGTCCACAGACTGTTTGTATCCCAACAGCCGCAGCACTGGAAGTGTGGGGCCTTAGCAGTTCCTGGCGCTGATTTGCCTCCTGTGTATTTCTAGAAGGAATATAAGATGCTCTCTGAAGCCCCTCCCACATTCTGTAGGTTGGGTTATCTGCTGTGTTAGGAAGTCCTAACTCAGAATTCTTCATGCAGCTGCAAATTTCAAACCCAGTAGCTGCTCAATGAGTTTTGTCTCCAGGCAGGTGTAAGTCATCAAGTTGTGATTCTGAAAGAGCAGGGAGCTTGCATCGGAAGAAAATCTATTAAACTTTAGGCCAAGAAACTGACCAGCTGTTGTCCTTTGGTACTTAAATTCTCAGTTTTCCCACCTGTAAAATGGGGATTAAAAGTTTGCTGCTGTGACAATTGAATGTGGAACCATGAATGAGGAACTTTCTTTTTGGAACCTATCACGTTGCCAGTGCTTGGTGGACACAGTGCCCAGTGGGCACAATTCCTGTCCTCCGCTCTTGCCGCAGTCAACGTTCATTCACATGAGTACAGCTGTGCAGCGATCCCGGTTAACAGCCGACTCAACGCTCTCATCTTCTGAACCCTCGACTTACTCAGTGCTTACATTTCTTTCTGGGTGTAATCTTTCCAGGGTGATACTAGATGGGGAGGACATCTGAGTGGGAAGGAATTTTTAAATGTACCAGGAAATAAAACAAATACCAGTGTCAAATTTCCTAAAAGGCCTGCACTCGGGTCCTGGTAGAGTTGGAACATAGACTCCCCTCTGGATGCAGAGCAAAGAGGTGTTTGCTATGGCCCTACATCACAAAGCTCTGGAAAGAGGACGCCCATCTCTATCACAAAAGGCGGCTCCTGGAATTATGCAAAGTACCACCTCCAGGGGGCGCTAGGAACACCCCCATCCACATTCTGTTTCCCCTAAACACATGCTGAGAAACTGAATTATTCAGTCCCTCTAGGCTTGCTGTCTCTGCCTGTGAAATGGGGACAGGATTCAATGAATCACTAAGATCTATAGCATCCAATGAAATATAATTTTTTAATGAATTTCATTAAAATTAGTTGCATAGACTGTATCGCTAGAAGTCAGATTCTGAGAGAGCAAACCTTCAGAGTTTGGCCTGTTAAGGAAAATCTGCTTCTCAAGGCAAGTGGTCTCCACGTGGACATGAGTTTTATAATTTTTGTTTTATATCTTGCCTGTTCCTCATGTATATTTCATTTTATAAAATCTATTACATAATTTAAAGAAACCCAAGGCAATCATTTTGAGAGCAAGTTTTATGTTAACAAGTTTATTGAATGGAAAAAAAGAAACCAAACACATCATCAATCAGCAAATGTAGAAACAGCAAAAGACACAGAAACGCCATGCAACATTAAGCTTCCAAACCCATTCTCAGCCAGCAGCGATGGTGCACACCTGTCAGCCCAGAACTTGGGAAGACGAGGCAAAGTGATCACAAGTTCAAGGCCAGTCTGTGACAGAGGAAGACCCCGTCTCATTACAGAAAAACGAGAACAATAACAACAACAAAACCTGCTCTGTTCATACTCCAGTAAGCAGGCTATGAGCTGTTCCTCCTGTGTCCACACCCCCACACCCCCTTCCATACCCCCACTTCCCCATGGCACAGGGACAAGTTCAAGGTTAGGGCCACTTCTCTGTTCTGCTCCTAGTCTTCTCCTACAGCCTTGGTTCTGGGACAGGGATGGGGGTATATTTATCACAGGCAAAGTCAGACATTCCTCCCTTTTGCTTTTTCCGTCTGAGGAAAAACAACACACCCATTCCTCTAAGCGTCTTTCTGTACATGGAATTCCCACGTCTCTCCTTGTCCCCTATTTGGTCCTGTTTCATACAGTCTTGTTGCTGTATTTCCTGCCCCCGCCCCACACACACACCAGGCAGTCAACGAGTGCTCAAATACTCTTTCCTTCCTTGACATGTTTACTCTCAGCTCCTCGGCCCTGAAGATGAGAACAACAATGCCTATTTCATGGTGGTAAAATCAGGAGAGAGCTAATGTGGTCTCGCGTACCCTCCACTTTGCTGCCTTGGCTCTTTGACTCACACAGCTGCCCATCCAAGGGACAAATCATTTTGTATATCTTGTGGAACTCAGTGGAAGAGAAAGTGCTGGATCAGGTAGAAAACACCCTTGAAGTTCTAATATGGGGTTCCAAGGTCTCAGAACTTCTGTCCACTCAGTTTTCTGAGGGCCCATGGTCCCTCCTTTGATTCTGGATTCATTGGCAGTGAGGGCTGTGGTGTCGCAAGGCTCTCACCATAATCCAGTAAATCTGACTAGACAAAAGAGCTTCAGTGGCCCTGTCATTTAGGAGCCAAAGGTTGTATGAAGGTCATGGCCTCTTTCTCCTACATCCTCTCAGAGCCACTGAAAGCAGTCTCCCTACTTCTGTTGCTGGTCGCTGGTCTAGTGTTGTGGCTGTGACACTTGACAGGACTGGGAACATATGGAAATCAGCTTCTGTCTGCCCGTGGAGGTGGTTTCAGTTTTCAGTCCCAAGGAAGTCTTGGAATGCAGACAGGTCTCTCTCCTGCTCTGGAGAGTAGACTGTTCACAACACCGGTCTCAAATAACTTGTCAAAATCAGGAGAGGGAGGGCAGCAAAGGACCTCCTGGGGCTTGTGGCCTTAGGAGTCCTTAGGAAGCAGAGAATCCACAAGGTGCGTGAAGAATGAGATGGAAACAGCTACCCTTTGAACCTTTCCATTACTGCCTGCAGGACGCCTCACTAATTAGGCTGCCTCCCTGTGGCCTGCCATATTCTTTTGATCTATTTGTTCCACCTGGGCTAAGTTTTAACTGCATGACCTTGGACTAGTGACCTACCACCCTGAACCACAATGCCATCATCACCTGTGAAAAAGGAGAAAAGAATGTCTTGCTGAGTTAGTGGGAAGGTGAGAGCTGCTAAGGACTATTGTAAGGGACAAAAAGCCATTTTCTCTGTCACCTTCTATGTGTTTGTAGTGGGAACACCCTGGAAAAAAGACAGATTAATAAGAGAAATATAAAGAGATGTTTAATAACAGGAATGTGTTCAATATACATGGGAAACAACAACTTCAGGCTTCAATACTATCTTTCTCTGAAGCAAAGGACCAAGGAAGGGAAGGACTGGTTAAGATAAGATGGCTAGGGCTGGAGAGTTAGCTTAGCGGTTAAGAGCACTGGCTGCTCTTGCAGAGGACCCGGGTTCGACTCCCACCACCTACATGGCTACATGGTGGCTAACAACCATCTGTAATTCCAGTTCCAGGGGAATCCAGAGCCATCTTTGGACCTCCACAGTCTTTGCAGAACACAGGTGTATACTCATAACTCATAAAATAAAACTAATAAATAGTTTTTGAAAAGATAAGATGGCTAGAAAGACATCATGAAATAAAAGTCAGGTTTGTTACGCAGACCTAAGTTGGTATTCTCCATGGAGTCCCAGTCTATAATGATCCTGTTCTCCTCTTACCAAGATGTGAATGTATCTTACAATGAGTAACTTTCTCAGGGTCTCTGCTGTGTCTGTAGTTTTTCAAAATGGCAGCTCAAAATTATCTGTATACTTGAGTTATATTTTAGGGGTGGTCTGTCCTGGGGTCGGTCTTGCCATCGTATTATGGCAAGGTGTTGTTTTCAATTTTCTTTCACTTTATTTCTCCCTCCCTTTATCTTTGTAACCCTTCTTAATTCTTTTGCAAGAGTTACATCCATTCCCTTTGCGATGGCATTCTAGATTCTCAAGAAGATGTTAATTGCTAAATCATCTTTAGATCTACAGTGCCTAGAACAGCTGATGGCCTTTGTATCTCCTTAGTCTTTAGTTCTGTAGTTTAATTTACTGCGAAGGGAAAAAAGATAGAAGCGCTGGCTAACCAAGGCTTCACTTAGTATGCAGCTCTTGTCACATACTGCTTTCTATTCCTACTAATGATCTTTGCACTCCTGAGGCCCTCAAAATGCACCTTGAATTGAGTCCCTCCATCTTCCCTCCATTGATGGCCCTTTGGATAAATCTGAGTCTTTACTACCAATGTGTTCCTAGCCTGTGTTAGGATTTGGGGATGGAGAGGAACCGAGATAGGTACTATCTATCTGAGGAGGGTACTGAGATGAAATGAATCTCTTTCAGCATAAGAGATTTATTAATCTCACATAGCATGATAGGGGATCTGGAGGCGGGGAGAGACAGAGACAGACAGACAGACAGACAGACACACACACACACACACACACACACAGAGAGAGAGAGAGAGAGAGTAGGCTTGGAGAGGCCCCCACACTCTCCTCTTTGGTCCACATCTGTAGGATTATATTGAAGACTTTACTTTCAACACTGTATCTTCACCATTATTAAACCCCAACCTTGTGTTGTTACATGGTCTGTAGCCCAGTTCTTACTTACTTTGTATACCAGAATGCTTGAGTGATCGCCAATATGCTATTAAGGGAGATATATCACATTATGTTTATACTGATAGAGAGAGAGAGAGATAGAGAGAGAGAGAGAGAGAGAGAGAGAGAGAGAGAGAGAGAGATTATTAGTTTTGCCACCAGGAAAAGCAGGATTCCCCTTCTTAAAGGCTTCTGGGGATAGGGGAGGTCCCATCCCATGAAGCAGCAGGCTTAGTTAACATGTAGTTAATTAGGTGCTTGTGGTCAGCTTGCCTCTGGTTCCTGAGCAGCAGGAGGAAGAGGGAAAGAGTTCAGGGTCAGAGCAGGTGTTGTCTGTCAGCGCCCCACAGCTGGTACAAGGGTAGAGAGGATGCAGGGAGTGTGGCCAGATCTGTGAGGCCACCACACTTGCGATCTAACAGTCTCGGTTTTAATTCTGGTAATAAAATCTTGGCGGTAATACCAAGAACCCGATTAATGTGGAATTCCTAACAGCCTGCCAAGAACTCAGAATGCTTGAGACATTCCTGAAGTTGCTGCTTAGTAGCATTCTTGTAGTCCTAGTACATGTAGTCTGCTTTTGGGGGTATAATGTAGGTATTTGATGACTCTTTGATTATTGATGTATAAATTCTAAAATTTAAATTTAGGGAGCTAGAAAGTACAGAAACTATGGATTTAAATCTCTTTGCTCTTTTTCAAATTTAAGACTCATTTTCTTATCTTTAGGATTCATGCCATTAGAAAATTAATTTCCTATTCGTCACATTATTGAGGAAATACTGCATCTGTTTGCTGAGTGGGCTCTTAAAGGCTGCATCTCCTTCCTTTGTTAATTTCCCCACTGCAAACTCACCCATCTGCTCTTTAGACCCTGATCCTGTGGACAAGTTCCATATACAAAGCCTAATAACCACAAATCATCAAGGCTGTGGTCTTGCTTCTGATAGATGAGGTCAGGTCAAACTCTGCATATTTAAAACATGTGTTTCCTAACTTACCACCTCATAACAAAGGAAGGACCAAATCACGTCCTCATTAGCTTCAAAGAGAAATACTGGTGTTTGTTTTTTCCCTCTTTTTCTTTTTCTTGCCTTGGCAGAAGATTTAGTTTTGCTTAAAGGAAATACAGATGACGCTAATGAGACCGCAGTGTCTTAATTTGCATATTAGATGAGATAAATATTGAGCTAATTAACACTTAGAATGAATTTTCATTGCTTGGTACATTGTTCTATGGTGATAGTAGCTCTTTCCTACTTACCCAGGAGCAGAACAATTTGAAGGGAGACTCATTTCTACACAAATACTTAGGGTCAACCAAAAATTATTCCCAGGAAATTCCACCTAGGATTTTAATTTTAATTTCTAAGCAATCATGTGTCTTCTTTCTGGCCAAATCTGATCACTGCTGGTAAGGGAAACCAACAGAGGGTCTGTATACAGAACAGAGCCGAGCATGGGACTAGACAGGGGAGTCGGTCTCATCAAGCCTTCTGGAGCAGAAAACATAACACTATTTGGAACAGTTATTTATTCTAGTAGTAGGACAGTCTACAGGATCCTGAAGAAAATCTGTCCACTGATGTTTTGTTACAACTCAGGAAGACAGACTGTTCAGAACCATTGGGACAGGCAGTAGGAGAGGTATTGGGTCCAAACATAGAAAACTGGGAGTTAATAGCCAAGAGATAAAGTGACCAGTGGATACAGATCCACTAAATGAAAATATTAGAAATAAGAGGGATTCTGGCTGAGCTATGATAGTAGGATTCCTGATAAAGATAAGCAAGGTGATCATCACTGCCTGGGGGAGGGTGTTACCAGGGCCTATCCAAGTCCCAGGGGTGCCTGTTGAAGTTAACAGGTTCTTGTGTCCCAAGGGGGTGGGACAGGTGATTAAAAAATAGAAGTAGAGACAGCTTATTAAGAAAAGGAAAGAACTCCAAGAATGGGAATGGGCTAGTGAGCTGAGAGAAAGGCATGTACCCCAAAGCTGAGCCAGGAGACTAGTGACTGTTTATAACCTTATTGGCATAGCACCTGCCTTCCCTCAAGCTGTGATTTTTCTCACTCTTGCTTTAACCCAAGTGGTGAAGGGTTTCCAATCTTTCTGTCAATTGGCTCCTTTTATTTGCTAATCTTGGTTCTCTTCTCTCTAGTCCCTATACTGCTGACACAATGGTATAGGCTGGGGAGCCTGCGCAAACACCAATGGTAATCAGATCTCAAGCATATCAGGTATCAATGTACAGGTGGGTCTAGGAGATTCAGCAGCCTGCAAAGTTTGGCTAAGGTTAGACTCTTTGTCAATGTTATAGCTTAAAATGCAAGTTTGCAGAAAGGAGTTGACATGAGATTACCCATCAGAAGAGTTTTATTAGGCGATGAGGTAATAAGAAATGAGCAGGCCTCCAAGTCCAAAAAGGAGCTATGTGGGAAGAGACAGTCACACATAGTGCATGATGAGGCCCTAAAGGGAAAGACACACTCTTCAGTTCCCAGAATATCAGGAGGGATACAGGGACCTTAAAGGGAGAGTGAAAACCTTATCTTCAAATCCTGAGAACAAAGGGAGTTTCTGCCTCATAGATCTTCAGGAGAGTGAGCAAGCATCATATCACATTATCTAGTTTGGCTTGGCCTATGTGTAAACGGACATGGAGGTTGGCAATGGGTAGGACCATAAACTTGTCTTGCAGTTGCAGGGGGAGGCCTGCAAGGTCACAGCATGCTTTCTTCCTCAACTCAGAGAAAGAGAGAGAGAGAGAGAGGGAGAGAGAGCATGAATATGAATAGCCAGATTTCTAGGAGAGGAAGAGAGGCAGCTAGAGGGGTCTGTGATGGAATAATCAACAATTTGCCCAGATCAGTGTAAAAGGGAGGTGTGGGTACCTTTCTCCAAGGTTAATTTTAAGGCAGCAGTAGCAGAACATGAGTTCAAGTTTGGGGTTCTTGCGAGCAGGCCCCTATTTGCTGTAGAGGTTACATGCTTACGAAGTTGGTCCCGTCTAGAATATGAGCTTTGTTCAGAAAAAGAGAAAAGGAAATAAGTTTTGAAAAGGAAGTGATACTTCCCATTTAGCACATTTCAATGAACTAAGTGAATATAATTGAATTTAAATGAAATGATATTGAAAAACAAAATGCAAGCTTGCTCTGACTCCACTGACTGTTCTCCAGAGCCAGGGAGATCCAAATCTGTTTGATTCCGGATTTTGCTGAGTGGGGCACTGGACTCCCTCTCCTCCTCCCACACTCTGAATCGTTTCCCTGCTTCAACAATGCTTGTTCAACTTTCAACTTCTGAGTGTTAAGTTTTGCTCTGCCTTTTGTATTTTAATTGCTTTCTCTCTTGCTTTTAATGAGCAATCAGGGCTGTTTCTTTATTGAGGACCTGCTGGCAAATTTCAAGCAGTGTGTGTGCATATGAAAGGAACAGGTGAAATCTCATGCTATGGCGTGATTAGCTGTGGGGAGACCCAGAATAGCCATCTATCTAAGGGAAAATGTCCACTTAACTCACAGCCTTAATTCAAAGGAAATGTCAAGTACTCAACTATACGCTCTGTGGCAATTGAAGAAAAGATTGGAATGAAGTTTAGAGAAAATAACTGAGACCTTAGTCACTGTGAGGAAATTAGCTTTAGGTAGGTGTGTATGCCTGTGTGTGTCCATAGGCGCGTGTGTTTAATGTCTAGCATTATCCATCAGAATAAACTCCACAGCAACAAGTAAGCTGAGCATACAGGGAGTACTGTGGGCTAAGTTAGAAGTCCTAAACTCATTACAGACTAAAGGGCTCTCTTAGTGCAGGCCAAGCTGCATTTTAGGATTGCCTAGTCCTGCCTAGTCCTGCCTAGTCCTCTTTACCCTAGATCCTCTTTCCTTCGGTTGATTTGTAATGATGTTGCTAGTAGGGTATTTGCTTTTCCAGACTTCTATATTTTTCTCCAACCACCCTCCTGCCCTGCACTCCGTTGGCCTCCAGTACTTGTACGTTGATTGACTGGCAGAGGCACAAAAGTGTGGGAGGCCCATCTGAAGACTTTACTCCCTGAAGGACTGCTAACCACATGCCTTCAATTAGTACCTCTCCTCCTGGCTGGAGCCCTTCAGTATGACAAAGGCATCAGGTTACAAAGGGACGCAGGGAATTGTCCTAGCAGTACCACAGATGTCACACATGTCCCAAGCTCTCAGAGACAGCTGAACTCATTGATAACTAACATGGCTATGTGTCTGTGCCATTTTTATGGGGCTCCCTACTGCCCTGAAGGGCAAACTTCTTGATTTAGAACTATAATATCCATTCCCTCAAATGGACAGTTTGGTTACTTAGGTCAAATTGAGCAAGTATTTTCTATGAGCTAATTTCAGAGAGAGAGAGAGAGA
>NW_008342000.1:908347-921157 GCF_000622305.1 Nannospalax galili | reverse complement strand
CAGAGACAGAGAGACAGAGAGAGAGAGAGAGGAGAGAGAGAGAGGAGACAGAGAGAGAAACCTTTAAAGTAGCAAGTTGTAATTCTTTATAAAGGAGAGTTTCTTATTCCCAGCATCTCAAAACTATTGAAAAATGATTTGTTCTCAAAACAAGAACTGGACATTTGGAAGGTCTTAGTATTCCATTATGTTAACTGCAAATATGGGTGAGGAATCACATCATCTGTATGTATGTGGGTGCTTGTGATCTCTTGACTGTCTTCAGCATGGTCCACTCCTTGTCAGTGTGAGCAAGTTACATTTCAGGTGTGCCTCTCTCACAGGTAACTGTGAACTGTTGCCAACTGAGGCTGCTTGAGTTGCCATCATAAAATACCTGGAGTGGGTGGCTTTCACAGAGAAACTTCCATAGCCTTGAAGGCTGTAAGTCCTATCAGCAAGGATGGTTTCTGGATCATCTCTGTATCCTCAGTTGGCTGCCCTTCCATCTATGCATGCCTGTGTCCTAACTTCCTCTTTGAAGGATACCAGTCAGATTTAATAAGGAAACCTCGTTTTAACTTAATTACCTGTTTGAAATACAAATGTTCCTCATTCTGTAGTTCTAGAGATTGAGGACTTCAGCACATGAACGTGGGGGGAGAACAAAATTTAGCCCCAAGTCCCCATCATCTCTCTTCCTTTTTTCCGAGTGTAATTTGTCCAGGAGTAGAGATTAATGGAAGACATTTGAAGAGGCTGAGGTAGATATGCTCAGGGAACAGAGGGTGAGTGACCTGCTCTGTCCTTTGTCTCTAGTCCACACCACCCTGTTTATGTCATTCAGCTTTCTGTGGTTGTGACAAAGTACCTGTGAAAATCTCATCTGAAGGGGGAAGAATCATTTTAGCTCAAACATTCAGTGTGTGGTCACTTGGGCAGTGTTGTTTATTGACTGCCATGAGACAGAACATCATGATGGGGAGTGTGGGGGGAGCAAAGGAGCCCACCACATGGTGGCTTCCAGTAAACAGGGCAAGTGATTAAGGAAGAAGTCAAAGACAAATTATACCCTTCAAGGGCATACCCAAAAGACCTAATTCCTTTGTTAGGCCCTACCTCCTAAAATTTCCACCATCTCCCAATAGTCTATTGAGCTATGAACCCATGAATGGATCAATCCATTGACAGTGTTAGTGTCCCTGTTCCTATGATCCACTCACCTCTTAGAGTCATCACTTTCTGAGAGTCCATCCTCACAAACCTGATCACAAGAGGAGGACAAAGCCTCCACAAACCCATGCCTTCTCTGCTTCCACTGTCAGTAAGATGCTCGCAGTTGGTTGCTGAGTTTTACTTTATTGTCGATAGTGTTGCATTTAAAGTTTTATTCATGACGTTAAGCTGAGATGAGGCACATGGTGGTACATAAAAATGTAAGGGTTATGAGGGAAGTCAGGCCTAGCCACTTGCGCTGGATAATTTCAGTTGTCAACTTGACACACCTGGATAGAGGGAACCTCAATTGAGGAATTTTCTCCATTGGATTGACCTGTGGCCATGTGTGTGGGGCATCTTCTTAATTGTTGAGTGATGTGGGAGGGCCCAGCCCACTGTAGGTGGTGCCACCCCTGGGCAGGTGGTCCTATTGTGTATAAGAAAGCAGGCTGAGCACAGGTCAGGGAAATAAGCCAGTAAGCAGCTTTCCTATTGGACTATGCTTCAGCTCCTGCCTCCAGGCTCCTACTCTTGAGTTCCTACCTTGGACCCCCTCATTGGTGAATTATGATCAGGGAGATGTAAGCCAAATAAACCTTTTCCTCCCCAAGTTGGTATTGGTCAGTGTTTGGTCACAGCAGTTGAAGGTAAAGTAGAACACCACTGTACTGGTTTGTTTGTCTTTTACCACCCTACCAAAATACCCGTAACAGGCTACTTATGGGAAAAGGGAGTTTATTCAGTGCAGAGACCTGCAGGCTCAAATTCCAAACAGCAGGAACAGATTCTGTGGTGAAGGGCATCTTAGGCTGCATCACTTCTGGGAGTGGGGGGCTGGTATCTGCAGCAATGGCTGGTGCATAGGCCTGAATAAGCAAATGATTATTTCCTGAGTTATGAGCACAGAGACCTGGGTGTACCTAGGCTTGTTCCCTTCCCAACAGTCCTTTTGTATAAACTCAAGTGGGCTGTATGAGAATTATCTTCTGAGATCATGACCTCCATAGGAACCAAAATCTGCAGATACTTAAATCCCTTATATAAAATGGTGTAGTCTTTCTATATAACCTATGCAATCCTCCCAAACAGTTTGAATCATCTCTAAAGTACATGTTATATAATACAATGCAATGCAATATACATGTGTAATAAATATACAGTGCTTATACTATTTTGTTTAGAGAATCATGAAAAGTCTATATATAGTTCTGTACACAATATTTTCTCAATATTTTTAATATTTATTTGGTTGAATTCCTGGGTGTAAAACCCATGAACAGGAAGGGCCAATTGAATAGCATTTTATGGAGAAAAGAAATCACATGTCTCTGGTCATTTGACTTTTACCTTAGAGGTATGAAGCCAATTTGGTCATTTTGTCTCCAGTTGGTATGGTATTTCCATGTCACCTCATCCTCTAAGCCTTAGAAGATGACATTGTTTGCATTGTTATCAAAGTAGAGCATGGAACCACCTAACGATATGGGTTTTCAGGATGGTCCAGAAGATAGTTCTAGGTAGTACTGGAAGAAATCTGGACGATTCTATTTATGGTTATCATTATTACCACACTTTCCCTCAAAATATCAAGAGATTACCAGTAATTAGCTGGACCCAGGAGAAACAGATTTGCAATTTTTGTATAGAGGTCAGCAAAGGAACCTTAATGGTGGGCCCCAGAATGAAAGAAAGGCAGAAATTGATTTGAATACCAAGTTTTTGAGCAAGGAAAGAAGAAACTCATTCCGCCAGTTTTATTCAGTCTTTAGGTTGGGCCTGGATCCTGAGCAAACCAGACTTGTTTTTCCAAGTAATTAATGGTCTACCCAGAGACACAGAATCATAACTCATCAATGTGGTGAGATGCTGGTCATGCCATTGCCCTTTGATGTGTGGGAGTCACTCATTTACTGATGCTGTGCTGTTGCTTAGTTTGTGGCCTTTTCTCTTGGGAGAGAGTCCTGGTTTAAGGGTATTTATTGGCTAAATTCTACTGCATTAGAACCTTTGTTTCATACCAAAGCAATCATCTTTGAAAGAGTGGGAACTCACCCCCTGCTGCCAACCCAAAGCTGAGGAGAATTAAAGCTCTTGATCTGCAAATTGATCGACTGTTAAAGTCACAGCGTGGGGTGTTGCTGTGCTTGGTCTTTGTTTTGTTTTGTTTAATATCTGCCTTATTGGTTGGAATGGCACTCTTCACTTAAGCTACATGGGAAGTGCTTCTTGATGAGTTATGCCATGGAGGGTCCAATTTGTAGGATAGATAACAGGTGCTCTTTTGGGAACATTAAAATGACATTGTTGTAGAATATTTATGCTAATGAATAACTCAAGTGATCACTGAGCTGGTGGCTCAGTGAGTAGCAGTCTTTGCCTGAGGAGCAGGTAGTGATGTCAGCCTCATGTTCCCAGGCCCTTTTTGAAAAGGTAATAAGAGAGACACTAGACACTCCCCAATGGCTCACCTGCTGTTCTAGAAGCTTTAACACATTAAAGTCATCCTTTAGCAAGTTCTGAATGGACTCCATGGTAAAAATGAGGAAACAAGCTCAGAACGTTAAGTGAATTACTTGAGGTGACAGCCTATC
Source organism: Nannospalax galili (assembly GCF_000622305.1). Classification (NCBI taxonomy): domain Eukaryota; kingdom Metazoa; phylum Chordata; class Mammalia; order Rodentia; family Spalacidae; genus Nannospalax; species Nannospalax galili. The sequence goes on along the minus strand of NW_008342000.1, from coordinate 917,369 downwards.
AGAAGAACAGCAGGATTTGCCATCATGAGATGTTTTTCTCACACCATATATATATATATATATATACTTGCTCCTGGGCTTTCAAATTCCACTGGTTGGTTTTCAAGTTGGCTTGTATGTGTTTTCTATGATGGAGAGAGGTAAAGCATTGAGAAAGAGTATAGTCTCACATATGAGAAGAAGTGGGTGCCCATAATCCTGTAATCCTCGGCCAAACACATCTGATTTCTAAAGACCCTCAAAGAAACCGAAGTAGCAGGACCTAGTGGGAAAAGTGGGAATGGTTGTTAGACAAAACCATTGTGCTGTGTACCATTTAAGGATGAACTTTTCAAACTTTTTAGAACAACCTAGTGCAGAACATTCTTTGATGATGATGATGATTATTATTATTACTATATCAGACAGGGTCTCCCTGTAGCATCAGCTGGCTTGGAACTCATTATGTAGCCCAGGCTGGACTTGAACTCAAAGAGATCTGCCTGAATGTTTTTTTTTTTTAATTCCTATTTATGTGTAAGTCAGTGTGTGAGAGTGTGTATGCCTCATATATATAGGTGTCAGTGGTAGCCAGAAGGTATTGGATCCCTTGCAGCTGGAGATGCGGGCAATTGTTAGGTCCTCTGGAAGAGTAGTGACTATCATCTTTCCATACCCCAGTGTGGAGCATTTTAGAGAGAATAAAACAGATATAAAGGTGCTAAATGAATCATCCCCAATTATTATATAACCAGCAGACAGGGTTGGGATTTCAGATTACTGTCATCCCATTCCCAAATCCACACTCCCGCTGTTGGGTTACCATTCCGTTTAGTAGGGAACAAGTGGGAAAATAGAGACACATTCTGATGGACTGTGACAACATGAGGGTTACGGCAAATAATGAACTGTTTTGTGGAATGACAGCCAATGAAATGAGGCCATCTTGTTGTGTGAAGGATGTCGGGGCTGTAGAACTGACCAGTGTGGAAGGAGGACCAAACTCCAGCTGTAGAGAGAAGGGTTAAGAGGCCCTTTCATTTTGCAGGTGAGGAAGCAGATATACTGGATGTTCTCTTTTTGAGACTGAACACATGCTGTGTGTGAAATAATCCTTAAAATTTCCCTGAATACTGTCTACTCTTTACACTCTCTGCCTTGCTTCTAGGATCTTGAAACTGGTCAGATATTTTGTTTATTTATTTTATTTTATTATTGTTGCTATTTTTTAAATTTTATGATGCCCTGCAATAAAGGCTAGTCTGGTAAGAAGCAGATAAAATCTACCTGACTTTGAAAAGTCTGATTGGGAAAACAAGAGTTTATGTCATGTTCTGTTATGGCTGATATTTGAGACAAAGTGGTTATATTGGCAATGGTAGTTCATGTTTGCAGGGGGGCATTTAATAGCACTACACAGGCTGGTCCATGGCTAGCTATACTGGGGGGTGGACTTCAACAATGTTACACCTAGGGTGGGTTATGGCTCTTTCAGGGGGAAATTCAATACTGTTAAACAAGATATGTGCTGGCTGTGTGCTCTGGGCTTCTGATAGGAGATAGAAAGTGATTCCTGCTAGTGCGAAGGATTTAAAATGCACAAGGCAGAGATAAAAGCAGAAATTTTTCCTAGGGCTTGTGTGAAAGCTGCAAAATGCTGCTAATCTTGAGATTAGTCTAAACATAAAACTAAGTAGGCTGAGCTTAGAAGCTGCCCATTCTGAGCAAACTAAGGGTTAGGATCATGGTTCCTAGGACAGAACTGGACAGTCCAGTGCATAAAGACAGACCATAGAGAGCAAAGGTCTCAGGCTCATGCATTCATTTAATTTATTGAGGGAATATTATAGTGATGATTAAAAACAGCAGCCTTGCCCCTTAGAGCTCATGTTCTAGCACCTGAAATGTGGCTAGAAATGAGCAATAGTCTCCCCTGCATGGTGACAGAGTATGTGACACTCTGGGGAATAGCTTTTCAAAAGGGGGTCTTATGGAATGCAGATTCTGATTCCTTAACTGTGGAATGGGGCTTAGATGGCCCTGGACTATGCTGCCACTGGTGGTCACTGTCCTTTCTGTCTGGATCTTTTATGTCAGTGTGTAGAGTAAACATCATTTAGTTCTCCTTGCACAGACTGAACTTTGCCGTACTTCACAGGTCTGTGTATCCTCTGAGGGACTGACTGGAGATGGGGAACTTGACTAAGTGTGGAGACCCAAGTAGGTCTGGCCTTCCTCCTACCGTGATCAACCTTTCAGCATGGAGAATGCTGAGGAACAGGCCTTCACACGTTCAAATATTCTGTTTTGCTCAATTTGGAGGACTGCTCCCACTTGCACAGAACTTTGAATTGGCCCAATTTGGCACTTTTATCACCTTAGATTTTGAAGAGTAGCGCCCCCCCCCGCCCTGCAACCCACACTTTTTTAATCTCAATAAAATTCTCGTTTTCTGGACCCTGCATGTCAGTGTGATGGTCTGTTATAGTTCTGGGTCATCTCAGCATCATGAGGCATCATACATGTGCTCTGTTTCTTCACTGCTGAGCTATACAACTCAGAGGTTCTCTGCATATGAACCTGAGTAATGACCTCCCAAAACTGGGAATCTATTTAAGGTGAATTTCCCTCCCATCTTCCTTCTCAGTAACTGCTACAAACAAAGCTGTTCTGACCTCAGAATCAATGTGGAGAGAGAGCACAGAGTGCAGCAGGCTATCAGGAGGATAGCAAGTTTGCAAATTAGATCCTGATGCGCACTGAACATAGAAAGTACAAGCTTTCTCATTTGGCCAGACACCAGAAGCTTCTGGCAAGAGAGTACCAGGAGAGATGGAGTTTCATCACTAAGAAAGGGGACCGACACACAGTCAGTGAGACAGAGGAGTTTCCCAGATGAAAAATGCAGTCTAGGGTAAATGCTGTTGGCTCTAAAATATGAACTGCAAGGAGAGTCATTGTTTAATCATCTGGGGCCTTTAAGCAATTCATTGTTTTTTCATTTTCGCTCTTCTCTCCATTCTAGCTAACAGTTATGTCTGCACTGCCTACCTTTCTCCTGCCAAATGGGCGTGTAACAGAGTTCATGAAGGTCTTATCCAAGAATCATACAAAGAAGAGGAAATATTTAACCTGGAACAAGGTCCCCAAATTTAAAAAGTACTATTTTGTGAACTTTTCTAGTTTGGTTGTGTTTTTCTTTTTCCCTGCTTTGTTTTGTTTGAACCAGTATAGTCTCTGCTGGCCTGGAAAACTCTATGTAGACCAGGCTAGCCTCAATCTCACAGAGATCCACCTGCTTCTGTTTCCTAAGTACTGGGATTAAAGGTATGTGCCACCATGCCTGGCTTGTGAACTTTAAAAAAGCATTTTATTTTTATTTTATGTGTATGTATGCATTGCCTGCATGTACATAAGTGTACCCATGTTGTGCAATGCCACAGAGGACAGAAGAGCACTGGAGTTGTAAGTATGGTTGTTAGCTACCACATAGGTGTTGGGATTTGAACCCAGGCCTTATGCAAGAAAGGCCAGTGCTCTTAACTGGTAAGTGATCTCTCCAGCCCCGAACATTTTTATTCTAAAAAGTATTGTGTGAAACTAGAATTGGCCATAACATCAATGGTAGCCAAGCAATTCCTGATTTTGGATGAGAACGGTAACTGCATTGTATTTACTTGCAGATATCTATAGATATCTAGGTTCCCAATAATTAATCTTTAATAATTGCCATGCATTGTGCCACCAGCACAAGGTAGCACAAGACTTCCTGGGCTTACGTTTCTTCCAAAATGCCCCCAACAGTTTCCATTTCAGGCTCTGTTTGTATAAATATGGTTCTTGGAAATTGGATGGCAAACCCAGCCTTTTCCTCTTTTAAGAGCAACTCAATAAAACCACTAAATGTTTCAGGATGCCTGAACCATATTTTCAGTCATTTACAGCTAAGGAAGAATTCTGTCTTTCCAAGGAATGGAATAAATAACTGGACACCTTCAATAACCTGCTAAACTTCAAGAAGAGGTTAACGGTGTCTACAAAGGTAAGCACTCAGTTAGCAAGCTTGGGATACCTTCATAGCAACAGATCATGTGTGACTGGTGGGAGGAGGTTTACAGCAGTTTATTGCCAACATCATGGAGCTTGTGTTTATTTGTTCAGTCGTCTGATACATATGTGAAGGTATGTATCTGGGAGCCATAGGATGTATACATGACTACAGCCCCTACCTTTGCCATGTAATATGTGAGAAAAACACAAAAAGACCATACAAATATAAGTTGATACCGTGGGATCTGGAACAATGGTGGCTTGGTGCCAATAGAGTGCATCATGGTGGGAGTTGACCAGGTTAGAAGGGTTGGAGAGGCTCCTGGAAGGTCTAATAATAATACAGCCTTTACTGGTTAAGGCTAACCCATTAATCTTTGCAATGCCTGAATTTTTCTCCCCCATTTTGAGTTCTTCAGTCTTCTGTTTACCACAACAGATAAGCATAGAAGAGGTGACTGAACTCATATCACATGTGGGGACGATGAAGCCCAGAGAGGAAGAGAGAGAGCAGTCAGGTGAAGCCCGGTGTCTGGTGTACCCTCGCACACATCTCTGACATCACCCAGCCATGTGGAGATGGCTTCTGTCTGGGTTTACTTCCTTTGGGGATATGTTTTACAAATTAAGTCTGATCAGAGTGAGCTGTGACTAGCCTTTGGAAAGTACCCAAACTCTGAATCACTGAAATGAAATACTTTCAGCTGCTCTGTCAGCTGCCCCCTCAAGTCCTTACCGCTGTGTCTGAGGACGAATCTCCACCTGACCCTCTACATTCGCTATTAAGTTGCTACCTTAGTTGGACTTGAACGCTTCTGAAGGCAGGAGCGGGGCTGCCTGCCTTTGGGTAGCAGCACCTACTGTCAGGATCTTCAGAGTAAGATGCCAACACTTCTCCAGTGTTTCCTGCCTGGTTGAGAACAAGACTTCTGGAGATGAGGTAGAGGGCATGCAAGATTAGAAGGACACGCAGCATCTGGGGGTTTGCACATACGTGTGTGGACCTTTATAGGCCAGGATTGACATATGAGGATGAGCATGTTTTTTTTTTTTCTTTTTGATTGTAGATTGCCCTACTTCTTCCGAGTCCATCCATTTTCCAACAAATTTCATGATTTTATTGATTTTTCTATTTTTATTTATTTTCATTTATTTTTCTTTACAGGTGAATAATATTCCTTTTGTATCTGAATCACTTTTCCATAATCCATTTATCTGGTGATAGACATCAAGATTGGTTGCATTTCTTCACTAAGGAGTGGATATAGCTGGGTCATACAGATGTTCCATTTTAAAATTTTTGAGGAACCTCCAAACTGATTTCCATAAAGACTCCTGCAGGTAGGGAATGGAGGGGAAGTCTTCCTCTTTCCCCACATCCTCTCCCACATTTATTGCTAGATTTCTTGATAATAGCCATTCTGTCTAGGGTGAGGTGGTATCTCAGAGTAGTTCTAATTTGCATTTCCCTGATGACTAGGGATGCTGAACACTTTTTAAAATAGTTAACCATCAGTGGTTATAACTGGAGACTTCACATATCCACATATTCTTTTAAACTGCTATCAATAGTGCGAGCTAGGAAATGTCACTCTCCCAGAGTCACCTAGCACATACCCCAGGTAGTAGATATGGAGCTTGTGCTTGTTTATTTAGTCATCTGACATATGTGAAGATATGTTCTGGAAGGCCATAGGAAATACAAATGACACAGCCCACACAGCAGCTGCAACCATCCATCACTCGAGCTTCGGGGATCCAATGCTTCTTCTGACCTTTTTGGGCATTGCACAACATGGATGCACCAACCTACATGCAGGCAATACCCTCAGACACAAAGTAAAAATAATAGAATAGTAAAAAAGGAAGAAAAGGAAGGAATGACGGGGTGGGGGTAGCAACCCAGAGACACAGAGACACAGAGACACAGAACAAAGGAGGCAGCTAGGTGGTGAGATTGGATTACATGAGAAAAAAAAAGAGTGCACAATGAAACAAGTGTCCTGGGACTAGAGAAATGGCTCATTGAGTAGTGGATGAAGAGCTTGCCTTGCAAGTGTTGTGAGGATCTGAGTTTGGATTCCTAAAGCCCATGTAGGGCACCTGTGATTCCAGAGCTCCTACAGGGAGATGGGAGGCAGAGATAGAAAAACCCAGAAGCTCCCAGGCCAGCACACTTGGCTATGCAGTGGTGAACAATGAGAGACCCAGTCTCAAAAAAGGTAGACGGTGAGAGCATTAGCTAGGATTGTGTTCAGATCTTCACACACACGCTGTGGCACACACATGCCCACACTTACATACACAAATGCAAACACATACACACAGAGCAAAAAGAAGACCCCTGTCCCTGTGAGACTCATGGGTGGCACAAGAGAGCTCAAGAAATCTTCAGAGAAGGTAGACGGGCCTCCTGCAGGTGGATGAGCTCACAGGGAAGGGTCAGGGACACAGTGCTCCTGCACAAGGTCAGTTCTCTAACCTAGTGCTTTGGGCCCTCAACCCTTTTGACATTTTTAGCTGAGTCGTTTTTTGTGGGGTCTATTTCCTACATTTCAGGATGCTTAGCAATCCTCTAGTCCAAATGGGACAACTAGAAATATTTTTAGACAAAATCGTACCCTGGGGACACAACAAATCACCTCTGTTTAAAATATTCCTCTAACTCAGTATCGCTGGCAGTGTCATTAGCAGGACTTCCCTGTCCTCTCTGCCAACAGTGAAACCGGGACTAATGGTTACAACATTGGTAGCTGCAAGTGTGGAGTTGGAAATCACATTTGTTCCAAGCCTTTGCAAGAGTCTGCCCGGTTGCCCAGGGGTAGACGGGCCAAGGCAACCTTTTGGACTTGGTTTCTGGGGCTTTGGTCTGTTTCCTCCTGCTTTGTTGCTTGTTCCTGGCCGGTGTAGCTTATCCAAACAGGCAGAAGTGCCCTGTGCAGAATGTGAGCAAACTGTTGACTTTTAATCCCTTTAGGCATGCTTTATTAATGTGCTTGCATATCACACTGTGAGCAGATTCATTCATTCTCTAACATTTACTCAGCCCTGTGTCCTAGGCATGATACTCAGTGCTGGGGACAGAAGGGTGAAAAGACGACACCCCGACGCCTGTGCCTCTGAACTTTGTTTCACAGCAAGAGACAAGCACAAAGATCGCAAGCATCACAGCTTCCGTGAAGGCAAACTGAACACTTGGTAGACGGAGGGATGGGAGAATCTGCTGCATGAGTCGAGGCCTGAAGGGTGGGCTGAGGCCAACTGTGTGACTGTGAAGTGGGTATTGCTATGACAAAACACTGACCCAAACCAACTTGAGGATGGGTTTATTTCATTCTACTCTTCCAAGTGATATTCTATCACTGAGAAAAGCTAAGGCAGGAACCTGGAGGCAGGAACTAAAACACAGACCATGGAGGAACTCTGCTTACTGGCTTGCTGCCCTGGCTGGTGCTCAGGCTGTTTTCTTATAAAACCCAAGACCACCTGCCCAGGGGTGGCACCACCCACATTGTACTGGGCCCTCTCACATCATCCAATAATCAGAATACCTCACAGATATGCCCACAGGCCAATCCTATAGAGAGATACTTCCCTAATTAAGGTTCAACTTTCTAAGTGTTGAGTTGGCAAATGAAGCTATCCAGGCAGCACCTGAGGTGATGGCTGTTCCAGGCAGAGGACCAGCCAATGTGAATGGCCTCTGGTAAAAAATGGCTACGTCTGTTTTAGAAAGGGAATGGATGCATGTGGCTGGATTTGCAGAGATTCTCCATCCTAACATGAGTGGCTGATCATCAGAAGTTCCAGTTACTCTACAGATTTTCAGTACAATGACATTTTCATGTGAAAAAGAGAAAATCCAGACGTCCCAAGGGCTTTCTTTTTTTCCCTTCGGCTTATCATCAGAAGTTCCAGCTCCTCTACATATTTTCAGTACAATGACATTTTCATGTGAAAAAGAGAAAATCCAGACTTCCCAAGGGCTTTCTTTTTTTCCCTTCCTTTCTTCCTTTTTCCTTTCCCTCCCTCCCTCCCTCCCTCCCTCTTTCTTTTCTACGGGTCTCCTACTCCTCCCTTCCCTTCCCACCCTCCACATAGCCCCCCTCTACTTTCACAACACGCTAAAATCTGTAATCCTGCACATCCCTCTCTAAAGTCATACAGGTCTCTTATTTTCTTAATAAATCTTATTTTACCATTAATGTACACAATTTTAATTGAGTTAAATGATGAGTTTGGCTATCTTAGCTTTAATTATATCCTGCTTACAAGAAGTTCCAGTGTGACTTAAAACTTATGAAAAAAAATAGTAATTGGTGATGATTATAAAAAGTCTTCAATCTGGGCTGGAGAGATGGCTTAGTGGTTAAGAACACTGACTGCTCTTGCAGAAAACCTGGGTTCGATTCCCAGCATCCACATGGCGACTAACAACCATCAGCAACTCAAGTTCCAGGGAATTCAACACTTTCTTCTGACCTCCATGGCACTGCATGACACCAGTGCATTTACACACATGCAGGCAATACACTCATACACATAAAATGAAAATAATATATAAAATAATTTGAAATTTTTCCTAAATCTGGGACCTGTGATACCCATAGAAGCAGGTTTGAAGGAGTTACCAGTGATGATATTTGAACAATGTGTGCATAAAAAGTCTTAAGTATAGCAACGAGTTGCAAATCATTGAGAAGAATAACCAGCAATTCCTAATTCAACACCAATAACAGACAAATAAGGGGAAGAGAAGGAAGCACCACTTACAGTGGAACATCAAGTGTCGAATGTGCCTGGTGCTACAGTTGAGAAATAGCCACTGCACAGTCAACTGGGAGTTCATCAGGAAAGAACCAGCAATAGATGAGAAACGAGTGTTTCCACAGTCCTAACAGTTCTCCCACCCAATGCTTATTAGTTGAAAGGGAAAAAGCAGACATTAGACAGTGGAGAAATTAATACCTTTCTAGATGATCAATATCAGTAT
>NW_008342000.1:867278-900124 GCF_000622305.1 Nannospalax galili | reverse complement strand
GATGATAGCTCAACAAGGCCTTCTCAAGCAATAGAATTTACCCTTCTCATTTTATTCTATAGGCAGTCAAGTGCTACTTTTCTCTTTCCTTCCTCCCTCCCTCCCTCCCTTCCTCCCTCCTTTCCTTCCTTTCTTGCTTTAGAAAGGCTCTCCTGTAGCCCAGGTTGATTTCCAACTTGCTATGTAGTCAAGGATAACCTTGAACTTCTGATCCTCCTGTCCCCACTTTCAAATGCACATGGGCCGTTCCCATTTGAGGCTGTAGCAGGAGCATCTCCAGGTGCTGCCTCTGGGATTCATCCTCTGAGCCTCTATATGGTTCCAGTCTTGCTTTCCTCCATGCTGCTTGGGCTTACAGGCTCTGGCTCTGGCTCTCGCCATCAGTGAACCCACCAATGCATGAGTTGGCCATTCTTCTGGTCTCCATTCTGCTCTGTGAATTGCTCTCTCTTGGATTCACTTACTCAGTGATCTGAGCATGTATTGGATGGAGGAGACCTCTTGTCTTATGCACACCAACACTTTCTCCAGAGAGAGACCATGGTACCATCTCCTCCTCTTGGCTTTTCTCTTTCCTTGTCATGGACTGCATTCCTCTCCTGCCCCTTTGTCTTAAAGTTTGCCTAGAACATGGTTCTAACTGTCATGACAGATTCCATTAATATGACCATGATTTACCTACATTCTGAGTGAGCCTGTAGTTATGGAAGTCTGGAAGTCCTGGGGATCCCAGGAAAACTAAGCCACAATTTCTTCCTTTAGAAACCTGTCAGGAATTAGAAGGAACCAGAATTCCTGGGACTAGGAAGCAGCCCTGTTGTTCGATGAGAAAAGGCTGTGGTTTGAGATCCAGAATCCTGAGCTAGAATGCACCTACAAAAATGTAGGAGCAAGCCATGTATGGTGACCCAGGATTTTAATCCCAGCACTTGGAAGGCAGAGCCAGGCAGATCTGTGAAATCTAGGACAACCTGGACTACACACCAAGTTCCAGACCAGCTGTAACTACAAGGAGACCCTGTATCAGAAAACAAAAATTAAAAATTCAGGAGCAGGGCTGAGGATATGGCTCATCCAGTAAAGTGCTCGTAACTCAAGTCCAAGGACCTAATTAGATTCTAAGCACTCATGTAAAAGCCAGATGTAGTGGCTTAGGTCTGTAATTTAAGCACCAAGGAGAAGGACAAAGATATCTTGGGCTTGTTGACCAGTCTAACCAATTGGTAAACTCTATATTTAGTGATCGTCCATGTCTCCAAAAATAAGTGGAGAGAGATTGATGAGGAATGCCAAATTCAACCTCTGACTTCCAGGTGCACCTACACACACAGGTGCACACACACAAAATCATATGCATAAAAAATATGAAGCTTCCTCATGCAACAGAGGGCGGTGAACGCAAAAATTCACAACTTGCCAAAGTATAGAGAATAAGACACTGCAGAGCGTGGGTCCCTGGGCAAGATTCCTATATCAAACCTCACCCATCCAGGGCTCAGGTACCGTTGTGGAAGGGGAGGCAGAAAGACTGTAAGAGCCAGGGCAGGAAGTGCATCACCATAAGGAAACAGTCCTACAGGTACCTGGGAACTTGCTTATATGAACCTACAGCAATAGTGACTGCATGAACAAGACCCGTTCAGACATAATCAGACAAAAACCAGCATAGAACTGGGGAAACAAGCAGGAGGCCACAACTTTGGCAAAGAACTATTGATAGCTGATCACTGCTGGGTGTGGGAGAGTTGCTCTTCTTTATGAGAGTGATGCTAAACAGACCGAACAGGCTCCAGTGGATGAACTCACACCGAGGGACATCTGGGTACACAAACTTGACTCAATAGGCCTTAACATATATGACAAAAATGCATGAAGTCCTGTGGGCAGGCTATGTGGGTGGGGAATAGAGAAGGGGGGGCTAAATATGATTAAGATGTATTGTATGAAATCCACAAACATTCAATAAAAATATATCTTTAGAAATATGTTAAAAATGTAGGGGTGACTGAAGAGATGGCTCAGCAGGAGGTGACTGGCTGCTCTTGCAGAGGACCTAGGTTCAGTTCCCAGAACCCACATGGCAGCTAAAATTCATTCCTAACTCCAGTTCCAAGGGATCTAACTCTTCTGTACTCTGACAGCAATCATGATATGTGTACACTTATATACTCTCAAGCAAAACACACATACACATAAAATACAAATAAATAAAAATAAATTCAGGAGCTGCAAAACCTCAGGCAAGTAGCTGAGTTGTGGTACCTTACCTGCATTGCATGCTACAGACAAGATGCCTGAAAGCCAGAGCAGTGGAAGATGTGTGTATTGTGGGTGCCCAGGTGGTGGTGGTGGTGGTGGTAGTGTCTGCAAGTGGCTTCTGCTCCAGGACATTAATGCCCAGCCCTTGTCCAAAGCATATCCCTTATCCTCTGAAACCCACTGGCAACATTGATATTTCTTACCCCTGTATCTAAAACTGTTTCTCAGATGGCTGTAGATAGCGAGTACTGCTGTTTGGGTTCAGTTCTGGTCCTGTTGGAGAATGCATAGATGCTTACATAGATGTGGGTTCAAGTGTACCTTTTACAACCCATTGGCTGTGTAATTTCTGGCAAGTGGCTTAATCTTGTCAGGCCTCTACTTCCCAATATGTAAAACAGAGATAATGGTTCCCTCAGGAATGTTAGGAATATGTGAGAAACAAGGTTGCAGATGGAAAGCACAGCCCAGGCTCGACAATCAGAACACAGCAGCGATACTGGCTTCTTTTTCCTTCTCTTTCTTCCCCTCTTCTTCCCTCCCTCCTGCCCTCTCATCTTCTGTCCATCCTCTCCTCCTTTCCCCTACTCTCCTGAATCCATCGGGGCCAGATCACTTGAGGACATAAATCCTTTGTCTCTCTGGGAGAGCCCCCCTTCCCAGCTTCATGTAATTGTCAGCAACAGAGTTGGAGAATACAGACGTCTGAAGCAGCTCTCCCCACTGCAACATCTGCACCAGACAAAACTCAAAAAGCCCTCAATCCCCAGTCATGAATGCACTATAAAAACAATGTGGCAGAAATGAAAATTGTTCCATCATAATATTTCACAGTTCTTTTTGACAAAAGCCAAGCCGCCCTCATGAATACACATTTCCCAGCACCTTATGCATTATGCATCAGCCTATAGCAGGGGACCTGGGAATTGCCAGTCCCTAGTAAAGGGCCTTTGAAAGTGCCTATTTTGTAAACAAGTAGAACCCAAGCCTAGTACTTGGGCTCTTTGGGTAATTTAAGGCTGACTTCTGCCCACATGTGAACGGGCTCTTTTCAGGGTTGTAATGGCAGAAGAAGCTCCTAGATTCACGAGATGGAGAGGTGGTGTTCCATCATTCAGTATTCTAATCTATAATTTCACAGTATCCAAGACAGGCATGCTGACAGTCTGGGACAAGTCCTGCTGGAACCAGAGCCAAACCAAATGTCACCAGAATGCCAAATGAGCCTGCCAAAGCTGCTCACTGGTGGTGGGGTCAGAGAAATTACTTAGGATGTCTCACTCCCAGAAACTTCAAACCAGAATGAACCTCTGGATGGAGATGCTGATAGGTGGAGGTGACTAGGGATAGTGGGCTCATACAAGTTGATTTGTCTCAGAAGGACTTGCAGGAGACATTTTTGCTTGCCTGAAGCCAGCAAGTTGGAAGTGTACATTGAATGCATGATTGTCAATGGAAAGGCCCTCCAATTTCCTTAATGAGTCCCTGTGTTTAAAATAGAGGGAGCTTGAGGCCTGACCTTTTAAGGAATGTGTTCAAGGTCATGCTGTGAGTGAGCTGGCAGGTTGGGGATGGCTGGAAGCCTGTCATTTTTCCCCCAGTGCCTCCCACTGTCTCAATCATGGATTGGCAGCGACTGCAAAGACCAGAGGCAAAATGGTTACTGATTGTGGTGATTTGAGAAAGGGCAGATTGGGATTCTTCAAACAGTTCTGAAAAGAGCATCATTCAGGGTCGTTTTATGTAATTTGCAATCTGTCCTCCATAGTAGGCTCATTTTAAATGGTGGCTGATACAGGACAGATATCTTCTCATGTCCACCATGTCTGCTGCAATAACAAGATAGTGATTGATTCCTTGCTGCATGTATTTATTTCATAGAAATATTCCATTCCCATTAAGGTGTATTGCAGAGGGATTTGAATGGAGGAACAGAAATGCAGAATTACACAGTTGAGTATGCCCTGTTCTGTCCTTCTGTGGAACTTATATGCTTAGCTGCCCAGGGTTCAGAAAAAGAGATCTTGGGATTGCATCCCAGGTGAGTTGTTCCACCTACTGTGGGTAGTACAGGGCACAGGGTATGGTGAAGCCAGGCAAAGGAACCACTATTTGTTAAACAAGGCACCTGGAAGGCCAGACTGCATGATGAGGGATGAACAAAAATGGGCTCACCAGTTAGGAAGTTCCTCATTATTGCCATGGCACCTGACACATTCTAGCTGTAGAGCCTGCTTGCTGATTGATGCAGTTTAAGTACTGAAAGCAGCAATAGCTGAAGGCTGTTAAGGTGAGGGAATTGTATCTCCTCACAGACATCTGGAAGAATATATTCAGGTACTATGACTGCATGCACATTATCTACTCACCCAGAGAATAAACTTATGGGGAGGCAGATGGAAGGAGAAATCAGGATTGGCCACTCACCTTTGACACTGAGAGCCAAGTCTCTAAGCCTTGAACAAGTTGTTCTTACAATGCTATCTGGTTTTGTTAAAACTACCTACCCTTGGAATCTCTGACTCAGTCAAGTGATGTCTGAATGTACATGCGCCTATATTTGCACGTGTGTGCAAAAAAAAGGCATTTGTATTTCTGTTTCTGAATGATGCTCCTGGTCCAGAAACTACATTCAAAGAGACACTGGTAGAGGGTACAAAAGTCTATCTACAAATTCTCCATCTTCATATCTCAGCATCTTCACACTATTCATAGATGCTGCCAAATATTTGTAAAAATAAACAATTTCAATTTCTACAAGTGGCATAGCAGTAAGTAAAAAGTGTCCCTGAGTGCCATAAATAGTCTTTTATTTGGTTGCAAACCAAGAAATAATTTCTCCTGAATTAGGAAAGTAAACTATTTGATTTAAATGCATTAGAGATTCAAAAAAGCATAAAAATAAAGTGGAAATTCACTGCATAAAGATTATAGCTGTTTGCAGCCACTGCCCTCCCCTGACTTTGGCCTGACTATGTGACTATGACTTTTCAGCTCTTGGCACTCATTTTATGCTGTTTTCAAAACCTGGTTCCTTGGGAAGTTTCATAGTTTTACAATCAGGACAACAACAAAACTAGAAAGAACAGCAATATAAAAGGTGTGTAGTGAGACTAAACCAAGGTAAAAATGTACAGAAAATGCCGTAACTAACTTGAATAGTATTCAACGGAGGACTCAACACTCTCTTGAGTACTCATTATAGCAAAGATATTTAAATGGGGTGTTCTCCAGGGTTGCCTTCTGTTAGGGTTTTATAGTTTGTCCCCACAAAAACTCATGCTGGGACTTAATCCCCATTATAGGGAGATTAAGAGATAGGTCCAGTGAGATCTCTAAGAGGCAACTAGGTCATAATTGCTTTACTCTCATGGATGGACTAATAAATTCATTGATTAATAGGTTAATGGGTCGTCTTTTCTCATAGGAACAAGGTTGGCCTTATCTTCCGAACGTTTTCTCACCACACGTTGGCCTGCATTGACGAGGGATGCTGCTGCAAAACCCCACTAGCAAGAGGAACCTTACCAATTGTTATGGTTCATTTTGAATGTCAACTTCATGGGCTTTAGAATCACCACAGAAACAAATCTCTGGGCGTGTCTGTGAAGGATTATCTAGATCAAGTTAACTAAGGAGAGAAGTCCCACATTAAACGTACAGGAGATCATCCACGGGCTAGAGTTCGAGACTGAATAAAAAAAGGTGAAATTGAGCTGTGTACAAACATTCCGTGCTCTCTGCTTCTTGTCTCTGACCCCAAACAAACATTTTCTTCCTTGAGTTGTTTTGACAGATACTTTGTCAATATTGACACAGTAGCAAGACAAATAAGTAATATAGGAAATTGATACTAGAAGTGGGGGCATTATTATGATAAACCTTGTTCTGTGGTTCTTAAACATTTGGAACTGATTTGTGGAAGGAATGTGGAAGAGTTGCAACACTGGGATAGAGAAGCTCTAGCATGCTGTAAGCAGAGCTTAATGGGCTATTTTGGTAGGATTGTGAAACACCAGAATTTTGAGAGAAATGCCTTCAGTTGAGGCCCAGCTCATGTAGTTTTAGAGGGGAACAGGGTCTCTATTGGGAACTGGGCTACAGGATATTCATGTGATATTCTGGCAAAGGATCCAGCTTATATTCTGCCCATGTCTTGAGATCTTGAGTGAGGTTGAATACAGGAGTAATGGACTAATTTGTTTAGTGAAAGAAATTTCAAGATAGGATAGCATTCAGGCTGTTGCCTGGTTATTGCTTACTTGTCTCATCCAGGTCTATAGTGAGCAAGAGCAAAAAGAGCAGAAAGATGCTAAAACTGTGCAGTTTGGAGAGGAAAAGACTGTAAATGAGTTTAATTCTACAGACAAGGCAGATTTGAAAGTACTTGTAATTGTTAAAGTGATCAGCATGATTAAAGAGAAACCTGGGGCCTGGAGAGATGGCTCAGTGGTTAAGAGCACTGGCTGCTCTTACAGAGGACCCAGGTTCAGTTCCCAGTACCCACATGGTGGTTAACAACCATCCATTAACTCCAGTTCCATGGGATCTGACACCCTCTTCTGACCTCCGTAGGCACTGCACAACATGGGTACACATACATACATGCAGGCAATATGCTTATACACTTAAAATAAAATAAATAAATAAAATATTAAAAAAAGAGGAACTTGGCACTCTGCCTTGGGACAACAGAAAAGATATCCTGAGGGCAAAAGCGACTGTCTGGGGAAGTGTTTACCCAGAGTCAATACACAGAAGCTAGTGTAAATGGTTCCAAGCCTGACTAGCAGCTGAGCCTGGCATCATTGTCTACATGGTATTAGTTTTGTAGTCATGAAAAACAGAGAATTAAGGGGGGTCATAGAGTCTTGCATCATAGTTCCAAAAAGCCAGGCAATATGTAAGAGGGTTGGATACCCTTCAGAGAGGTGTTGAAAGGCCAGTTTAAAACTGTGAAGGTGAAGCCTAAGTTGCAATGGAGGCTATAGGATTTTGGAGATGTCAAAATCATGGTAACATTCAATGAAGAGCTGCAGGCATGGTATACAGGCAGCCCAGAAAAAGATGCTATGTGTTGCAGGTAGCAGAGCTGTAAGGGTGGGACTACCTGAGTCCTTTGGAACCCAGAAAATTCCATCAGATGCTGGACATAGAGCTGCAGGATTTGAATTTTTCTCTGCTGATTTTCAGGCTTGTTTTTGTACAACCGTTCCTTCAATTTTACAGCGGGAATGCTTATTTTGTGCCATTGTATATTGGAAGTGTATAACTTGTTTTGATTTTATAGGAGTTTACAGTTAAATGATTGCCTGGGGTATCAGATGACACTTGAACTTGCAAACAGTTTTTGAATTATTAAAGTCGATGGAAACATTTGATGTACTGAATATATTTTATAATATGAGATGAGCCTATGACAACAAGAGGTCAAAAGTATAGCTTAAAAGTGATGTGTCTGGGTATCAAGTTGACAAGGATTGAAGTTATGAAGGATTGAGCTTGATTTGCAGCTTGATATGATTTAGAATCACCATGAAAACAAATCTCTTAGGCGTGTCTGTGAGGGATTATCTAGATTAATTTAATTGATGTGGAAGACCCACCCCAAATATAGGCCATATGACTCCATGGACTTGGGGCCCAGACTGAATAAAAAGAAAATGCACTGAGTACTGGAACTTACTTCCCTCTGTTTCCTGACTGCAGATGCCACAGGGACAGATGTCTCAAGCTCTTGTCATCATGAATTCCCCACCATGATAGGCTGACTGTATCCTTACACTGTGAACCAACATAAACCATTTCTTCCTTAAGTTGCTTTGTCAGGTATTTTTTTCACAGCAATAGACAAAAATTAATACATCAGATGTGACCTTGGACCTCTTAGCCTCCAGAAACATAAGACAAATTAACTTTCTGGGGAAGAGTGCATACCAGAGATTGAATCAAGGGTCTTTCCATGTGCTAGGCAAGTACTCTACCACTAAGCTACATCACCAAACCTTGGTTTAGTTTTATTTTAAAATAGTGTCTCACTAAGTTTTCAGGCTGGACTTGGATTTGCTGAGTAACCAAGGCTGGTCTTGAACTTATAATCCTCCTTTGTCAGTCTGCTGAGTACTTGGGATTGCATGATTGTACCACAAGGTCTGGTGACAAATTAACTTTTATGCTCTAGGAAAAACCCAGTCTGTGATATTCAGTGATAGCAAGGGAGAAATGGAACAAGACAGCTTCCTGATGAATTCCACCACTCATCTTGATCTCCCCTATTCCCACCCCAAGTTTTTTAAGGGGAAACTCCTGGGAGAAATGCCAGGAGAGATGCAGAAAATTCACCATGTGTATAAAATAGCACATGGTGCAAATCTCCTATCACATTTCTCTGTTGTTCATTTTAGGTTTTCTAAAATGAGCTGATTTATTTTGTTGAAAATTCAATAAATGAGCAAGAAATGGTTATCTCGCCCCTATTAACACTCCCTAGAAACTCAAGAGCCATCATCACACTCTTTGTGACCTTGGCTTATGGTATCTCACAAGTAGAGAAGTGTGTATATGTCTCCTTGTCCCAATGGAAGCCTCCTGGAGAACAGGGCTGGTTTCTCCTAGTACCTTGCTGTGAACATGAGCCAACAAAAGCACAGTGGATGTGGTAATTGGCTGCCTTCTTCCACCTCTCTCTCCTCCCCTCCTTTCCACTTTATCTCTTTCCCTTCCTCCCTTTCTTTTTCCTTCCTTCCTTTCTTTGGTGGTATTTAGAACTGAATCTAAGGCCTCACACATACCAGGTAAGCACTTGCCCACTGAACTATAGCCCCACGCCTTTATTTCTTTATTTTAAATGTTGAGACAGGGTCTTCTTAAGTTGCTCAGGCTAGACTCGAATTCTATTTGTAGTCCAGGCAGACCTTGAGCATACGACCCTCCTATTCTAGCCTCTCAAGTGGTTTATCTCAACCCTATATGAACCACCAAGAATATCTTTCTTAGATATTATCTTTCAGCAGAGGAAAACAGTAAAAAGTTAGTAACATCTGAGCTTGAGAAACCATAATAAACCAAATTCTGTGGGAGAGTTGGGGCGCATTTCAAGTTCAAGGGAAAGATTAAATGCGAATGTGAATTTACCTTAGGGATGTCCAAAGGTGTTCTTTTCTTCCTGATGATTTTTCCCAGTATATAAAAAAAGCCTTGACTATTTACAAAATTCTTTACACTGATTGTAATAAGTCCATTTTGCATATAGATGAAAGTTCTGACCTATATTCCATCTAAAGGGCCACATTATTAGCATTCTTAAAACATTAGTTTTGTTCACCCCCTAGACGTTCACTGGGGCATGGGTACCCAGCAGTTTCTGAGTTTCTGCAGATGGTGATGGATATGGCTATACTGAATCACTACCTAAAGTGTTCTCCATGAACATTCCAGATCTGCTTTTGCTGAGACTCAATTATACACGGTCTTCTCACAGCTCTTCAGATTCAAGGATCCGGTCTGAAGAGGCAGTTCCCTTGCTCTGTCTTGAACTGAGCACTGTCTTTGACCTCACACTTTCTTTACATTGGGATAATTGTATCTGCCACTGCTTCTACTTCAAAGGCAGAAAGAATTGGAACTACCGGTAGATCTCTCAACTCATGAGACTTTGAAAGCTCACATACTCCACCCTGTTCATTCAGCAAATGAGATCGTCAAAGCCCCCAAAGGAAACACCTCTTCCCAGCACCACTCGGCCTCTATCAGTGCAGCCTAAATCCACACTAACGACCGAAACATACTACTGCCTTACACTGAGCTTGCAGGCCTTCAAGTGAGCCTCAGCCATGCTGCATGGTTCATATATAACTGATTTAAAAAATAACTGAACAGAGAATCTTAGAAATAGCATTCTAATTATCCTGAGTCCATTGTGCTGGTTTGGCTAAAGTGTTTTAAATATTGAGTCTTAGATCATCTGTTTAAACTCTTTCACCTGCGTTTTACCATTTGAGGACAGTAAGTTCTTGTTGCCATGAGCTTTCCCTTCAGGGTTTCAACCCTGACTTTCACACTGTGTGTTGTTTCGGGTTTCGAGTCCTCCCTGAACTCCTCTGTCTGATTGTAAAGTGAGAACAGTGACAGGTATTTGGCTGGGTTACTGCCATAATTAGACACATTGTGTGTGAAGTGCCCAGCAGAGCATCTGACATGTAGAAAGCACTGGAGGACTGCTGTTATTTATTAGTCGTGTATTTGCATTTAACAGTGCCTTTCATAAAGAAAAGAAAGCAAATAAACACTGCTGGTTTTGTTTCCCTCACCGATTCTATGAGGTCTACTTTGCTCCCCAAATCCACATTACTAGTATTCTTGAGACACTGATTGTATTCATCCTTTTCATGGTCTCTAGGGCATGACGCTTAGCACAGAGTTCTTGGGTTTCTGCAACAGACAGTAGATAGAGATTGATATATTTGGCTAGTGAAGAGTTAAACCCACAAAATCGTCAAGACAGGCACTTTAGAGATTACCAATAAATTAATATGCAAGACTGGTAAACGTCTCACCCTGTTGAGCTTTTCTATTCTCATTTAAGATAAGAAAACACAAGGCCAGCATATGACTCGGCCATATGAAAAGCGAGTCCCCTTCCCCTTTTCCTTCTGCTCCCTCCTGCCTTGGACACTTCCAAATGGCTCTGTTCCAGGCATCACAGTTCGTCCAGGCCTCTGTGCTTTGAGAGTTCAGGCACAGTTCTCAGGCTTCCTCAGGCTGCAGCTCTTAGTCAGTACCAGCTGACTGAGACACTGGTCTGGGTGACTTCGGCAACATGTGTTTCATACTCACAGTTCTGGAGGCTGGAAAATCCAAAATCAAGGTACCCTAGATTGGTTTCCTGGTGAAAGAACCATCCTCATGACCTTATCTAAATCTGTTTGCCACCTCCAAACACTATTAAAAATTAGGGCTTCAGGATACGACTGTCCCATTGAGCCCACAACAGTAGTAAAGCAACTAACTTGATGAGACTGTTCTCATCTGCAGAAAAGGAGCTGTGCTCAAACAATTGACTCTAGATGCTATGAATGCATCCTGCCACGACCTGCCTCCCTGCCCTCATCGGAGGCATTCCCGCTTCCTTGAATAGCCTCTTTACCATTCATCCTGTCTAAGCTCTTCCCACCCTTCGAAAGGCAGTGCTGTCTCATTCAGGCTGCTGTTGTCTCACCCTGGTGATCCCTCTTTCTCTTCCATCTGGCTGTGAGGGACAATGTGAGGACACCGGCTGCATGTTCTATCTCATTTTTATTCCATATCCAACAGTCTGAGTAAAGCACAGTAGGAGCTTAATGGGTGTTTGGATGATGAACACGAGGCACAGAAGGAAAAGATACAGTAGATACAAGGCTACAAGCAGCAGTGAAAAGGACAGAAACATCTCAACAGAGAAAATAAGAAAGCATTCATAATAGTGATAGGATTGCTCACAAATGAACAAATCAAATTCTGCCCACAATGGTGTAAGAGGCCAAATCAAGAGAAAAACATTCTACCAGGACAGCAGGCCACAAGCCAGTCTCTTAGGAAGCAGCTGGGTTTCTCTCCAAGGGTCTTCATCCACACGAACACTGTCCATGCACACATTGGTCCCCAAGGAACAACTGTGTCTGATAGAAACAAACTCTCCGCCTACAAATCATGAAGCTAAACATGAGCCCGAGCAGCTAATGATCATCTTAATTAACCCACAAAACTTTATGCACGGCCAGTACTCAGCCAATCTTTTGATCCTAGACAGAAATCTATTAAAGGCAGTTGAGAGAATAAAAAGACAAATTCTGATGAGCGTTTTTTACTTTGGTGGTTATAAAAGTTGGCAGGTTCGATAACTCTAAGAGTGATCTATTTGCCAATAGCAATATTACATTAAGTTAGGGAAACATCATTCTCTTAAATGCAGGCTGAGTGAATAGCCTGAATAATGGCTTAAAGTCACGTGTGTCCAGAGCCTCTTACGGCTGGGGAGGATGAGTTCACACTCCTGCTTTGTAAGGAACTAGTTTTCTCCAAAGAAGTACTTTCCACATTTATTCTGAGTTAGGAGCTAGTTAGAGAATCTAATGAACATTGTGGACTCTCTTCTAGAAAATGCACATGGCTCAGGCACAGAGTGCTTGATGTCTTTCAGGGAGTTCACAGATTCCTGAGATAGTCACCTGTGGTTTTTGGCCATGAATCCGAATAACTGGGAAGCTGGATATTCTCAAGAACAGGTTTCTAACTGTGAACGTAAAGATGTAAGCAGTCTTATCAGACACATCTTTCTTTTTGAGGGGCAATTATTATATTTATGTACAGAAAACTCAGCAGTGGACATTTAACCCAGTTTGGTGGTGAGGTCGTTTGGCCTTTGCCTTTTCCATCTTGGCAATTCGAGCCACAGAATTTGGACACAGGGTGTTGCCACCCCAGTGATGATGGATTTGTAATTCGTCCTGGTAGCTTTCATCAGCTTAACCAGAGCACCTTTGCCTTCCAAGTTAACCTGTGTGAAGGTAACGGTGGTATACATCTTCCTGTGGACCAGCTGCCCCAGCCTGGCCTTCTCTTTGATGATGCAGTAGGGGACCCCCATCGTGTCACACAGGGAAGACAGGAAGACCAATAGCTCCATGGGGTCTACCCCATGTGTGGCCACCATCAGCTGAGCCTTCTTGTTCTCCACCAAAGTAAAGATGGTACTGACCCCTGAATGAAGGACAGGTAGTCTTTTGGAAGGGTCATTCCCTTTGCCAGCAGCCTTCTTCTCAACTCGGGCCAGGGCCAGAAGCCTCGATTTCTCCTCCTGCTTTGTCTTTGGCTGGCACTTGTGTGCAAGCTTGACCAGCTAGGTAGCTGTTTGGTGGTCCTGGGCCTGGGTGAATTGATTAATCGCAGGTGGTACTTTCAACTACTTGTAGAGGATAGCTCTTTGCTTTCTTGGATGTATTAAGGGCATTTACGAAGCAGGTGTAGTCTCTTTGTGACTGGATGTCTCATCCAATGCCAAATCACAATGCCAAAATCACAAGAAAAAGATGAAGTATGCTGGGTATTGTTGAGGTCCCTCTAGCCATGGATGACAGGCAGCTAGGTACTCCATGAATATCTAGACATGTTGGTATCCTGGTGTGAACAAAAAAGTTTTGACTCAGCCACATGTAAATTTAGCTTTCATCTATAGAACTGACATGTGATTTCATTGTTATTGTTTGGTTACTGACATCATTCTTGTAGAAGGTGTAAGCAAGCAGACCAAGTCCCAACTGATCTAGGACAATTCTTCCTTGACCAATGGAGTCATTTTGAGCCCTTACCCTCTACCCATAAAGGCCAGGCTCGTTCCTGAGTCATAGTTATCACGTCAAATGTTCTGTTGGGGGATACTGCCCGTAGCTGGAATACTCCTGTGGTAATATACAGAGGAAAATAGAGTGAATATGATGGAAACTTGAGAATTATGAATTCTGAAGATCTGAGTAGAAATGAGGTTCCTCAGGGGCTGAGGAAATGACTTTGTTGGTAAAGTGCTTGGTATACCAGCCTGAGGACCTGAGTTTGGATCCTGAGTGCCCATGTATAACATAAGGCATGGCGGCACATGTCTGTAATTTCAGCACTGGGGAGGCACAGACAGGTGATCCCTGGAGCTCTCTGACCAGTCAGTTTAGCTGATCTGTGAGCTCCAGGCTCTGTGAGAGTCTCTGTCTCACTAAACATAGGATGGAGAGCATTGAGGAAGAGACTGGACACTGATCTCTGGCTTGCACACATACATATGTGCATGCATATAGACACACAGGAATACATATATACGTATATCAAACACACATTCACACATATGTACAAACAGATTGCTGGAGAGGTGAACTTGTTTGTTGTCTTTCAAGGAAAAGCACATGTGATGGTTAATTCTGATTGTCAATTGGATTAAATTAAATAATACCTAAAGGATTAATGAGGCACACCTCTGGGGGAGTCAGAGAGGGTCTCTCCAGAGACAAATCAGAAGGGCTCTGTCCTAATGAGTGGATTAATCCTTTCATACATTTATAGTATGATGGATTCCTTGAGAGATGGGACTTAGTTGGAAGAAGTGGTTCTCTTGGAGGGATTCCCTGGGGACTATATTTTGCCTTCGTTTCTTCCTGTACTGCCCTACATGTCTGCTATCCTTCCACCATGAGAAAAGCTCTGCATCATGAGACATTGTGGCCATGATGATATTCCCAAGCTTGTGAAGCCATGCAACCATGGCCTTAATCCTCTGAAACCGTGAGCCAAGATAAATCTTCACTTAAAGTTGCTGTGTCAAGTATTTTGACACAGGGAATAAATAAAATAACTGACACACATACTAAAGTGTGGAATAACCTCACAGTTCATTGGTTTGTGTCGAAGCCCTTAGGGATTCAATCTGCTTTTCCCACCCACTCACTGGGCCAACTGTGCACTTCCCTCATTGCCAATTACCTGGCTCCAAATATTCTCCTGCCCAGATTATTTTCCTCTGTGCTCTTCCAGATTCAACTCATCACTTAGTGTTCAGTGCGGGAGTCCTCTCTGCAGGGATCCTTTTGCCCTGTTCACTGTGTGTTCTCCAGGCAGCTTTGTTTTCTGGCTAAATGTCATCTCTCTGTCCAGACTGCAAGATATTTGAGAGCAGAGACTGTGCTGCCCTGCCTATCCCTCTTTAGCACTGACTCTAGAGAAATGTTTGCTTCTGATTTCTGCTGGTTTGCCAGACAGAAAGATCTGCTCCCTGGTGAGGGTGTGCCCTGTCTTTCTGCATAGTTTTGTTGAAATTTCCAGCACATTTCAGATCTTGAGAAAAGGTACTTGTTTTAACAAGGCTGCTGGGCAGAGTTCATTGCTTTAGACGAGGTTCCTTTCTTTCTTTTTTAATGAACTTAATCTGTTTTAATATCTTTTCCAAAGCAGAACACATTGTATGACCCTGACTTGGCTGAAAGCCTTCTCTTGAGTGCTTTGGGAGGATTAGAGGAAGTTCTTTCACAGCCTCTTAGCAGGACTGGCTGCCTTTTCTTTTCTTTGGGTTATCTGGGATTGAGATTTGATCCTAATTAACAAAGGGGGAGCCTTGAGCCATGCAGTTTTTATTTGCTGGGAGAGAGGCAAGGGCTGAGTTCTTTGGAGCAGTGATGCTGGTATGTCTTCCCTCCTTCCCATCTCCCTCCTTCTCTCTCCATCCTTTCCTGTCTCGAGAGCAAAACCTCCTAACAGTCAACTCTGACTGAAGAAACCATCTTCAACACCAGTGGAGTCAAGAGACATGCCATACTGTACAAATTGAAAGTTAAGGATGGCATTTTTTTTGTACAAAGATTATAAAAAGAGAACAAAAAATATGGGGAGAAATCAATTAGCAGTGTACTGGCAATGGGAAATAGTCTGAAATAAACTTGTTCTTTGTATAACATTCAAATTTCTGGCTCATTATCTTTTGGGAAGAATGTGTCTGTAATGGGGTCACAATGGAGAAGGTAATAGAAAGGCAGAAGTCTACAATGGGTGGTCTCCACTGGGTCTTCCATTGGGGATCTCTTAGTGGATGAGTGTTACTTTGTTTCTTCTCTGGACATGGAAAATAGTCCTTCCTACAAGACTGAGGAGAAAGGAAGGGCATTCTGCTTTTCTTCTTTCTTCCCTGGCACTTAACAAAATGCTGGTGTTGGAGTGCCCTTGAGGACCTTTGGGGAGAACACAGGCAGCAGAGGCACGTCCCATTGAGTCAGAATTAATTGATGGAGTAGCTTATGATCCCGAGTTCAGCAACTGGTGAATCCTTTCAAACATGATACACAGATCTCTAAGGATCCCCAAAGCAAGCAGCAAACTCTATACATCCTATCTCTAGTCTCAGATAAGGAGGGAAGGACACTGAGAAATCTCAAAGAAGAAAGTAGATAGAATTTTCCAAAAGTTCCAGGAAGCCTGTTCTGTTTTTTGTTTTTCACTATATATTTTTATTGAATTTTTGTGGATTTCATACAATACTAATCATATTTAGACGTCCTCCACCATCTACACCCTAATAGCCCCCCCCCCACCAGAATTCATGCATTCTGTCATACATGTTAAGGCCTATCAAGTCAAGTTTGTGTTCCCAGATGTCCCTCGGAGCGAGTTCACCACTTACACCAGCAAACCTGTTCATAAGTGTGAGGATTGGATCTTCCTCAGAACATTGCATTAAATATTCTGCTCAGCTGCCCTGTGCTCCAGAAGTATAATAAATAGCAGCACTATTTTTAAAAGATCATTGGGTTTTATTAAGTAAAGAGACATGATTTTGAGGATTTGCTGTCTAAGCAGCAGGCTTGGGTGTTGACACCCCAGTAGAAGTTTTCTCTGTGTGTATTAATAGACCCGGTAACTTCTGGTGCTTAGACAATGTCTCTAAGCAATCCTTAGCCAGTCACTTCAGGCTCTCCAGTCCCCACCTTTTCTTCTGGATAATGGGGAT
Organism: Nannospalax galili; assembly: GCF_000622305.1. Lineage (NCBI taxonomy): Eukaryota > Metazoa > Chordata > Mammalia > Rodentia > Spalacidae > Nannospalax > Nannospalax galili. Next base: position 883,350 of record NW_008342000.1, on the reverse strand, counting down.
TAAAAGTTGCTTCCCAGTTTACTGTGAGGATGAGTTGCAATGACAAGGTCATATCACCACAGCAAAGTGAGCAGCAATCCTTCCATTCATTAATTCACAGCATTTACCCGGGGCCAGCACACTGCTGCCAGAGCAGGCTCTTGATGGCTGTTGTCATTTTATTTTTCTTTCTTTCTTCTTGTTTTGGGGGGAAGGGTCTCCCTGTAGCCGCAGCTGGCCTAGAACTCACTATGTAGACCAGGCTGACCTCGAACTGAAAGAGATCAGCCTGCCTCTGCCTTCTGAGTGCTGAGATTAAAGGACTGTGCCCCCACGCCTGGCCCAGCAGTTGTCATTTTAGTCTCTCTTTTGATTGCATACGCCAGTAGGTTATAACAAGAGGTTGAATTAGAAGTCTGCATTCTAAAGTTCAAGCATTTTGATTCACTTTTGCACATGCATGCATGCACGCACACACACATACACATATCATCAGCATCAGCATCATCATAACCCACCAACTCTTGCCTAGGATTAAGAACTAGATGAAGGGACTGATGATTCATCAATTAAGAGCATTGGCTGCCCTCGTAGAGGACCAGGGTTCGATTCCCAGCTCTCACATGGTGGCTAATAACAGTCTGTAACTCCAGTTCCAGAGGGATCCGATTCCCTCTTCTGACCTCTCCAGCATTGAGGGACACAGGTAAACTTACATATATGCAGGCAATACAGTCATACACTCCTTTAGAAAGGAGTAGATAAAGCAGTCTTTCCATGAAAAGAAGGAACAGAGCTGTTTCAGCATAGCCTGCTTCCCCTTTGATAATCTTAGAAAATAAATGGGCCCCTGCACCCCAGACCCACTGATGTAGATCCTGTCTCAGTACAAGCTACATCCCCCTGATAAGTTTCACAATGTATAAACCCCTTATCCCATGACCCAGATCCTGGCTGACAGAAGGGGGAGGTTTGACAGAGGCTGTTCTCTCCTGATAAGCCCTAGGCTCAATCTCTTGCCTAACTTGTTTAAAAATATTTTCCTGCCTCCTGCATCCCCCAAACCCTCTATAAAAGCCCCCAGCCAACAACCTGTAAACTGACAGCTCCCCATCCCAAATTGGGAACTGTCCCATTTTCTCTGCAAATAAACTCTATCCCACTAGAGTTTCTCCTGATTTGACTCGATTTACCTATCACTCTCCCTTAGTCAGACCTGTTGACTGTCAAAGAAGAGGAGGTGGAAAGATTATAAGAACCAGAGGTTGGAAAGAACTGGGGTGAAACAATATCTTCTGGACCTGATAGGGTTGCTGCACTTGTGAACTTAAAGCAGCTATAGTTGCCTGCATAAGACCTGTACAAGATCAAGCCAATCAACACACTATCATAGGGGATGGAGGGGCTCTTGAGCCCTGCCCCTGAGGATCTATTCACAGTCAATGGGGAAGAAAGAGTCAGTTTTTTAAAGAATGTGGCCCTTGGTTGACCAGTCACATTCTAGGGGATAGCTCCACACCCATGAGTATATGAACAACACAAACTGGACTCAGTGGTGTACAAAAATAAGAGTTGGGAGGTGGTGGGATTGGAAGGTGGTCTGGGCAGAGTTAGGAGGAGTTGGGATTGAAAATGCACTGTAAGCATATATGAAATTAAGTTAATGCAATGTTATATTTTTTTAATATTTTATTATTTTTATTTTGTGTGTATGAATGTATTGCCTGTGTGCATGTAAGTGCAGCTGTGTCCTGCAATGCCCATGGAGGTCAGAAGAAGGTGTCAGATTCCCTGGAACTGGAGTTGTAGATGGTTGTTAGCTGTTGTATGGGTGCTGGGAATCAAACCCAGGTCCTCTGTAAGAGCAGCCAGTGCTCTTAACCACTGAGCCATCTCTCCAGTTCAAAATGACATACTCAAAAAAAAAAAATTCTGTCTCATTGTAAGATTTGACAAATAACTCACTTTAAATGAGTGTTAGGGGAAAATATTTTTATTCCAAAATATCTATGAGAGGCTTGGCCAGACCGCTAACCCCTCCATAAGATACTTTCTCCTACCTTTAAGTGTTGAAGAGCAGAATTTATTGCTCATGGAGACAATAGGACAGTGGGTGAAAATCAAGTTAGGTTGTAAGGTTGGACTCTTCATCCCCTGACTCAATAGCTATGTGGCCTTGGGCAAGTTACAGGTTTTCTCTCTGTTCCTCAGTTTACTCATTCTGTAAAATGAGGGTCATGCAAATTCTTGCCTCACTAAACTGTTGTGCAGATTAAATGAAGAATGAACACAAAGCACTTTGCAGAGTATCCCGTGTGAAGATATTTCTTGAGCACTTAGTGTTATAATAAAATTCAAACCCTTTGGCAGGTCTGACATTCTAAGAGTCAGGTACTGTCACTTCAGCCAGCACTTTGAATCAAAGATCTTCACCAGCTCCTAAATAAACGCTACATGGCTGCTACCACCGCTACTCTTTTTGGAGATGTCTATTAGAATTATGATTCAATTGTCAGAAACAAAATATTCTTAAGATGTCTTCAACCATACCCTCAAATTATACGACAGTGTCTGGTTTTAATACCCGTCTAAGTAGTTATGCTCTTGACAGGTTTTGAGAGCGGCGTTTGCTCTTCTATTCCTCTCATTAACTTATGTAGCAACATCATAACTCTCTGGAAGGATTTAAGAAAAAAAGCATCCTGGCATATTCCATCTGAATTCATTGCATAGAGCGTCTGTGTCAGAGCGTTTGCATATGAATGAGATGCCTTGACGCTTGCTCATTAGCATGGGAGCTTCACATTGACATGCTTTAGAGTTCAGGTTCAAGAGTTTGAGGAGAGGGGGGAAGAAAGCCTGGAGGCGCGGTCCATTGGAGATTTCACCGTAGCAACCTGGTGGAAAATCTCAGTCTTTACCTGGCTGTAGTCTGGAATATAAGTTCTTTCTTTTGAAGAAAGAATTCGGGTGGAGACTCAGCCTTCTCTTTACCCTACTCTCCCTGTGTACACACACATGTGCAGTCTGGCCACAGTGATTATTTTTTTTTCATTAGTGCTTTCAACCTTTGTATGAATAAATGGCTCCCTCCGCTTGACAGGACTTTCTTCCCTTCCTGTTCTGTTTGGCTGGTCTTAGCAATTCCGCTGAATCACAATGTCTCTGAATCCTTGCTCAAACCCTCCAGGCAAACATAGCCATTTCTTCTCTGGGTCCCATCTGCACTGAACTGTGCTCTGTGTCTCCCATGTCTTTGATGATGGAATCTGAAGAGCCATATGGCAAAGCTACCTTCTTTATGGCTCCAGCCTCAGTGCTCTGTATACAGGAGTAAGAACTTAATAAATGTTCACCAAATAGATGAATGTAGAAAACTCCAGTAAGGCAGGGGAAGGCATATTTTGAAATTTTCTCACCGAGGGGTTTGAGGTGTTTACATTTTTCCCAAATACTAGTAACACGCTGCCTTACTTGTCACCAGAAAATACCAGCTCTGGGTGACAAGGCTCAGACATTAAGTAGGGCTTGGGGACTTCCAACTGAACGCTATCTCCAAATCACAAGTGTTAAAAGTGGGATGAGTATAGCCTCATGACCCCTTGGCATACCATGACTACTTGGGTGATCCCCTTGTAAAGAACACACAGACTTAGAACCAATTAACACCCGTGCCCTGCCATGGTTCCTGTTTATGTGCTCTGAATTGAGAGGACATGGCTGTCAGTGGCCAAAGACTGGGGAATGACATAGCACCAGCTGGAGGACGACCAAATGGGACAATGGTCAGTACCATCTCTGGATCAAGGGACCTATAATGACTTTGAGGTCATCCTACACGAGTAGATTCAGGTCAGTGACATGAGGCAGTGAAGGGGATGGACTCTGAAATCAGACTGAAGTTTCTCATGCTGTCTCAGCTGTGACAGCTAGATCAGGACCCTGTAAGAGTTCTCCAACCTCCCTAGAACTCAGCTTCCTAAAATTTTTATTGTTTGAGAGTTTCATACATACATAAAATATGTTTTGATCAGATCTGCCTCTCATTTCTTCCCTTCCACTTTTCCCTACCAAATTCATGTGCATTTTTTTAAAGTTCACTGAGTCCACTTAGCTCTGCCTATGTGTGCATGGGTGTAGGGCTGTTTACTGGAGCATAGGTAGCCTCGCAGTACCGGTATCCCTGGAGAAAACTGACTCCTCCCCTCAGCAGCTATCAATTGCCAATAGCTCCTGAGCTAGGGGTGGGACTTCCTAAGCCCCTCCCATCCACTCCGGGAATTTGGCTGCTTTGATTTTGTGCAGGCCTTGTGCGTGCAAGTCACAGCCATTTCGAGTTTATGTGTTTAAAGAAGCTATCACGACTGGCAAATTCTGCTTCACTACAGATGATCACTACCTCTGGCTCTTACAATCTTTCTGACCCCTTTTTCTTGATGATCCCTAGGCATTGAAGGGAGGGAATATGATATAGAGATCCCATTTAGAACTGACCATGCCACAGTCCCTTATCTTCTGCATGTTAACCAGTTGTAGGTCTCTGTGTTAATTTTCATCTACTGTAAAAAGAAACCTCTCCGATGAGGATTGAGAGATGCACTCATTTATGGGTATAAAGATAAGAACTTAGGGAGCAGTTTATTACTATGCCCATTTAGCAGGTAATAGGTTCTCTCCTAGGGCCAATGACATAACCAGTCATGGGTTCTAGGCATAGTTAATGGTACCAAACATGAGTTCTGTCTTCCTGAGTGGGCTTTCAATCCAATCAGAAAGTGGTTGGTTACTCCTATAACATTTGTGCCACTATCGAACCAGTGGGCATATCTTGTCAGGTCAGTAATTACCATTGCTCACAGGGTTCACAGCTAAGTAAAACTGCTGATTTATTTTTCCTCCCCAGTGGCACACATAGCACCTTCCAGCACTGTGAATGCTAGCCAGTAGAAACGAAGCTTCCAGGTCAGTACTGGCATGATTCTTTGTGTTCTATGATTCAAGTGTGTCATTTCTTCAGTAATAATGCTAAGGGTAACCAAGAGCAATGACAGTAGCCTATAGTGTTTTATTTTAGGGGGGAGTCCTATGGGGTCCCACTGATCAACAACTCAAAAAGAAACAGCTCATACCTGGTGTTGGGCTTTTATTTGGTGGTCTGAGGTATCTGGAGGAGGCATTATCCCCCTTTATAGGGTAACTTCATTTAAATCATATATATATATATATATATATGGCATTTTCAAAGGTCTTGTTAATGATCCCTCTCAATATACCTCTCCTCTGTCTATCCCTCATCCCATTTAACCTTTCCTGTTTCATTTTTCACTTTCCCAGCTCCATACCACCCACATTCTATCCCCTGTCCCTTGAAGCCTGACTCTGGCTGTTCCCTCTTCTACAGAGTACAGCATCTGGCCATAGCCACCACACTGCTGCCTTTTTCTGTTTCTGCAGTCCCATCTCTTCTGCCTTCCTCTTATAAAGATGCATTACTTTGAGGATACACCTTGATAGTCCAAAATAATTTCCCCATTGCAAGAGCCTTCATTTAATCACACCTGCAAAATCCCTTTTGCCATTTAAGGAGACATTTATAAGTCCTTGGGATGAGGACATGGATAACCTGAGGGCCATTACTCAGCCTATCACACCAGGCAAGCAGTTCTAGTGGGAGCCTGAGGAGCTCCGGCTCATGAGTGTGCACAGTCCTCTGGCTGACCTTCCTCTACTGTAGATTCTCAGTGTGGTCTTTGCTCTAGTTTGAGGCTAAGTGGGAATCTTTAACCTAGCATATGTTGGAAGCAGACAAAAGAAACATGTTCTGGTATGTCTTATGACAACTGCATTTCTGGAGGGAAAGGACAGAGCATTTGACTAACTATTAGACTCATGATCTGAGGTATGGTTTTCTGACTCAGAGACATCTCCTTCCAGATGTTGACAACACCACCTTTTTTGAGACTCCAAGATTAAGACCAAAAAATAAGCCCTGCTGGTTTCACTAAGGGAAGAGTCATCCAGTTTCACTGTAGGCACCTTGACTCGGCCACATAGGTTTTAGGAAATGACATTTCTTTTCCTTGTATTTAAAAAAGCAGTCTGATCACCACTGGGTTTTCTGGGCATGCTCTATTACTATTTGCACTGGTCTGGGAACAGATTTTTGTCAGAGGCTTTAAGCATCTGTTGACCTCCACAGTTTCAGTTTGGACATGGCAGCCCCCTTGTTCGACTTCCTGAGCAGCTAGCCTTTTATGTCTTGCTTGGGATAATGGAGTGACTTTGAACTCAACTGGCAGCCTGTGGGAACTGTCTTGTTCCTTACAGAGGCTTTAGCTAAGTAACTTTGGAAGTATCTGGCCATTGATTTGATTATTTCAAGACCACACAGAGGGCTTTAACTTGCTCACAGAGAACTTCAGACAATTAGCCCAGGGACAGAAAGTGCTTGAAGCTAGATTTAGCAAATGTTCCTCTTTTTTTTAAACACTTCCCTGAACAGAGTCCTGGGGAACTTGATCCTGTTGCATCCACTATCAATGTGCACAAGAGGAAGAAAAAACACCACTCTTAAAAAAATCTTCCTGTGTCTGTTCCAAATAGAAATGTTTGGAGATCTATTCTGTCAACTTGAGCTGACTTTCCCTTCCCAAAGGTTGTCTTTTGAAAAAAATCCCACAGATATCCCACCAGCCTCAGTTCTTCTGTGCAAAGGTAATGAGTTGCTTTCCCCAGCAAGGGTCCAGTGAAACAGGTGTTTCTCTAGCAGTACAGGCGGATACACAACGAGACTGTCAGAGACTAAAAACATCCAAGTTAAACCGTCACACACGTGCCTTTGCTCCCGTGGTCTGGGTGGCAATGGGGTGCACAGATGAAATCCCGGTGTCCTTTTTCTGCTCGATGGAACATCTGTCAACTGTAGGGAAGGCATTTATTTAGTTCACTGAACTTGAAATTATCCTGTCCCTTGCCACAGATTGAAAGCAATAGCTGAGTCACAGCAGGGCAGGGAGGCTAGGTGAGAGTTTGGGTTAGGTATACTCAACAGCTTTTCGAGCACAGAGGCTTAATTTAAGCACTGCTTTTGGCCACAGAGCAGTCTGAGGTTCTAGGAATGTTACATTCAGTCGTTTTCCTTATCCTCTTGGTATACTGGTTTGTTTCTTGTTCTTCAACGGAAGATACAGCAGCAACTAATATGGTTTAGGGAACTTGTCCATAGCTGCTCAGGAGGTAGGTTTGCAAGATGTATGGAATGTGCCTTAGCAAATTCCTCTTTTTACTGCTTGCTGCCATGCAAGCTACTATGCTTTTTAAAGCATTTTTGTGCTCTCTCTCTCTCTCTCTCTCTCTCTCTCTCTCTCTCTTTCTGTATTGTGTGTATTGGTATTCTTTCATGTACATATGAGAGCTGAGACCAGAGGTAGACTCTGACTTCTATGCCTTTCCACCTTATTTTTTGAGACAAGGTCTCTCACTGAATTTGTAACTCACTGATTCTGCTAGACTGGCTGGTCAGCAAGGCCTAGAGAGCCTCATGCCTCTGTCTTCCAAGCTGTGGGATTACAGGCATGTATTACACCTGGCCTTTTACATGGAGCTGGGGATCTGAACTCAGGTTCTCATGCTTATGCTTTGCCAAATAAGCATCTCCCAGCCCCTTCCCATCTCTGGTTTTATATAAAGATATTTAAAGTGAGACACATGTTCCACTTTGACCAACCATGCTGGGCTGCACATTTGAGAATCCAGGCCTTCTTGGGGTAGTAACCACTTATTGTGCTCATGGCTTATAAGGTTTCCAGATCCTTGGGGAGAAGCATCCAGGGACTGATGTATGAGATCATTATAGGATCTGGTCGGTTGTGTATAATAATCTGGAGACTTCACTGTACAGAACACAGGTTCTCAAGAAGCATAAGGGAACTTGCTAGAAAGCCAATCCTCCAGCTCTGTGTAAAACTGTATAAAAAGCTGGGAGCCTTGGGCTCAGCCACCCAAAAGTTAATAAGCTCAGAGTGAGTCTTGTTCACACTAAGCAAGTTTCTTCCTTGAGTTTATGTTCTGCCATTCCTAACAATCCTTAAATCATCCTAGGCATACTGGAAACACAACAGAGAGGAGCAGAGTTCCATGGTGTCTCCCTACTCTATGGAGATCTGGGAACCGATGAGCAATGGTGGATGCAGAGCACCCTTCCTGAAAGAAGCACGTCTGCCTGAGAATGCTCTGCGTTCTGTGAGAGGAGTCCTGAGCGTTCCTGGCTCCGAGTTCTGTTCCTGGCTTCTCCTGGGCCCGGCTCTGGCTCCTAGTTCCTAGCTCCTGATTCTCCACTGCCTTTCCCTTCCTTGCCTTCTCCATTCACCCTCCAGGAAGACTCCAGACTTAGGAACACTTGTCCAACAACCCCTCTACCCCAAGCATGCGATTCTAATAATTAGCACCTTATAGTGGGATCCTTGCCTCTTAAATCTCTTTGTTCTTTCAAAGTTCAGGGAAAGGGAGGGGCAGGAAGCCTCGAGGAGCTCTGTTTTTAGCCTGTTCATCTGCTGCCAGGAGAACAAAGCTTAGGTGTAGGGAGGCACTTTGATCCTAGACAAGGAGAGCTGCTGGATTAAGTGTTTTGAGGGACCAGGCAACTCTGGTACAGAACAGATCACTTCTCTTTTTTTCTTCTATTTTTTAAAAAGACTTAATTCATGTTCTAGAAATAACAATAACAAAAAAGTATGTTTTGAAAGATGATGTTTTCATAACTCCAAGTCTCAGGAATAACATGAAACATCTGTGGACTGGGTACCCCATACAGGCTCAAAGGCTCTGCTTTGAGGTCCAAGATGCCTTGGCATGTTGGGACAACACATAACATTCAACATTCCACAGGGATTCTGAGGACACAGAGCAGCAGCTGGGGCTGGAAACATTGGAACCTGGAAGGAACCTTGGGAAACTTGACTGTGTGTTCAACATTGCTGCTAGGGACAGAAAGCTGTGGATTTAAAAGTAAACATTATAAAACAAACATTCTTGGGGTCTGAGAGATGGCTCGGTAGGTAAAGGCACTTGCCACCAAGTTTGATGTCCTGAGTTAGAGCCCCATGGCCTACATCTGCTATACCCTCTGGGGCCTCTGCTTCCTCCAGGGATTCGTGGCTGTGGTAATAATACCAATAAGGTGGGCATTGTTGATACTCTGTGTTTTAGATGAGAAATACCAAGGCCCGGAGAGACTGATACATTATCTAAGTCACACAGCTAAGTAAGTGTCAGATATAGCATGCAAACCCAGGTGCCATGGCTCCAGGCATGTACATGCTTCTCATTCTAGGAAAATGTCTCTGTCCATAACTGTCCCAGCCCATTGGAGGAAGGGATGGAATAGTGCAAGGAAAGCCAGTGCATTCTGAATGCTTAGGACACTGTCTTTGCCATAGTGGCTATCATTATTCCTTAAAATAAACTGCACAGTGTGACTAGGGCTGACTGGCATGGTAGAATGTCAGGATGCCAAGGAGGAGATCTGAGCTCTGAGATACCAAGTGGCCATGCAGAGGCAGCCTTTCTTCACAGATGATAAGATTTATGACATTCGAGCTCAGTGTTTGGAAGCACACAGGGTAGAGAAGAGAGAAAAGTGGCTCAGGTTGGGAAGTGTGATATGTACCTCAGAATGAGGCTAGAGTGCTGTGAATGGGGTTTTGAGGATGCTTTTGCTGTCTAAGTTTTCAGCTCACGCCTCTGTAACTCCCATGGTTACAAAAGCCCAAAGTGTGCCTGTGTCAGAATGGTGGAGTTAGAATGAGAAATGAACAGTGCTGGGGATGATCTTAACACAGGGAAAAGCCAAGATCAGTATTTCCCCCACTGAGTGGGAACATTAATGAATCCCAGTCATAAAAGGAAAGAAAAAGTCCTGGTCTAAGAAGCAGCTGCCTCATCTTTGTAGCCCCAGCCTAAGGCATGATAGATAGATGCTTCCTTCTCTGACTAACAGCAAATACTTCCAATATTTCCTTAAACCTGCTTCTGCTTTTGTAAGATACTCTTATGGTTAAGCAATTTCACCCCTGTGGTCTCTGATCACATAGACTACAGACCCCTATTCCTGGTTTAGCCATCTGCAGCCATGTAGATTGAAATGTAACCCCATCCACTTATGAGTATAAAAACTGCAGAGAAACTGAGCTTGGGGCTCGGGCTGCTCAGGAGGAAACTCCACTCAACTCTATTGACGTAAGTAAACATTTTTTGATTTCTTCATGTGAGTCTCTTGCTGCTTTCTCAGTGTGTGGTGGGTCCCCAAGCCTCAGCCTCCTGTGACAGATGATGCATTGACCAGGAAACCCCTTAAGCAACCTGACCAAGGCTAGTCTATTGAGACGCTGCTGCCCCAACACTCAGTGAGTGGATGACAGATCTTGGACAGCCCTGCCTGTTTTCTTCAGGATCCAGATTCCACAGTCCACATCACCAGTCTGCTTCTTGTTGGCAGACCAGAGAGAGAGGGTGGACAAATCATCTGGACTCTTAGACAAGGTAAAATGCCTGGAGTGCCCAGTAGTCTGGCCCACTATCCTAGGCAGAAGGAGAAATTTATCACATCCTGGCAGTTTAATAATGGTCTCAGTTATGGAAATCTCACAGGGAAGTTCTGTCTGGAGTCTAGTGTGAAAAAGAGTGTGACTGCTCTGTGTATGTAAATGTGGCTCCGTGACTGCCAAGCCATTGAGTCTGATTGAGTCCAAACCTGTGGCTCTGTGATTACCACATAAGGCTATAAGGCATTATCGAGCTCTGAGGAAACCAGTCCCTCCCTGCGAATCAGCTCTGGGTTTGGGACATATCTGCCATATGCCAAGTCAAATCCAATTCCCCATGAAGGGAGAAGCTAGGTGGGGAAAAGTGGCTTCTGTCTACAGCAGTGCCTGCTATGGAGATCTTGTAATTGTTCTCGGTGGTACTGACAATGTGAGGTACCCAATGGAAGGGTCACACTAGATACCCACCATCTTAGATTATATGATCAAAACTTTTAGAAAGGGCTATTCAGGACATTATGGTACTAAGAGGATGCCAAGAACAATGAGGAACCTCTGTAAAACAGAATGGCTGCCTTTTGGTGTTGAATGCCTTCTAGAAGAAACTTTGGATATGGCTAAGATTAAGTCAGTATAGCAGGTGATAATGGGGGACCCAGGACACCCTGATCAATTTCCATACATTGATTCTCTTGCACTGATAGGCAAGGACAGAGTAAAATCCTCCTGGTGAAGACTTCTACCTGAATCCAAGGTCCCACCAAGAGCCCTTCAATCTCCAAAGTGATTCAGAAGAGGGTCTATTACCACCACCTCCAAATGCCTCTCAACTAATGGTAGAAGCTCCATCCTTGCCACAGTCTGCTGCCATCAGATTCTCCTTGGAGGCCTGAGGAAGATGCCTCTTCACTTAGGACAGAGCTCCCTCTTCTGCAAAAGGACTCTGCATGGCTGGTACCACCCCTAAGGTCAAAGGAATCAGGATAGACTGGGAAAAGACTTTGCTCATCCTAGAGATAGAGACCCCTCTGAGAGAGTAGAAAGCCCCAGCATGTGGCACAGGGAGTGTGGAGGGAGGACAGCCTGTTTTCTATTACCAACCCTTCTCTACCACAGACTTGCTCAACTTGAAGCATCACACCCTTCATATTCTTAGAAATCACAAGTGATAATGACCTAAACTCATCTTCCCAGCTTGGGGGGTAACTTCCAACTACTCCTAACCCTTCTTTATATGGAGGACCAATGATGAGTTATGACTTAAATCGGCTAATGACTCAGGTCCTGCCAGGGGGACAAAATGCAGAAGCATGAGTCAGGAATGCCCTCCCCAGAAGAGGATCCCTGCTGGGATGGTAGGAATTGCCTAGGAAGTGGTCATCAGGCCTAAAAGTGGAGGCCAAGCCCCGCCAACATGTCCAAAACCACTGATGTTCTCCGGAAACCAGACGAGAGCCCTTCTGACTCCTTTTGATCCTGAAGCCCTTGAAGCTCTTTGAAGCCCATCTCATAAATGGTGAAAGCAGCTTTCTGGGCCAAGTACAAAGACACATCAGAAGGAAGCTAGACCACCCAGACCCTGGTTGCAATGAAATCACAGATGAAATAGATTCAAGTTGCCTTAACCTTATTGACCAAATCTTATCCTCCCTTGAGTGGACCCTCTACACTGATGGTAACACTTTTCTGTTAGATGGAAAGCATCCAGGAGGATATGCAGTGGTGACAGAGACAGAAATAGTAGAGTCAGGGACCCTTCGAATTGTTGGCCTGAATTAGGGACTTGGAGTTCAGTAACAGAGAAAGGGTAAATGTCTATGCAAGCTCAAAATATGCCTTTACTACCCTCCATGTGCATGGAGCCATCTATAAGGAGATGGGACTTCTCACCTCAGGAAGAAAGCAATTAAAAATCAAACTGAAATCTTTTACCTCCTGGAAGCAGTTTGGGACTCAGTGGCTGTTGCTGTCATCCATTGTAAGGGACATCAGAAAGGAGAAGATCCTATTACCAAAGGAAACAAGGGGGCAGACACAAAAACAAAACCAGTAGCTATGACCATGGCCTCTAGGCTCCTCCTGGCACAGTCCTGATGCTGTCAACATTCCCTAAACACCCAAACTACGCTGCAGAAGAGGCCTGAGCGAAACAAGGAAAGGGGAGAAAAGACTCAGGTGGACGGTGGCTTCTCCCTGATTGATGCTCCTTTGCTCTAGAGCATCTGGGTTATCCTCTGGTCCACCAAGTCCATGAAGATACACATATGGGAAAGACAGCCCTAGAGATTCTAATAAACAGATATTACTATGTGGCCTCCCTGTGGGAGCCTATCTTGTGAATGAGAATGAAGACTAAATGATAAAGATATATAAAAGAAAAAGGTTCAATCTGGTCAGGATGTGAGGGGATGGGGAAATGGATTTCTACTCTAGCTCTTGGAACTGTGTTACATGGGCCACTTGGCAGAAAGGAGATGCATCTTCCAAAAAGGGATTGTTACACCTGAGTGTGCACCAGGAGCCTGTAACCCAGTTAACTTTACCAACTTAAACCCAGGAGACCCCAAATGTGAAGAAGGCCACCAGGTTAGCCTAAGTGTTGATGGTAGGGATGGTGCCCCAGAAATCTTCCTGTTTACCAAAAGGGTTAAACAAAGGAGACAGGTCCAAACTTTTCTGGTGGCCCACTCGTTTTATGAAGGATTGCAACAAGAATTGTCCCAGGTTACTGCCTCTCTAAAGAACCTATTCATAGAAATGGCAGCAACAGTAGCCTACATCTTGAATGTAAGCTCCTGTTATGTTTGTGGAGGGATCATAATGGGGGATCAATAGCCATGGGAGGCCTGTGAATGGGACCCAGTCAGAGACCCAACCTCTCCACATGGAGTTAAAATAAACCCCACATACTGAGTCTTAAAGTCATCGATTATTGGGAAAAGATGTCTGGCCAGATGTGGAATGAATGCCACCACCTGAGTAGGCAACCCTACCTGCATCAGACAGGGTTTCTTTGACCATTCCCTAAAGAAGGGGCAATAGTGGTCATCAGGAAATGACATTGACCCTTGCCATTTTGATGACACACACTCAGATACACTAGGTATAGGCTAACCTGACAATTCCTTTTCCTTTGACAGTACCTGAGGGATTCTACTGGATTTGTGTCTGTAAAGCATACTCCATAGTACCAAGTCACTGGTCAGAAGGATTCATCCTGGGAACCACCAGGCCTTCTTATAAGGAGAATGTCTGGCATAAAAGACCTCCCAAAATGTCACACTAATTGAAAGAAAGAAATGAAGCCCCCCCAACTTTATAAATAGGAAATTGGAAGGATGAATAAAAGAATAATTCAGTATTATTCTGGATGGTTCGTGGGGATATAGGACCCCATCCATATGCCAAATCTTATCATTAGCTGGGAAGCAGTTCTAGAAATCATAACTGATGACACTGCTTGGGCACCTAGCCTCCTAGCAAAACAGTGTACCAAATTCCGGAGCACAACTAACTAGAACAGGTTGGCTCTTAACTATCTGCTGGTTAAAGAAGGGGGTGTATGTGGAAAATTTGATGTAAGAACTGCTGTCTAGAGCTAAATGAAAAAGGTGAAGTGATAGAAAACTCAGAGTACCCAAAGAATGCAGGAAATAGCCCATGTCCTAGTCCACACCTGGAATGGATGGAGTCTTCATGGGCTCTTTGGAAGTAGGTTTTCTCAGATTAGAGGCTTCAAGACCCTCGTAGGGGCAGTCATGGCTCTCTGGCTGAGATGTCTAATCAACCCATGCTTACTGCCCTGTTTATTGAAATCTATTAACAGGAGTCATTGACCTAGCCATAGAACACAGGACTACAGTCCACTAAATGCTTCTTCAACAATTACCAACAGCTTAGCATGGAAGACATTAGAGAAGATGATGCCTTCTAGATAGATTAAAGGGGTATCAAAGTGGGGCATAATAATGGGAAAAACCAAGATCAATGTTTTCCCCTTTCAGTGGGAACACTAATAAAAAGGAAAAGTACTGCTCTAAGCAGCAGCTGCCTCACCTGCAGCCCCAGCCTGAGGTGTGAAAGATGCCTCCTTTTCTGACTAGCAGCAGATAGTACCTGTATTTTCTTAACTTCTGATTCTGCTTTTGTAAGATACACTTAAGGCTCAGGAATTTCACATTTGTTGTCTCTGGTCATGTAGACCAGAAGATCCTATTCTTGGTTTCCTGGTCTACAGTCACATAGGATGAAGTGTAAACCCACTCACATATGAGCACACAAGTTGCAAAGAAGCTGAGCTCCAGACTCAAGTTGTTCAGGAAGAAACTCTACTTGAGTCTGCCTCCATAAATGAACTTTGCCCATTTTCTTCACTTGGGTCTCTTGGTGCCTTTTCTGTGCTTGGTGAGTTCTGTGCCTTGATCTCCCATGACGAGTGAAGTTTTCTGCAGAAAGCAGAAGTCAGTGACTGGGGGGTTCACCCTTTGCCTCACACACCCTCCACCCATCTTTAACTCCAGACAGCTTGAACTGCTGATCTCCTGCATGACCCTTGGCTTGTAAGTCTTATATGCCTTACCTCTCCAGGCGTGGCCCTTGGCTTGTAAATCTTGTATGCCTTACCTCTCCAGGTATGGCCTCTCCTATTCTTGATGCCCATGCCTCACCTACAATGAAACCTGGTTCCCATGCCACTTCCTCAAGAAAGTCTACATTCCTCCAGCTGGGAACAATTCTTTCCTCCTTTCACTTCTCCATGACAATGAGGGCCTCCTCCTGACTTACACTGTGTTCAGTCTTATCTCTGTGTTTGAGTCTTTACCTTTCAGGTAAGAGTCTCATTAATTTGGTATCCCTAGCACTTCCCAGAGGACCAGTGGTGATGATACACACTAAGCAACTAAGAAAGCAATAATAAACATATTAGTAACTACTTGTCAGGGCCTTCATTCTGGCCTTTTTTGGGTGGTATTAGGGGTTGAATACAGGACTTTACACATGCTAAGCAAGTGCTTTTCCACTGAGCTCCTCCTTTAACTACTTTAAAAATATTGTTTAATGGGATAGTGGGATGGTTGAGCGAGTAAAGGCGCTTGCTGCACAGCCTGGCGACCAGAGTTAAATCACCAGAACCAATGTAAAGGTTGAAGGAGAGCATCATCTCCACAAAGTTGTCTTTTGACCTCCACATGCAAGCTGTGGCAGGTGTCCCCTTGCACATACACCATGCACAGACATACACACACACACGCACACACACACATACACACATACATACACATACACACAGCACACATACACACATACAAATAATCAAATTTTAAAACTGATAAATATGTAAAGGTTGAAGGAGAGCATCATCTCCACAAAGTTGTCTTTTGACCTCCACATGCAAGCTGTGGCAGGTGTCCCCTTGCACATACACCATGCACAGACATACACACACACACGCACACACACACATACACACATACATACACATACACACAGCACACATACACACATACAAATAATCAAATTTTAAAACTGATAAATAAAAATTTTTACATAAA
>NW_008342000.1:820924-867051 GCF_000622305.1 Nannospalax galili | reverse complement strand
ACACAAAGACAACTGAGTCTATTTTATATTTTTCTCATTTATATATATATATATATATACATATATATATATATATATGTATTTAGGGTTCACCTCTTGGGATTGGGTAACCTATCCGGGAAGTTGTCCCTGGATAAAACTAATACTCCTTCTCTCAGTAGCCATTGATTGGCTATAGGTCTTCATCTAAGGATGGGACCTTGCAAAATTTCCCCTGTACACAATTTCCCCTATACGCATTGGCATGTCTTCTTGGGTGGGTAACCTATCAGGTACGTAGTTACTGGATAAAACTAATTCTCCCTCCCTCGGTGGCTATTGATTGCCTATAGCTCTTCATCTAGAGCTGGGACCCTGTGAAATTTCCCCTGTACACATTGGCATGTCCACTGGTGCTGTCATTTTGCTAGTCTTGTATAGGCCACGATATTGTTGAGATTTCAAGGGTACAACTTCCTTGTCATGTAGAAGACACTGTCTAGCACCAGGTATCCTGGTCCTCTGATTCTTAAACCTTTTTGTACTCTCTTTCTTGATGTTCCCTGAGCCTTAGGTGTAGGAGTTGCACTTCCATATACCACAAAGAAAAACTTCTTTGATGAGGGATGAGAGCTACAGTCATCTATGTGTATAAGGATAAATATTTAGAATACAATTAGAAATTATATCGATTTAGAAAATAGGAGTAGTAGGTTCTCCTCTAGGGTCTGCGACCTCTCTAGCCACTGGTAATTGGTAGGTTTACAAATAGCAGATGCGAATTCCCTCCTATTGAGTGGGTCTTAAATCCAATTAGAAAGCCATTGGCTACCCCCAACATAAAGGTGTCACTGTTGTACCTAGGGATATCTTGTCAGGTTGGTCATTGTTATGATACACAGGCTTTACAGCTGGGTAGGACTATTGATAGGTTTACTCCTTTGACAACTTACACAACACCTTCCAATACTTTGAGAGCTAGTCCTCAAGGAAGAGGCTTCCAGGTCAGGTCCAGCAGAGTTTCTCGGGCTGCCCTCAAACCTGCGATCATGTCTTCCAAATACCTAAGATTACAGGTGTGCACCTGGTTGGCTTTGGTTGCTGTTTTTGTTGAGTGGGCTACTGTGTGTAGGAAAACAAGGCCTAGGGACAAAAGCCCCTGGAAAGTTCGCCTAGGCTTTGGCTTACCAACAGGAGGGGTTCTTGTTTCTGGGACATCAGTGATGGTCTATTTCAGGTTTCTTTGTTCTGGAATGCTGGAGAAAGAGTAATACATCTCTAATACATCTCTCAAGGTGACAATTCAATATGACTTGGATAGTATGAAAGGGTTCACCATATACTACCTCAAAATATGGCACTTTGGCACTTAGGAGCACTGCAGAATTAGGAAGATTGCTCTTACTTTCTCCCTGTCCTTCCATGTGAAATGTGTCCTAAGTAACCTTCTTGTACCCTGAGACAAAGAACATCTTCACTTTTGGAGATGCAGAGTTCTAGGGAAGAGTAAGAACCCACAGACCTTACTAAGTGCCTCCCAGTTTATTCCCATTCAATCACACCCTTTGTCTTTTGTCTCTGTTTTCTTTTCCCCTGAGGACGACACACTTCTTCATCAAAGATAACATAAAACACACAGGGTCCTCTGTTGCTTTGGGTCTTCATTTCTAAGGTTCTTTTGTCATATAACACATTAAATAAATCTGTGTGCCTTTCTCTTGTTAATCTGTTTTTTGTTACAGGAGCCTTAGCCATGAACTTAAGATGTGATAAAAAGATTTTTTTCCTCCCCTTCATATGCTCCCCTGCATCTGATCAGGCAATACCCAGAATATGGTCCTAAAACAACTAAAAAAGGCCTGGATTCAGCTGCTCTTGAATTCCAAAGGCCCGATACGCCTGTGAATTTTTTCCTTGGTGCGAATTCAACTCTGCTTATCGACTGCTATTTTAATGAAACCTCCTGGTACCAGCTCAGGAAGGATATTTTTATTAGATACGACTGGGCGGATTCTCATGTTGAAAGCATTTGGTGTAAAACATGAACACATCCAGCCCTCAGATACCCTTCCAAATATTTCCTTTGAAATCGGAAAATTACCAAGGAACTTGTGATAAAGACATGAAAAAAGGAATTTAAAAAAAACAGGATGACGTGCTTTCCTCTTCCACACACTCCTACATGGGTGGAGTTGTGGAGCTCTGGGGCTGTGGAAATCAACAAAATTGGAGATGGGAAGAGACCTGGAGTTGGGTGGTCCAGGCCTCATCTGCAGCCATGAAAGGCTATAGGATGGCCAGCGTTCTTGTTTGTATTCTCCTACATCCTCCTCTAATTTCCCCATGGGACTGGAGTCATGCAACAAAGGGAAGAAGAGGCGTGACTCACATGCACTCCATTCCGTTAATTCATGATGTTGTCCCTGTCATTACGTGTCTCAATTTCTGCACCACGGAGAATTGCTAATGACGTTTATTAGCAACAATCTTTCCCTCCAAATGGAAAGAAAGTACCTCTTATGAACATTCACCTCCTCTAAGCATAGACACAGGATTCCAGCTTGGGTTCTAGGACCACCAGCCTGAGTTTAAGTACTGGCTTTACACCCGTATGACTGGTTAATCATGGGCAGCTTACTTTAGCTCTCTGTGACTCAGTGGTCACTCATCTCAAAGGCCTGCTGTAAGAGGGCAATTCATGTACTACACTTAACCATCCCCGGTACGTAGTAGACAGTCGATGCTAGCTATCTCTGCCATTGCTATTCTGTCAGTTACTTTTTGCTACTGTGCTAAAACACCACGACCAAGAGTGGCTTATGGAAGAAAGGGTTTATTTGGATTATGGTTTTGGAAGGGGAGAGTCCATAATATCAGAGGAGGCCAGAGTAGTAAACTGAGAGATCACATCTCTCTACACACGGCAACACTGAGAGCAAACTGGAGGTGGGATGAGGTTATGAGTTCTCAAAGCCAGCCCCTACTGTCACACGTCCTCTACCAAGGCTATACCTCCTAAGGGTCCATGACCTCCCCAAACAGCACCATCAACAGGAGACCAAGTCTTCAACTACATGAACCTATGGGAGACAGCTCCATTCAAACCACCACAACCTTAAACACCCATCTCAACTGACAGGCAAGGAATAGAGAGGATGGGAGAATCATTATATTTTCCTTAGAGTTTTCCCTCAGTAATACCTTCTAGGGAAAGACATTGCTCATGCATGCTAGATAAATACTTTACCTGCTGAGCACAGTGCCAGCTCCAGCTTTGTCTATATTTTACGAGCCCTTTTATACTCTTTTCTTCACTCTAGGCTGCTCATCTCTTATCTGGAGCACACTATCGGGGCAGAGGAAAACCTTTTGTCTCTTTGCTGCTACTATGAAGGGGTTCGGTGCCCTATGAGAAGGAACTTCTTGCTATTTATCAAAAACTGGCAAGTTGTAGCACAGCATCAATGTCTCTAGAGAGGAAAAATATAAACGTTTCTTGGGCGTCTATTGATACGAAGCTCTGAGATAGTTTATTTACTGTGTGATCTAGAGTGCGTCTAAAGTCACGTATCCTGACTCCAGGCTTAATCAACTCCTCTATCCATGACTCATGGAAGTCAAAAGAATTTCTCAAGACTTTTTGTGATTTTTAACAGATTTTGGTCTCATGACAGAACAAAAGAATTCTTTTTAGGAGTGAATGCACATAAAAGGCAGCTGGTTGTAAAGTTCTTTTCTATTTTCCAAGCACAAACAAAAATACATTTTTGGTTCTAATTCTCATCAAAACCAACCACAAAGCCCTGAGAATGGATATTTTTAATTCCACTTCACAGACAAAAACTTGAGGATATATTAAGGATTTTAAGTATGTTTTTTTCTCACAGAGTGAATTACTAAAAGATTCATTATTCTAATCTAGGCCTGCATAACGCCAGACCAATGTTCTTTCCAGTAATTCAAATTGAGTTGGGGCTTTCCGATTCAGACCAGTTTGTGGAACTGACACAGCTTTATAATATTATCTTTATATAACCATTGTAGATGAATTCCAATTTCCTGAGTGGTACTGTAATTTGTATAAGGTAACTAGAATTTCTACTTATTTAGTCTAAATTTTGACCCTGAGGTTCCTACATAGCAGGAATAATGGGACAAAAACTAATCAGCATTTCAGGCTTTTTGCAAACCTGGAATGACTCAGGCAGTAACCTGGGAGTCTGTAAGAAGTGGCATCTCCCGGAAATACATGTTCTGCTATCTTGGTTAAAAATTGCTAGATTCCAGATCTTATTAGGAATCTGCTTGCAATTATGCACTGTCCCAATTTTATCTTCCGATCTGAATTTAATTAGCCCCCAAAACATTTGCATGCGTAATTTGTTTTTTTCTTCAGATGCACCGTTATAACAAGCTATTCTTTTACATCATTAAGATGGAAACATATTATATTTTCATGCAAAGCAGAATCTGTTATTTTTGAAGTGTCTATTCCTCTTGTCTTTGAAATATTCAAAAAGTAAGTGTGTGTCAGACAGTAGGTGCCCTGGGCCTTTGGAAGTCAAACTTTCAGCTCATGTGACTGTGGGTGGTTTAATCTGTAACTCACTGAAGTTGTTCCACACTGAAGGATTCACAGGAGTTACAACTTCATTAATGCACTCACAGAAGGCTAATTTTTAGTTTGAAAAAGTGTTGGGCATAATGGACAGTGGAAAGATTGGAAATTCTAACCAGTGTCGGTCTTTACGGTGCCATTTAAAACCAAAATTTTATAGTTGATTTCTCTGTCTTCTGACCTTGGAACCTCAAAAACTCATAATCACTTTTGAAAATGTACCCACTCTCATTAACCTCATTGTCTATAAAGTTATAGCCCATGAAACAGCCTTTTCAGGTACGTTTACTAGAGGACATTATCATGACAGTATGTTTTAAAGATGTTATCAATTATAAAATGACAAAGAGGAGAAGTTTATCTAATTACCAAATATATATTCTCACTCTTTGATAAATGTAGGGAAATAGGATTTTATTGACTATTCTTGGAAAACTGGGGGGAGTTTCTCATCTGAATTTACAGAGATATGTGTCATTGACTTTTAGTTTAACCACTAGAAATAATCAAGAGAGTATTCTATTTTATTTTTTTATTTAGTCTAGGCTGGTCTCAAACATGTTATGTAGTCAAGAGTGGCCTTGAACTCCTGATATTCTTTCCTCTACCTCCCAAGTGTTAGGATTATGGGCGTGGGCCACCACCGATGGCATAAGAAAGTATTTTATGTGATATTTTTAAACTGGTCAACTACTGTTCTTACATATCCCTGATTTTATTTATAGCTTAACTTTTTATTTTAATGTTATTTCTTTTGCTGTTGGCATTGAACCCAAGTCCTTATTCACGCTAAGCACATGCCTTACCACTGAACTATACCTCTTGCCTTTAAAGTTTAATTTTCTCCTCAATGTGAATATATTGAAAAATGAAAACATGCTCATTTTTTTCTGCTGTTATCTTGTAGTCAAGAATAAAGTTATCATAATTCTGCAGGAAGTCAGAATCCTCATGTCAGGAACTGCATGGGAGTCAAAGAATGATCTATCTCTGTTTGAACTGTGTCTCTTTCTCTCCCTGGTCAGGGAGCCATGAGCACCTACTTTATTTTTTCTGAGCTTCTGTCTTCCCTGTTGTCTAGATGACTCATAATGAAAAGCTCATAGGGACATGAGCTGTCATGCAGCTGCTAGTGGGCTGAATGTACACAGAGGACATCTATAAGTGATGGTTTGGAGGTTTTCCTTGGAGAGGATGATTGTCAGACTATATGCTAGCCATTTGTGTATTTTAAGAAATTTTACAGATTTGAACAGTTGACGTTGTCTTAACTGTTTCCCTCAGGGTAGAATTGAGGCTCCCATTGGAACAAGACACAGAGATATTATCTATCAAAACTAGAGTTAACTGATACTTCAGGAAATAGGCTTCCTGTCACAAGAGGTGATCAAGCAGGGCACCCCAACCCCCAAAGGTGGCTATTGTAGGATGTCAATACATTACATGGAAAATCAGACCCAAATGGCCCATTAAATTCCTTCTGTGTTGAGTGATCTACAATTCTCCAAGCCATTAGACTCTCTATGAAGAGATCTTATCTCAAATCAAACCCCAGGTACGCGGCTTCACTCTCTGGTGCCTTACAGACCTCATCTCCATGGATGGATCTTCTTTCTGCCATCTCATTTCTTGCTCATTAGTCCCAACTGATCTCCACGGATCTACCAGGCCAGAGACCCTCCCCTCAGTTTTTTTCCCTCTTCTTCTGTTCCCCTCCAGCCCTCATTCCTCACATCTTCCCTGAGATACACTCTCCTTTCCTCTCGTCTTCAGACTTCCAACTTTCATAAGACCCTGGATATCTGCCTTAGACTGATGTCCGTTTGCTCGTTTACATCACTTCTATGAATAGCAAATCCTGAGACAAGCCGAACACCGTCTTTGAAGCCAAGCTCAGATTTAATCATTGCTCCACTTGCTTCATTTATAAGTAGGACACGGAGGGGCTGGAGAGATGGCTCAGCTTTTAAGAGCACTGGCTGCTCTTGCAGAGGACCCGGGTTCAATTCCCAGCACCCACATGGCAGCTACCGACCATTTATAATTCTAGTTCTAGGGAATCCAATGCCCTCTTCTGACCTCAATGGGCATTGCACAACATGGATATACTTATGCACATGCAGGCAACACATTCATACACATAAAATGATAATAATAAATAAATATTTAAAAAGAAGTAGAACATAGGAAAGAATGAGCTTTGTAGACCTCCTTCACGTCTATCTGTGGTCATGTGGTAGCTGTGATACTATAGGTAAATCTTTACAGGTACTCTGTGTTTCTCTCCTTATGTTTCAAAATCACCCGCCCTTTTAAAGACTGAGTAAATTACAAGAATTTTAAACTTTAACTTGATGCCAGTCCCATGGCATGTAATAAACATGGGTAAATGGCCACTTCCTGCACCCTCACCCTTCCTGCCTTCCTAGAATCGCTGTTCTGAGTCGTTTACATCTTTAAAAATCATTTTTCATCTTTTTTGAATCTGTATTAGAAGCGTTTTGAAAAATTTAGATCACTCATGACACAAACAGCTAATTTCAAATTCCAGTCCTTCCAGAAACCCTTTCCCCAATAAGGAAAGTAGGGTTCGACTTAAACTAATCTCCGTGCTGGTTTTCTTTCTGCAAAAGAAACCACAAAAAAACACCGTGATGTGAAACACAGAGAATTTGCTTTTTCTCAAATGCCCAACCCACACAAATATTCTTGGTGCTGCCAGTAACTGGCTGCAGAAAACCTTACTGGTTTGTAAGAATGTGACTCTCCCTTTAGGGGTGAGAATGAGTGGAGAGACTCCCTGAGTTCATTCTTCCTTTACAGGGTAGACTTTGTGAAAGAGTGTGGCAATCATGTGGTAGAAAGAACAGAGGACTGGGACCATGACAGAAAGGGGCCTTACAGTCACAGTTGTATGCTACTCTGATCCGGGTGTGGTTTCTCATCCAAAAGCTCATGTGCTGAAGTCTTGGTCTCCAATGTGGTGGTGTTAAGAGGTAATGGAACCTTTGTTAAATGGGGCCTTATAGAATGTGGCTAGGTCTTTAAGGCATTGCTCTCAGAAGGGTTTGATGTTGGGCTCATGCAGTGAGTGATGAGAGCAAGTTGGTATACTAGAGCAAGCCTAGCCCCTAGTCTCTATTGCTTCCTATTTGTCATGTGATCTTTTCTGAAGATGAAGGCATCATTGTGATGCCATCTATAGGAGATTCCCACCAGAAGTCCAGGAGAAGTAAATATAATGCAATTAAACTTCTTAACTACTATCTAACTAAACCTTTGTCTTTATACATTAACAATTCAGGTATTTTCTTTATAACAACAGACAACATGCTCTCTGTGAACATGATATTTTCTGAATAAAAAAAAAATCAATGACTTTTATTTCTTCTAAAGACCAGACAGTAAACATTTTATGCTTTGTGAATCATCTGTTATCATGTCTTCAAAATAGCCATAAGTGAAATGTAAATGAATGAGGGTAGAAAACAAAAGCTAAGCTCAGCGGTAGCCACAGTCAACACTCGCCCACCTGTTGTTGATATTTACTCACATTCAATGTGCGCAGAACGGAATTTCATGAAGATTAAATAAGATAATACAAGTGAGACATGTAACCTGATTCTAAAAGGGCCTAAAAGTTGTTTCTTTCCTTTTCCCCTGTTTTCCCAAGTTCTGTACAGTGAGGAGTTAAGAAGTAGACACAGAGGCCTCTCCCAGCCCTGTGATTTTATGAAATTGCCCTTTGGAAGAATAAAAAGGAGCAAGAAAGAGCATGCCAGTGAGAGAAATTGTACGCGTGTTCTTTTCCTCTGCAAAGTCTGACCGCAAGGAGCATTAAATCAATCAGATGACAAGGCAGCGGATGAAAAATTGAGTTGCTTTGGTCCCAGATATGCAGGAAGCCTCTGGTATTGGGATCAAAAGCAGAAAGATAAATAAATAAATAAAGGAAATGTTTTCTGTGTGTGCGCTATACTCACTGGCTATTCTGTGACTCCCAGAGTTCATCACAGGCAAACTTGGAGTGCAATAAACATCTCCCCTAGTTTCAAAGCTGATCTGATCAAGAACAAAGCCGTTAACATGAATGCAGATAAATACAAAGCAAATAACAGTCTCACTTGCTTCTGTGTCTGTGAACTTAGCTCATCAATCTTGCCTGACTAGTTAAGAAGGAACTGAGAGAATTTATGACCGGGAAAGATTTCTTTCTAGAGCATTTCCACCTCACAAAGGAGGATAAGGATAAATCCTTCAGAAAGTTCTGGAAAACCAAATAAATGAACTTCATCTCTGGAGCATCTCTTCTCAGTTTTGATTTTAGTCATTGCCCAAACACTCCAGCCTCCTAGGCTGGACCCCTTATGGACCTCTTTGCATTTCCTTATGCAAAGTTTATGCCCTATTTTTGATGTTCTTAGAGGCTCTCTGCCCCACTGGAAGAAGGTACACCCCAGGGAGCCATTGGCATGCTCCCACTGCTATGAATGGGTACAAGACTTGCAAGGTTTCTCTGTCCTTGGCCTTGAACCCAATGAATGCCCCATCACAGGGCGGACTAGCTCAGCTCTCTGGTTCATCAGCTCCAGGTCTGTTGCCTGCTCTAGGTTTATTTCATTGATTTCACTTTTTGAAAATGTCATTTGTTTTGATACTTCCCTGTATGCATGCAAATGTATTCTGACTGTACTCATCCTCTTTTTTCCTCTCTTATCCCCCTTCCGCCCCCACTGACCTTATTTCTCTTCTCCACCCCCCCATTCCTGTCTTTCTTTGTGTGCAGGTCTTATGCAGGCAGCCACAGCCGCTTGTGGGTTCAGGATTACAACAGCTGTGCCATATTCAGCAGACCGTGTTGTCCATTTTTAAACAGCAATAATCTTGCTTCCCTTGTTTTAGTTACTTTTGTTGTTGTTGAGACTCAATATCTGACAGAAACATTTAAGGAGAAGATGAGTTTACTTTCTTCAAAGTTCCATCATGGTGGGGAGGACAGAGAATCAGCTCCTATCGTGGACAGGAAGCAGAGAGGAGGAAATGCTGGTATTCAGCTCACTCTCTCCTTTCTCCCTTGGGGATTATTCACTCTTGGGCCCCAGCCCATCAGATGGTGTTGCTAACATTCACGGTGGGTCTTCCTGTACTCAATTCATCCTTTCCGGCAATCCCTCAGGGACATATCCAGGTGTCTGTCCTAGGGGATCCTAGATCCAGTCAAGTTGACAATGATTAACTAGACCCTTTCTCATACCTACTAAGTCTTCCTAGTCAACTTGTTTACTCTTGTAACAACCACTACTTACATTCTGATGACTCCTATATCTTGATCTCCTGCACAGGATTCTATAGAGATTTTAACATTGAACTTCTAACTGCCATTGCCTTCTGAATGTCCATTGGGCATGTCACATTGAATGCACCTGCAGTTCTTTCTGCCTGGTTCCTATTGTGTCTTTATTAGTAGATCTATTTTCTGCCCAGAAGACCAAATTAGAACCTGATCAGTGCTTGATCTTTCCCTTCTCTCACCACAGCATCCTGTCCATGGGCATGACCTACAGGTGAGGGCTTTGAAGACATCCCTCAAATCTTTTCCTCCTGGTATACTTTGCACTCACCTATGAGAAGAGAACGACTCCATTCTGGTCTTCTTGTTCTAGGTCTTCCTTCTCTCTCTTCTACTGTTAATGACTTGGAGTTATTCTTTTCTGATTGTATTATAGAAGTAGCATCTCCAGTCCATGCATATGTCCCCAGAATTCAAGAGCCATTTGGTAGCAGGATCAGACCTAGAAGAAGAGATTTCTGGCTGACAACCTGATCCATGAAATGCATAGTTTGAATATGGCTTGTCCCCTGTGAAATTCATGTTGAACTTTGATGTCATACAGCAGTGCAGGGAGGTACTAACTAGGGAAGAATGGGGGCAAAGCCCTCCTGAATGTATTCATGCCCTTTCTGAATGATTTGCTCCTCTTAAAGTGTTCAATTAGTTAACAGAAGAGGGATTTGTTGTGAAATAAGGCTGCCATTAAGTTCTTGCTCTTCCAAACATGTTCCCACTGTCCTTTCTGTCATGGGTCAATGGAGCAGAGGTCTCCTACTAGATGTGATCGTTTCCTCTTGAACTTATCAGATGCTAGAACTATGAGCTATGTGAATCCCATTCTCTCTCTCTCTCTGTCTCTCTCTCTGTCTCTCTCTCTCTGTCTCTCTCTCTGTGTGTGTGTATGTGTGTGTGTCTGTGTGTGTATACTGTATTCACAGGTGTATGTTTGGGTGTGCACATTTGTGCATATGTGTGGAGGCCAGAGAAGGATGCCAAATGTCCTGTTCTATCGCTCTTTACTTACTCCCTTGAGACAGGATCTCTCACTGAACCTAGAGCTTGCTGTTTTTCAGCTATATTGGCAACCAGCAAGCCCCAGCAATTCTCCTGCCTCTTAACCCCACAGCATTGGAGTTACAGATGCTTGTGTGTCCAAACCTGGCTTTTCAGAGGTGTGCTGGGACTCAAATTCAGGTTCTCATGCTTATGTAGCAAGTACCCTTACCCATTGAACCATCTCCCCGGTCCCAACTCTCTCTCTCTCTTTTTTTTTTTTTCAAAAAAAAAAAATCAGTTTCCAGCCTCAGGTATTCTGTAGTAGCAACAGAAAATTGGCTAAGACAATAGTATCTCCTGAAGACATACTTGTGTTTTTGGTGTTTGTGTTTTAGGATACATGATTTTGCATTCTCAGATTAGCTCTTTTAATGCCTCTTCCATGAAAATATGATTTTCTCTAATGTTAGACTAGAGGAAATATTCTCACAACGTATTAGTTTTTGATGATCTTCTAGAATGTGAAAAATCTTGGACTTAAACCTGCAGTATCCTGTATATAAGAAACTTACCCTCCATTTCTATGGTTCCCTTCCCTGAGGAGGGAGACAAGAGGACTCTCTTCATAGACCTGTGAGGAAGAAGCATGAGAAGACATGGACAGATTCGATGGCACTGTAATTCAAACCTAAGGGGATCAGATATTTTCTTATCCGTATTTCTTCACTGATTTATCTCTAGATACTACAGTATTCCATCCCAATGGCACTGAATAAGTGAATTAAGTCATAGACTCCTACAAACTTGACCCTGGATGGTACCTTATCCTG
The DNA here is from genome assembly GCF_000622305.1 of Nannospalax galili. Classification (NCBI taxonomy): domain Eukaryota; kingdom Metazoa; phylum Chordata; class Mammalia; order Rodentia; family Spalacidae; genus Nannospalax; species Nannospalax galili. Next base: position 855,296 of record NW_008342000.1, on the reverse strand, counting down.
AAGAGAATTTCATCTTGAGGCTTTGTCAATGCCTTTCCATATACTCTTGAATCTGAATCTGACTGTTGAGTAGATAGGACATACTCCCTTTGTTTCTGTATCCATGGGGATGAAAATATTAGGTATTAGATATGTGGTGATGTTTGTTGACTGAACTTTAGGCTACAGAGTCCCTTGCTTTGTTGGTGTGATGTATTGGAGTTTTCCATGTCCTTGCACATGTCTAGTTTCCCTTCCTGGGGCTCTCATTTTGGTAGAAACAATGACTCTGCCTTAAGACCTTCAGCATTATGATTTCAAACTGAGTATGCTATCATGGAATGCCATACAGAATAGTGGGCCAGCACAACACCAGAAATAACACATCTTTTTTCCCTTCTTGTTACCCCTTCAAGCCATCTAATTTTCCATGTGGCCCATGATTTATTTTTCGTCTGGCTACAGAACAGCAATACCAGTAGTCAAAGACACATTAAAATTCTCCCAGTTTTGTCTATCTCTTTGTCTTTGCCTGTCTTTGTATCTCTAGGTGCCAGTGTCAGAAATGCAAAATAGAAATAACAAGACTTCCACAGCTAAAGACATCAAGATTTAATCCTGGTTCCATCTCTATTCATATGTGTAAATTTGTGGGGGGAGGTGTGTGTGTGTGTGTGTGTGTGTGTGTGTATGTGAGTATGCATGCATGTGGATGCAAGTGTGTACGTGTATGTGTGGAGGCCAGAGGACAACCTCAGGAGCCCTCCATCATTTTTTTTTTTTTTTTTTTTGAGACAGAGTCTCTCATTGGCATTGACTTGGGGCTCACCAGTTCAGCAAGCACTACTATTGAGCAAGCACTATCTACCTGTCTTTATCTACCTCCAAGCCCCAGGATTATAAGCATGTACCACACTGCCTGACTTTTTTACTTGAGTTTTGTGGATCAAACTCAGGTCCTTTCGCCTGCATGACAAGGACTTTACTAATTGAGCTATGTTCCCAGTCCATATGTATTTTTAAAGACTGGTTAAGCTGAGCCTATGTTTCTTTAAGCCCCACTTAGCAATGTACTACCTATTCAACATGATGATGTTACATTCTGATATAAAACACGTGGTCTCTACACACGAATTTCCTTTCTCTGAGCTCCACTTGTTTAATCCACATCTGCACCAACACAGACATGGCTCTGGTTATGTCACTTGGCCACTTGCAATGAAATTCAAAGCACTTCTCTGGATGATTGCATTGGTCTGATGGTCACCCACCTGTCTGAGTGGCCCCAGGCAGGCTGAGATGTGCTCTGACCTTCGGCTGGTGGCATTTGGACCTGTCTCCCTGAATGTCAATTTGCTCATAGGTACAGGGCTTGCAGATGCCAATCACTGCTTCCTGGGGCTGATCGGCATGCTGTGACATGTGCCTGCAGTCTCTCCAGACAGACAGGAAAGATTGAGTTGACCCAACATCATCTGTCTGACTGGGCTCTCATTTTTCTTCTCCTGTCTGTCTTGCTCCTGTTCATGGCTTCAGAGGTGTCTCAGGGCACAGTGCCCCAGCATATGATCTTTCCACTTTCTTTGCCTCCTCAAGGCGCCTCTAAATGTCAGTTCCGACCTTAACTTCAGACTTCAGTTAGTGATACATGTGCCTATTCATTCTGTTAGGGCTCCATTCATTCTTCACCTTTTCTTCCCTTTTCCTCACAAACAGTTGTCCAGGATCTACCGTGTGTCTCATTCTTGGAGTTTCTGGGCACAGTTCATAATTAGAGTTGCTTCTCTTATTCAGAAGATGTTTAAAACATTTTTAGATTTCTATTGTGATTATCAGTTGCTGAGGAGGGGCCCAGGCTGGGTGAACTGGGAGGTTGTTTATTGTTATGATGTACTCTAGATCTGTCCCTCAGTTTAGTTTCTAGGTTTATAACAAGTCCCATACCTTTTTCTATTCTGTAGGAGCTACAGTGCCTGTTCCTGCTGCATTTGTTGCCAGGCTGAGCCTACGCTTTGCTAGATGGTAACCCAAGCATATGCTGCCTGGCTTTTCAAATTACGGCCTGGAGTGAGGGTCCTGTTAGCATTGCTCCAAGGTGTCTCCTTCATATCCTCTGAACTGGCCTTCTGAAAGAGTCCTTCAACCTTGGCCTGAGGTCGTCCTTTTCCAGGTAAGATTCCATAGGTGCTTTCCACCTGTATCTTGTCATGTGTCCATTATCTCAAAGGGATTCTCTTTGTGATGATGTGCTGTGTAGAATGTTCCAGATGCTTCTAAATTTCTCCCGGACCTCATGAGAGTCCTTTGCAAAGGATACCTGCCAGCCTTTCTGGACATCCCTGGATTCCAGAGGTGCTTATGCAAATGAGACTCCCTCAAGACTGCTTCTCTGTACTACCAGGAGCTTCTCCTCACAGTAATCAACATCTCATCTTAATTGCTTTTGTTTATGGTTCAATAAGTGCCTCGTTTTGGCAACACCAGCTCACAGCAATATCTTAAATTACCCAAGGCTGCCCACTTTCATTTATGAACTCTTCCTTGTGTCTGATGAGCACTTAAATTTTTAACCATTTATTTCCTCTGCCTGACAGGGAGTGAGGAACAGTAAAGCTGATGGGAACAGTAAAGTAGGGGGAACACCAGAGACTAGGGAACCATAAAAGAAGTGTACAATATTCAAGGCCAATATAAAAGCAATGAGTTTTTAATATACGACGTGTGTGAAGCAGTCATATCCCTAATAAAATCAATTATTGTTGAATCTGCTATTTCTCAATTTTCCACCTCAGCTCCAACAAAAACAAATCTGGAGCAATTCAAAAGAAAAAAAATTATGCTGCAGTAACGGCAAATGCAGCGACTGTCAAAAAATTTACCTAGTAAGTGCCTCGTTAATACATCTCCCCTCCCAGGAACTGGGGGGAAATGTTGGGAACAGTACTTAGCACAAATACAGTCTGAGACAAAACTGTGAATCTTTGCCCTTGATTTGAGTAATTATCTTTCTTTTATAAAAAACCCAATTGTCATTTTGCAGGCAGAAGCGGGATAGAAAACGGAGGCTCTCTGGGGAGCCACGCACGTCAATGAAGCTTCAGTTATTAATCATCTGTCTGAACCTGCTCATGCACTGAACTTCTTTTTGGAAAATATTTTATTTATTATTTATTATTTTATGGGTATGAGTGTGCCGCCTGCATGTAGGTAAGTGCACCCATGTCATGCAACGCCCGCAGAGGTCAGAATAGGGAATCAGATTCACTGGAACTGGAGTTATGGACAGTTGTTAGCCACCATGTGGGTGTTGAGAGTCAAACCTGGGTCCTCTGCAAGAGCAGCCAGTGGTCTTAACTGCGGAGTCCTCTCTCCAGCCGGGCTATTCTTGATGCCTTGGTTTCCCTATTTGTCTGTGGAGGGAGTTGTTCCCTAAGTGACTGTCCTAGTTTGTTTCTTCATTATGTACAAAACACTCTGACCAATACCAACTTGGGGAGGAAAGGGTTTATTTGGTTTTCATTTCCAGAGTCACAGTTCATCAGGGAGTCCAAGGTTGGGACTCAGGGAAGGAACCTGGAGACATAATCTGAAGGACAGGCCATGGAGGAACGCTGCTTACTGACTGGCCCATGCTCAACCTGCTCTTATATAATATAAGATTGACTCACATGGGCAGCACCACCCACAGTGGGCTGGGCCTTCCCACATCACTCAGTAATCAAGAAGATGCCCCACAGACATGGCCACAGGCCAGTCCAATGGAGACAATTCACCAAGTGAGGCTCCCTCTACCCAGCTGTGTCAATTTGACAACTAAAGCCATCCAGCACAATGCCTACTCATTAAAATGATTCTTCTTCTTAAATGTAGTATTAATTGAAGAAAAAAAATGTTATTTGAAGGAAATTCAGTGCATCCTTACAATTGTTAGTTTTTGTTATGGAGGCTACAGGTTGGGCCTATTTTTTCCAGGTTCCTGCCATCTCATTCAAGAATGAAATAAAAGCCCACACAGATTGCAAAGTAGCAAAGAATCTTCATTCATTTAAAGCAAAACAATAGCAAAGATCAGAATATACCTTAAGGGAGCAGTGGGTCACATAAATGAAGACACTCAAGGACTCTAGGTTGCTGTCTGGAGGAAAGAGAGATTAGAGCTTGAGTTATACAATCATTTCTGCTGTGCATATCCCTTCCTGCAATGCATCTGATTTTAATCATATGCACAGCCAATTGTGTACAGGCATTAGATGACAAATGGGGGATTCTCTCAAAAAGTTCACTTAAAGACACAATTTTACTTTATCATGTATGCACTCAATTCCAATTCCTGATGGAATGGTCTCCTATCTTCCCTACAAGATATAAACAGAGTGTGCATGGTCGAATGGTTTCATGGCTGTCAAGGGGAGAAGAACTTAGGCTACAGCTTATGCAGGTGGGAGTCCTATGTTGCTAACAGGTTACTAGGTGCAGTATTCAGAGAGGTCCATATGTGAAGTCCAAACCAAGTAGAGTTCCAGCTTGCTAAGCTATTCCTGATGTTGCCAGCCTGCGTTATATTTAATTCCCAGAGAATATTAGCTAGCTGGGGGTGCACAATAAAATCACAATTGCGGTGACTTTAAACAACTTGCTTTCTGTGGATCTAAAGTTTGTGAACATGTTAACTGAGTTCTCTATCAAAATATTCAATGGGGCCAATGGTCTCACCTGGGGCTGGACTGGGGAAAGATATGCCTCCAAGCTTCCAAGCTCCTGAGGTGGTTGGCAGGACTCAGTTCCTTGAAGTCTGTTGGAGTGAGGGTGTCAGGTTCTTGAAGGCTGGGAGGCACTGCCACTTTCTATACAGTTATTGGCTGGATATTGGCTTCAGTTGTGACCACTGGCTTCATCAAAGCAGGTGAAAGAAAATAACGAGAGAGACACGACAGCATGACAGTCTCACAGGACGCCATCATGAAGGGGCATTTTGCCACCTTTGCTGTGTTCTAAGATTCAGAAGCAAACCAAGGGTCTCTTCATACCCCAAAAGAAGAGGTTACATGGGATGCGAATGAAGGCCAGGAGGGTAGGACGATAGAGGCCTGTCCACTGCAAAGAACAAATCATGCTGGTTTATTTTGTTTTGCTGTTTTGTTTTAGCAAAAGATACTGAAAGATATCGAAAGCCATCAACTGCAAGTGAAACTCTTCTTTCTTTTTTCTGTTTTTCTTTTTTTGGTCTTTTTGGAACAGGGTCTCCCCATAGCCCCAGAAGCTGGCTTAGAGCTTACTACGTAGACCGGGCTGGCCTTGATGAACTCACAGAGATACGCTTGCCTCTGCTTCCCAAGAGCTGGGACTACAGGCCTGTGCCACCACACCCGGCCACTCATTTTGATCACTTTTATCTCGAGGTTTTGGCTATTTGTTCTAATCTCAGGGCATTTTTTTTAAGATATTCCTACAGTCTGGGAGCATGAAACACATAAGTTCCTTCTGCCACGTTTCTGGAGATTAGGAGTGCTAAATCAAGGGGTCTTCAAGGTTAAGCTATCTCTCAGGCTGCAGGGAAGAACTCTCCACCACCTCTTCTAGCTTTCCCGGCAGCCCTGGTCCTCGGTTTGAAGCTGTCACTGTGGTCTCAGCTGCAAATGTCACACAGGTTTTTCTTGCTTGTCTCTGTGTCTCCTCCTTTCCTTATATGGACACAAGTCATCAGGTTTAGGATCTACCTAATTCCATGTGATCTCATTCTAACTGATTACATCTGAAAAGACTATTTCCAAGTAAGGTCACATTCAGAGATTCTGGAAGACGTGGCATTTTTGTGGGACGTCGTTCACTCCCCTACTGTTGTTACTTTTTCCTTTGGCCCATGCAACCTAAACTCTGAATGAAATATGTAAACCACTTTCTGACTTTGCACTGTGAAAAATGAGCCCTACTGAAAGGCAGCCAGGGTTGTCCTGTTGTCCAGATATATCACCCTTTATTAGTCAGAGGACCTGAGTTAGTGCTTAGTCCTTCTCTGTCTCATGCTCCTCATCTATAAACTGCTAACAACAACAACAATAATAATAATTATAATATTTAATTCTTGGAATTGTCAGAGGATTGAGTGAGATCCTCTATGTAGGAGTCTTAGAACAGTGTCTGACACAAGGAAACACTTTGAAGAGGTGACTTCACCATCCCTTTGTCCTCTCTCCACTACCTGCTCTCTGTTTTGGTAAACCTTGTGTTTAGTGCTTATTTTTAAAATATATTTAAAGTTATTGATCAATAATTACAACTATAGTCACAATCAATCATGACGATGAAAGAAATATCTGTAATAGGTATATATGTATATTTATATGGTTAATGAAAGTTAAATAGCAAATTAAAACAGATTGTAATTATTTATGAATTAAATTATCTAGAATTATATAGACATCTGAAAGACCCTCTATTGCTTCATCTATTTACTGTATGCAGTATCCAATGGCTTCTATATTCAATGAGTAGAAGAATCAGCTCTCATATTCTCTCCCCTACCTCACTATCATTCTCAGCTATGATATTATTTTTCCTCCTTGATTTTCCTCCTATTCATTTTAGGTGGTTTAATTTTAATGTAGTCGTCTGTATTTTGCTAGGAAACGAGTTTTAAGAATAGCCATGGCATGGGAAATAACTATTATTTGTACGCCTTACTATCGTAACATTCAGTGATACCACTGCATATTTAGGAGCCTACTCTAAGTTGGTTTCTACTATGGACACCTGACTTTTATCAGGTCATTGAGTGTCTGGGACTCCCCTGTGAAGTAGGTGACCTTTCACAGATGAGGGAACAGGAGGCACAGAGAAGTGAAGTAATGTCTCTAAGGCCACAGAGCTAGCAAGTGGCACAGGCAGCATTGCTACAGTCTGTGGCTTCAGAGGTTGAGTCAGAGCCAGTCAACTCTGTGACCTCCCAGAGTCCACATCACTCAAGACAGAATCTCATGGTCTAGTTGGGCTCAGACTGATGTCTCTGAACTCATGCCATCCAAAAGAATATGGGAAAAATCACTAAAACAAAACAACCTCTTTCTTTACTTACATCCAGCTAATTCTTCCCCAAGTTATGCTGCTTTTTCTTGTTTATATTCAAGCCAGGCCTTTCTTGTGGACATTATATTTTACCAGGATGTCACTTTATTTTTCTTATTGATAGAATAAGAAGAAATCTATGCCTTCATCTTCCTGTTAAGAAGTTGCAGCATTTTCATGCAAACGAGATGACAGGCTGCTCTTCTTGAAGAGGCTATTTCAGGCACCTCTCGGCTTCCTGTCCCATTGGACTGATTACTTCTCTGCGACACACTTATCCTGAGATTTCATTTGATTCCCCCTTCTGGGTTTGCTTTCCATTTTTCCTTGGATTTCCTGGGCTCCTTTTCTATTTTTCTTGGATTTCTTTTTCATTTGGCTGGAGTACATCCTAAATTTTATTATTGTTCTGCGGAACCTGTTCTTTGCAGAAACGCTAGTGTGTGTATATGTATGTTGGTGAGGTGTGCAATTGAAATGCGTTTTCTCTCCAAGGGTGAAAACTGATATGACTCTGACTACTGTGCCATTGAAGATAACTTCATCCTTCTCTCTAAGCTTTCAGGATTGTCTCTTCATCTGTGCTATTTTGGACTCTTCCTGGGATGTTAGTGAGAGTTTTCAGGTTATTCGTCCTCTGTGACACCTGACAAATCTGCCATTCTTCAGTGACCTTAGTTCTTTTATTTTCATGATTGGTACTTTGGGTAGTTTTATGCTTTTAATTACTATAAATTCCTAGGTCCCATCTAGATCTATCATGGAATCTGGATATGATCTAGGGTGGAGTTTGGATATTTCACATGGTTTCTCAATGGATTTGTTAACCATCCCTGCCCGTGAACCACTAGCCCAGGCTCTAGGGAGCTGGAATTTCCCTGGTTAAGCAGTCTTAGTGATATTGTCATGTGATGCTGTGCCAACGCAGGTTTCAATGCCTTCACCAGAAGAATGGTATGGGGTATAAAGCAACAGCACCCCTGCCTGGATCCCAGCATTCACATGAAGGTCATGTGCAATCATATATGTAAGAACTTGCCTAGGATGCCTACTTGTCAGAGGAAGTTAACCCGTCAAGGTGCTGCAGACTTTAGCAAGGCTCAGTGACTTTCAGCAGACTGCATCACTTGCAGAGATAGAGAGGAGGAAATGTTTGTCCTTGGGTTCCATTTTGCTGAATCTTTCCGTCATATTACCTGCTTCTTTGTCCCTGAAGGTAGATGTCTGCCCAAGATAGAGCCATCGGTTTTAATTTCTTCCATTGCATTGTCTCTTCCTACCCCTTTTACTGATGTAAGTATCAAATCAGGCTTGTGTTCCTAGTCTCTGAATATCAGTGCTTCCTCTAACCACTCTATAAATCATTATTATTAATAACAAGGATAATAATGATATTACTAAATAGCACTCAGGTAAAATTTTCCATTACAAAATGTTTTTCAGAAATAGCACCTCTGGGCTGCTGGTTTATATGGGAAATACAAAAACTGATTTAAAAAGATGACTGTTCTATCCAAAATGTGTTTGCTTTTCTATGTTGGATTCATTTGTTTGACTGAAAATTTCATAAGGAAGGTACGTATTTCAGAGATCTGGGGATGCAGAGTTCTGAGCCCCTTAATAGTCCAAATGTTTGGAAGTATTTGAGTATCTGATCAGCCTACACCAGAAAGGTGGGGTTTATAGACCTAGCAGATTTAATACCTAAAGTAGCATAATCCTGGTCACATTTCTTAAATACTTGTGAAATCATGAGGCCACCTATTGGAGAGATTCCTGGGATCTGATCCAGTTCTATTCCTAAAGGGCCTGGGTGATCAGGGGTGTGTTTATTATTCTGTGCTTCTTATTTCCTTATCATTAAAATGAAGATTTGCAATCTACCTCACAAAGTTGCTGTCAGCCTCAACCAGTTTCTATTTGGCATATAGTATTAGCATTCCAAAATGCAATCCATTACTATTGTTGCTACTATTACTGAAATTATTATAATGTTGTACAATATGCTCTGTACTCCTTTCTCAGTATTCATGGAGGATTGGTTATAGGATCTCCCATACATAAGAAAATTTGTGGTCAAGTCCCTTGTATAAAATGGCATTTGCATCCAATCTACACAAATCATCTCATATATTTTAAACCATCTGTAGATTACTTGTAATATCTAAAGCAAAATGTAAATGTTATATACATATACAGAATAACAATAAAGAAAAAAGTCTGTACATGTTCAGCATAGACACAATTTGGTCTTAAAATATTTTCAATTTACTACCGGCTGTGTCCTCAGATGCAGACCCTGCAGATAGAGAAGGTCAACTGATTATAGAGGCTGAGAAGTTCTAAGACCTGCAATGGGCAAGTTAGAGTCCCAAGAGAGCTGACAGTGTAGTTCTGATTTGAGTCAGGAAGCCTGAGAGCTAGAAATGTGATATAGTAAGTTCCAGTCTGAGGGCAGGAGAAGACTGATGGTCCAGCTCACGCAGTCAGGCAGATGCTCCTTCTTGCTCAGGCTTTTTGTTCAACTCAGTCATCAATTGTCTGGATACGGTCCACCCACATTAGGGAGGGCAATCTGCTCCTTCTCCAAATAAGAATTTTTTTTTTCTATAGTTAAAACTTGAGTATATTTGTATAAAACTTCACAGAGACATTGGGATTGTCTTAAAGTGAACACACTGGAAATAACTAGATTTGGAGCTGGAATATCAGAAAGCATCCTAGAGGTTTCTTGGGTTCCCTGAATAATTTAACATTATGGAATCATACAATATAAACTATATTTTGGCAGGTACATCGAAAGTTCCTGTTGATTTCCTTTGGCATTATGTTTGCATACTTTACTTATGCCAATGCATTCTGCAAGGGATCACCTCTACACATAGACATGTGATATTCTACTGTATCATGGTCACTGAGTAATTTTTCTTCTTGAAATAACATATTGTTTTGTAGCACTTCTCTGCTCAAAGCTCTCGTGTTCCTTAATGTGAGTCAGCTTTCCAGTACCATAACAAGTATGTCAAGACAATCAAGTGAAAAAGAGGAAAGGTTTGTTTTGGCTCACAGTTTTGGAAGTTTCTTCTGGGATCTGTTTGCTTCATTGCTTTTGGGTCTGTGATAAGGCTGAACATCATAGTAGGAGAATATGGTGGAGCAAAGCTGTTTATCTTACAGCCAGAAATGAAAGAGAGTTAGAGGATCGAGTGAGGTTCTAATATTTCCTTAAGGATACATTGCCAATGACCTGACTTCCTCCCATGAGACACTACTTTCCAATACCACCATAGGCTAGCATGGTGGTGTCCCTCATAGGCACCAAGTATTTGAACACTTGGTCCCCAGTTGGTGGCACTTTTTGCAGAGGCTTAGAGGTGGCTTTGCTGGAGGTAGTGTGTCTCCAGGGGTGTGCTTTGAGAGTGCATAGCCCTGTCCTACCTGCAGGTTGGTTCTCTCTGCTTTCTGTGCCTACTTGAAGATGTGAGTACTCAGCTTTCTGCTCCAGCCATGCCTCTCTTGCCATGATGGACTCTTACCCCTCTAGAACAGTAAGACAAACTCTTCCTTCTTTAAGTTGCCTTAGCATGGTGTTTATCACAGCAACAGAAAAGTAACTAATACAGCTACGGATCAAGACTCTAACACATGGGCCTTTCAGGAACATTCAAAATCTAAACTATAGGACAACCCCAAACATCACATCTCAATTCCTTATTCAATCGACATGACTGCTGATAGGTCCTGCACCACTGTTGCTGACCTCTCCTTTATGTATCTGTGCAAGTTGGACAAATCCCTCTTCAGGTCCAGTGCTCTCTCGGCCTGTCATGGCCTTTCTCAATGTCTGCCATTATTGAATTTCTTCTCATAGTTGAAGTCAAGCTCAGGCCAAGTGCCAACACTTCTAGCTTCCATCTCCATGCAGCCTCATCCAATGTCTTAGGATTCCTTCGGTGGTCCATCTCATTTGGTCCTATTCCAGGTCTGAGAACTGGGCTCACTGCTTTCTCCATTGTTCAGTGCATCTTGTGTTTTGTTTTGATAATGGGTCTGCCTCCATGATCCTCTGATAAACTGTTTACATTCTCATCACCAAGGAGGCTACCTCAGAGCTGCCTCTTGTCAAGCACAATTCTCACATTTAGGGTAAATGGACAAATTTCTTATTTGTACTAATTGCTTGAAAAGTGATGTGTAATAATAAGCTAAAAGCAACTTTTATTTATGGAATTGTACTTATCCTTCAGGTAGGTGAATATGTAAAAATTGTATTTCTTTCCACGAGTAGCTATTTAATTTTAAATGTCTCTGAAACACTACCTGGCTTCTGACAGGTACTGTGGCCTAGGATTTGGTCTTCTCCCTATCAGTCCATCGAGTTTAACAGGGTTGATCTTCTCTGTTCTCTGAATCGATATAGGTACTAACTGATTATTTACATAACGATTATTTACATATAAGGACGTTTCTCTCACACACCTGCCCTATCCCCAGGCTATTCCACATGGCTTCTTACCTTCAATCTGCATATACCTGGCATGTAGTAAGACCACAATAAATGCTTATTGAGTGACTGAGCAAATCTTTTGGTTTCTGAGTGGGCAACTAAAAGTCTTTTACACTTGGAGATAACTTTCATGTTTATGATTTTGATACATAAATTGAAGGGAAGAATTTCAGTTGATTCTTCAAGCAAACATTTACAAGTGTCTAATGCATATCTGTAGTGGTAAGGATATGTAAACTGCCACTGTATTTTAAGCTGGTAGTGGCAATATGGTTCCTTTGCTTTGAATTTTCTGTTTCAAGTGTAATTTGTGATGATTATTTGTGTCAAGAGTTATGGTATATACTCTGCATTTCTTATCTACCCAATTCTCATATTTCTTGTGCATAGACCAAGGAAAATTCCAATCCTCCACAAATACATGCTCAAATACATAAACAAACACTACTTCCAAAAAAGGTGGGGAACTAAGACACGTAGATTTATAGACAGAAGATAAAGCATTAGTGTTTTTGTCGATAACCTCTCATATTAAGATGACATCAAGCCATCGTATCCGGCAAAGATTCACTTGGCACCTGTGCTGGTCACCAAGGGCACAATGGCGAACAAATACTGATTTCTTTATTTTCCTGGTACTTATGTGTCTCCTGGGGAAACCAGACTAAGCAGAGAAAAGGCAAGTAAACAAGTAAACGCTTTAAAATGCCTCCAAAATGTGACAATGAGACCACATATCATTGATTTTTAAAGACACATTTCTATTCACCTTTTAATATTGTTGAAATTGTGATGTGTTAAAATGGGAATGTGTGTTTAATATATTGTTTTTCCCCCTGAGAAGTTATTAAATTGATGCTTTGACTTCCAATCGATGGTGTCTCAGAATGCAGGAAATATGGTAATAATAAAAGCTCACATTTATCGAACAGTAACCATGAGTCAGGCTCTGAGCAGTTGGCATTGTAGTATGGCCTCTTTTATTCAGAATAACAAGCCTGAGAAGCACATAGGAGCCTCTTTCCTTTGTAGCGAGGGAGATGCATCTCAGGAAGGTGGGATACCCGGCTTGATATTGAGGACATGGAAAATTCAGTGTTTGTACTGGTTTATCTGGCTCTTCTCTGCTGACTGCTCTGTTACCCAGTGTTCCCTGCCCTGGTACCCTGTAGAGGAGGCTGGTACAAAGCAAACAGCATTATGGGGATTTCATGTATAGTCCTATGACAGCTACACAGTTTCCATAGACCTAGGAGGTATAATTCTGGAACTATAGTTTGAGCCACTTAGAAACACATAGCGAAGGCAATAACTTCAGAGCCCATCTTCTCCAGTTCATCTTGGAAGCCAGAATTGGGGCCCCCATCTTGGCCAGTAATCTTGGAGTTCCTTGACCTGCTGGGATGAATACTTAGAAGAAAGGTCAAGGCTTGCTTTACCTTTGCCTGTGCTACCTGGGGTTGCCTTCAGATGTATGATCTGGTAATGAAGGAAGAAAGCTTGGGATCTCACTGTAGGAGACAGAATTTATAAGCAGGGTGATGGGCAAACATTTTCAAGCAGGCCAACCCAGAGAGGTTAAGTGACTTGCTCAGGACCCTTGGGGAGAACTAGAGAATCAGAAGTAGGTCTCTGATCCTCCAGGCTCCAGAAGGTTCATCCATTTACTGTGTTTCTTCCTCCCCGCCTTCCCGTCTTTCCTCTTCTTCTTTTTACTGTTACTACTTCCTTTTTCCTTCCTCTTGACTATATCTTTCCATTTCTGCTTATTTATTTAAAGAAGGAACTAGCAGACTAAAAAGTCATTAAATAACTTTCTGTAAAAACAGTAAAGAGTGGTAGCTAAAATGGAAAGTTCTGGAACTTGTGAAAGTATGATGAAACCATGAAGATTAGTTTAGGATTGATTTATGTGGCTAAATACTTAATATGCTCAAAGGGGTTTTAAAATATGAGGCTTGTAATTAATATTTATAGATCTAAACGATGAGAAATGACCAAGAAAGAAGCCTGTTGGGATGGATTAGGAAGCTGAAAAATCCCCTGAGCTGAAGCGGGCAATAAGGGGCTCACTTCATCTGCTAATGCAGAAGGAATTCAAAACAGGAGCTCTTGGGGAGCCTGTATACTGTAGGGGAGCCACAGAGGACTTGGAGGCCATTTCCACGTTCATTGAATTCATCTCACACAAGTTGGACTGATCTGGGTTACACTGAGCTGGCAAATCAACAAGAGTGCAGAAAAAATCCAGCACATGAACTAGTAACCTATTTAGAAAACTTGTGAAAGAATCTGAGTTGTCAGGCCCTTGAGTCTGGCAAGGGAGCTACTGAAAGGAAGGCAGGGCCAGAGGGGGACTGCTGAGGAAGTGGGTGTTGGCTCACTGTGTCCTGGCAGAGCAGCAGGAGGCAGCTGTGACACAGAGTGGCTTGCCTACTGCCCCAAGAGAAGATGTATTTGTGGTTACAAATCTGCACTTGATAATTCTTGTACCTGGAGACTTCATCTCCCTTGTACATGAACAAGCCATACGTGTTCCCTTCAACTGGTCTAACCAGAATATAGCACACTGTCTTGGAAATTTCTATTGCTAAGTGAATGTTTAAGCGCCTGTCACTCGTTTATAAACACAGATGCTGTAGGAGAAACTTGCTTTAAAAAAAATGCTAGCATTGGGGCCTTAAAAAAGTAAGTGACAGAACGTTATTCACTTCATAAAAGAAGGTCTTTACTTTGAAACAGGGCCTTTATGAGTATCTTTGAACAAACAAAAAATCTAGAAAATAGAAAAAATAAAGCAAAAAACAGAATCTCAAAACTTTATATTTTTACTAATACAGTCTGTGTATGAACTAAGGGTGTTCAGTTAACACACGCAATGGACTTTTAGCTCATTTATTCATTTATTCATTCATTCAAAACCCAAGAGACATTCAGGCAAATCCTAAAAATAAAGTGAAAGAAAATGTGTTAGGTTTCAAGTAGAAGAAACTCTCGCTTCCTATGTACTGATTGTTATTTTTTCTACATTTTGTGAAAAATAAAGTGTTTGCTGTAGACCATTTGGAAAATACAGAAAAGATTCACAAGAGGAAGCAGATATGTCTATGATCTCGCTATGCAGAAATATTCATGGTGGGAATACTTATCCATTTTCATCCTGTCATTTTTGGGAGTGTGTGTGACTGTGAGTATACATACATGCATGGCTGAAAACAGGTTTCGAGAGAAAGAAGGGTGTAAGATGGTGTGCACAACAGACAGGGATGAGAGAGCCTGGCTGGAGTTTTAGAATTTTCCCTGTCGTGATGGGGTGTATGGACCAACTGATGGCCAGTGAGTGGTGCCGGGTGAAAGAGAAGCTCTGCCAGACGATACAGGCAATAAATAGTCACCAAAGCCCTCTTCATCATTTGATATAACTAGTGTTGATCGATAATCAATCCCAGAAAGTACAAATAAGTTGTAGTTGAGGTTTTAAGAATTGTAGTCTCAGAGACATAGATTCCAAAACAGAAAATTCTAAAGAAGGAAAACAGGACTGTGGTTTAAGAAGGTTTTACTTGCGAATATAAGATGTCCTTGCTGATTTTTCAACCCTGGCTTCGTGACTATACCTTTGTGGGCCCACATGTCAACAACAGTCTTGGCCAACACATTTCATTCCACAAGGAGCACTGCACCAAGAACGAAGCAGAGATTAGAAACAACAGGCTTGCACATTCCAAAAGTTCTTAACTTGATTTCAACTTTTGACCTGTAATGCTTTCCAGCTGTTTCGAAGTCACACAGCCCATCTTGATTAGACTCACCCCCTAAGTGATGCAAACAGAGGAGACTGCTTCAGGGCACCATCCCTTTGCAATTCTTGGATGGAGATGGTTACCCTGTCCCAAGCCTCTTTGCTCCTTAGCACAGCAGGAATGGATCAAGCAAGCATTCATTTCTCTCTCTCTTCTCTCTCTCTCTCTCTCTCTCTCTCTCTCTCTCTCTCTCTTCTCTCTCTCTCTCTCTCTCTCTCTCTCTCTCTCTCCTCTCTGTCTCTCTCTCTGTCTCTCTTTCCCTCCCTTGCTCCTTAGATCACCCCCTTTACAGTCTGTTTTCACAATGTGGAATCAGAGCAGAGGAAGACTCAGTGTCCCTGCCCACCTCAAAATAACATTCCCCAGGTGGTGGGAGTTAACTGGGAATACAGAGGGCTCTGATTCCAAAGTACACTTCGCCCATAAATGAAAACCAACTGGAGTTGAGCTGGGCAGAGGCAAAAGAAAAGAAAGTCCTGAGGTTTTTGTTTTTTTGTTTATTTTTGTAATTAATTTCTTTTTGTAGAAAATGCTAATCTTGGGGGTAAACTCAAAAGGCTTGTGCTTTATAAAGATCACTTTCCTTACAGGTTTGGGAAATGATCAAAACCCAGGAATCAGTTCTCCTGGGCTTAGGGGGATTCTGTATGGCAGATACACATAGTGACCCACCCTGTTCGTCACCAGGCATGGGGTCGAGGTCTATGTGGCTGTACAAGTTAGAAGTTGGGCTGAGACCTCCTACAGTTCCTGTGATTTATCATCGAATGAAATAAACAAGGATGATTTTTTTTTTCTACCGTTCTTTTTGGTCACCATGTCCTCTGGGAATTCCTTTGTACTCAATTTTCTCCTAGGTGCTCATTCATGAACCAGCTTCTTTAGAGGAAGATTCTGGGGACACAGAATTATTGGCATCAGACCCTGATGCCTTCAAGGAAGGTCTCCAAGGAGAGCTCACAGTTGCTTAAAACTGTGACAAGGAAA
Organism: Nannospalax galili; assembly: GCF_000622305.1. NCBI lineage: Eukaryota > Metazoa > Chordata > Mammalia > Rodentia > Spalacidae > Nannospalax > Nannospalax galili. The sequence continues at coordinate 838,958 of NW_008342000.1, read as the reverse complement.
CACTATCATCGCAAGTGAAGTCAACACAGTGTGGTGGCCATCACCCCTCTATTGTGTTCCTGTGGTGGGTATATTTGTGTATCTCCATTTGGCTTATATTGTGTGTGCATTCTATTTTTTTTTTAAATTCAAAGTGAGGGAATGAGATGGAGTCGTTTTCCTTTGTTTCCAATGTTTTGTTAAATTTGTTCATTGACAGTTTCACACATGTACATAATATATACTGACCACTCTTACCTCCTACCCTCTGTTCCCATCTCCCATCTCACATCCCCCCCACCCCATCATCTACTCTCCTCCCCCTTTTTCCTACAAATCTCTTTTTCACATTCATGTCTATTAGTTATGTTTTGTGACCCACTGAGCATAATCAGGGCCCTGTGTGTGACTATAGAGTTTGGGGCTATTGTTTGGGGCCTGATGAGCTCAGTAGTAGGTATCCAATGACTCCCCTCTTCCAGAATCTATCAACAGCTAATAGCTCTGTGGTAAGGGGAGAGGGCCTCATGAGCACCTCACCTATCCATGACTGATTGTTCACAGGCCTGTCTTATGCATGTCCAGAGCAGATAACTGAAGTTGCTGTGAGTTCATGACAGCAATGATTCTGTCAGGAGTCTAGACGACAGAGGTTCATAGCCCTTTACCCCTATCTTCCTTATAGGCTCAGTCATATACTTTGATATATACAAATTTATTCTGTGGGCAACTTTGGTAGAACATTTGATGACTTGGCCAGAGTTCAGTAGGGAAATTAAATTAAAAGCAATCATTTTAAGAGAGGAAAATAGTGAACTAACAGTTTTGATTACTTCAGCTGTTTCAGGACCAGGGCAATGGATGGTGATGGCATGTTAGGGTTTGAACTCAGTGGTTCATTTCGATCCTTTTTATCTCTTTGCTGTTGCCTCTGGGTAGGTTCTTTGCCCACTGAAGGCCAACCATGAGCTGTGGTGCTTCTCCGCCTGCTTTGTTCACTAGATGGCATGCCACAGGCCAGTGAGGTGCAGACTCAGCTGGGTGAGGACGTCCTCTGCTACTCCTGTCAAATACCAGCTGTCTTCGTTCAGTCATCTGGGACAAACACAGGCCTCTGGGTAAAACAAGTGAGGGGACTCTGCAACAGGCGTTATTGCAAGGGATGAAGTGTCTGCAACTGGATTAGGGGAGATTCACGGAGCCAGACTGTGTCTTGTAGATCATCTTGTTCATCTCAGGGTTACAAACTTGTTTGAAGTGATAAAATACCTTCCGCAGCAAAATGTTATGCAGAGCCAAAAATGCAATGTGGATAAACAGCAGGATTACTGTGGCTGCTTTCTGCATTCCCTGGGAAAGGAGAAGTACTGATCTCACCCCTTCTCTCCTCCCTCCTTCCCTCCTTCCTTCTTGCTGTCTCTGTATTCCTTCTTCCCTTTTCTTCCTATTTCTCTTAGATTATCCAGAACTGGAAACCAAGGGCTAGAGATGCCAAGATGTTCACTGCAAATTTAGCCACAAAGCATCCTACTGAACAGTATTTCCCTGAAACCACTACAATGTTTATTTAAATCCCCAAGGTTCCCATTAAAGGGGTCTCCAAAGGAAGTTGTTTTCAATTCCTGGGGCAATGCTGTTGGTGGATAGATACAGGCCTTTGTCGAATCTACTGGATGTTTCTGTTTCATCCAGGGTTTCCACACTGATCTTAAATTCAATGAAGGACACTGGTAACAATAAGTGTGTGAACTCTGGCCAGACAGACACTAGTCAAACATCTTCATGCACTATTTCCTTCTTCTGCAGAGGACTCCCGTGAGGTTGCACATGTGAAGAATTAGATTAAGAGGTTAAACTTTCGGTACCAACTAATAGAGTAGGGTGCAAGGAAAGACCTTGGAACAAAGAGAGCTTCAAGCACAATTACTTCAGCTTCCTCACATTTGTCTATGGGAAGACGACGGCAACAGCTGAGGGTGTGTGGTCCTGTTGCAACCTGCATCCAAGTGTTTTCCTCCCTGCATACAATATGGATTTTCTAGTTTTCAATGTGTCCTAACTGCCAAAGAAGCCAGAAATCCAGTAAATGACAGAGGTAGGATTTGAATCAAGGCTGATGTTCTCTAACCACGGAACTAACATCCTTCAGTCACTTCAACTCACAGTCAAAGGACAAACAGAACAACCATAAACTGCCCCTGTCCTATCTACCATTATGGCTTTTAGTAGCACGATACCAAGATGGCTCCCAGTGACTCTTACCTACTGGCCTTCTTCCCTTAGTCAGGCCTCTCTCTCCCATGCTGCATAGAGATGATAATGTTCGCATGAATGACACTGGAGGAGGTTAAGTTCCAAAAGACAGGGCATTTTCTGCTTAGCTTTTCCTGGGTCACTAGCTATGGGAAGGCTAGATGTCATGCTGTGAACAGCTCTGTGCAGAGGTCCACAGGGTGAAGAATTCTGGCCTCTCTCTGTTTTGCCATAGCCACATGTCAGTCACATAAGCAAGCAGCTTTGGAGCCTGGCTCTCCAGCCTCCATCATGCCTTAGGGAGCTTCAACTCAGGTTCAGTCTTGGACACAACTTCAGGGTCCCTGAACCAGAGCTATATGAGAAGATAAATGTCTATCTTACTCCATGACGTTACAATTCCTACTAGTTTATAATGTAGCAATAGGTGACTCAACATCAGTATGGAGGCTAAGTCTAGAAGAAGTGTTTTAATATATGAAACTCAGGCCACCTGGTCAGGAAAGCCTTCACGCAGCTGTGAGGCCCACAGTCCTCCCTCCTCTGCACCCTGGTTTCTTCACTGCACTCACTCAAAGCTAAAGTTTGCTTATGCTGTGTAAGTTTCCTTCTCTAAACTAACTTCCTTAACAACAATGTGTGTTCAGATTAATCTAACAGTACTGAATTAAGTCTACATTTAATTGGGTGATTAAAAATCTTCTTTTTCACCATTTATCTGTTCTGTAACATCATGCGCAGATTTCCTTTAAATGGAGGCTCTCAAAACATTGAGCTGCCTTTTACATGAAACCACTCAGTCTCCTCTTTGTCTCAATAACAGGCTTTAAAAAATGCTCTGTATAAATAAAAGATAAATCTCCTAAGGGCCAGAGAGTGTGCTGGTTTAGGAGCCTTTACAAACAGTTGGTACCTCCTTTTTCTTGGAAATCAGGCCTGAAATCTCATCAAAACAAACATCCCCAGGAGAACTCAGGAGATGGAACAATTCTTTTAACTCCCATTCTCTCTTGTGTCATTTAAGAGGAGAGAGGAAGGTCAGCCTTGATGCTCCCATCTCAGGACTGTCTGGTCAGTAGCCCAGGTGACCCCACTTCCCTATGTTTCTGAAGTCCCCTCATTGAAGGCCTCCAAACTTGCATGCAGTCTCCTGTAAATGTGCACTAGATACATCATGGAGATTTTCTTCCAATGCCCTTAACATCGAGCCACTTTAGAAGAGACCTGGAGTGCATTCTGCATTCCTTCTAAACCTCCACCTTTTTAGTTGCTGGTCCCTGGGAGGTTTGGTGGAATTGTGGACATTACAGGAAGTTGAATTTGGGTTCAGCAAGAAAGAAGCTGGAATATTTGCAGGCACATCACAATCACAGGAAAACAAGCTGTCATGTGATGATCCTACTTTCAGGTACTCTCTATCCTGATGGAGTCATTGGATGGAGACTACAGTCTGGATTAAGCCGCACTGCCTCCTCCTTCAAGTCTAAGGAATGTTGCATTTTTATATTAAGTAACAACAAGGACATTTTCTCTCTCAGCTTGTTTTTCACAGGGACATTAATTAACTCACACGGGACCGTGGGCATGTGGCAGAGACAAGAATTATGAAGCAGTCATGCACCAATGCATCATGGGAGAGTGGGGATGCAAATTTTATCCCCTATTACTCCCTCCCCCACAGAGGACATAGCGCCTCCCAAATGGGAGGTATTAATATCTTGATTATAAACAATTTTCATACTTACTCAGATTTAAGACTGTATTGATCCACATCATTGATTGAATAACGTTGATTTTTCTGTTTTGTTTTTTCTTCTTTGATTTTTAGGAGAAAGAAAAAAAAATCACATTAAGTTTCTCTATCAATTGTGAGATGCATCCTGATTTTCCAAACCTCATGAAAACAGAAAGAAATATTTTCTGTGTATTTAAAGATCTTTGGTAAGCTTTAAGGCAAAAGCACCTTGTCTCTGGAGGTGACCATGTAGAACTGTCAATGAGGCTAATGTATCTGAATAAGGCTATAAGGGCTCATCAATGTAATATGTCTGCTTCCAATACATGAGACCTAAACATCCTAAAGGAAAGTGAAGATGCTGTGTCTGTGCTGGGTCCCCAATTCCTGACTCTATGCCTAGCACCCAAACTTGCTTGATGGCAGTTACTGTATAATAAAACTACTGTAATTATTATTGTGTGTGTATAAGCATATGGGTGCAAACTCTTGTGGGTACACCTGTGTGTGGTATGCATGCACATGTGTGTGCTGGGAGGGTAGAGGTTAACTTTGAGAGTCATTCCTCAGGCTCTGTCTACCTTGTTTTTTTTTCTTCTCTCTCTCTCTCTCTCTCTCTCTCTCTGTCTCTGTCTCTCTCTCTCTCTCTCTCTCTCTCTCTCTGAGATGTATGTGTGTATATGGTACCTGCGTATGCATGCACGTGTGCATACACATGCACAGTCCACAGGAAGACATCAGGCATCTTCCTCTATCACTTTCTGCCTTATTTTCTTTAAGTAGTATCTCACTGACCTAAACCCAAAGCTCTGTTTAAGCTAAGCTGGTTGACCAGTGAACTCCTAGCACCTTCCTAGCTCTGCTCTCCAGGACCAGGGTTACAGGCACACATAGCCATGCCTAGTTTTGAACTCAGATGCTGGCAATTCAAAGTCAGGTACTCAAGATTTCACAGCAAGTAGTCCTATCTACTGGGCCGCATCTCAAGTGGAGCCCTACAAACTCCTGGGACCCTGCTCATATGAATCTATAGCAATGGTGTCAGCGTACACAAGTCCCATCTTGTGTTTTAGAGACAGGATCTGTTCACTGACCTGGAGTTTGCTCAGTGAGTAGACTGGCGGGTGAAGGAACCCAGGGATCTGCCTGTCTCTGCCTCCAGAGCACAGGGATTAGAAGTGCATGTCTGGCTTTTTTTATGTGGGTTCTAGGGATGAAACAGGCCCTCATGCTTACATAGTAAGCATTTTTCATTTTTTCTGGCCAAACTATTCCTTTACCTGCTTGAATAAAGTATTGGGGATGAGCAGGCGTCTCTGGTCCCTCCAGTTTTTACTCATCCTCTCATTTTGCAGTCCAGACGCCTGCTGCAAGCAGTGCTGGTATGCTGCCCCTAAAGGTCCTAGTGCTGCACAAATTCTCCATAAACAGATGTCAGTGCCTTCAGTTCTCCTGTATGCTTCCTCTCTTTCTAGATTCTTTGCCTACTCGGGATCCTTCAATAGAAATTAAACTTTGCTGCCACACTCCCCAGGGCCTTCCAAAGGACAGACTCTTTCTGTGAGAAAATGAGCTTATTGACTTTTCTGCCTCTGAAAAGGAGACCGCACAACTGTTGATGTGGGACTGTAGTGCAGGTACAGCTGGGTTGGAGTCTGAAGAGGCCTGTGCCATGAGGATGGGAGGGCAGCAGCCACCATCACAGTGGGCCCTTCTTCCAGCTTCCTGCCCCGGGGACGCTCCACAAATGGAGTGAGAGCAATTTTCCTTGCAGGTGGACTGAAGTCACCCTTCCCTGGTGAAGTCATCCATCCTTGGGGAAGTCACCCATGCCTGGTGAAATTACCTACCCTGAATGAAGTGCCCTGGTGCTAGGTATGGTGCTAGGGGCTGATCCTTTATTTTTGCTGCATTTTCAGTTTGGTCCTCAATGCTATCTCTGTCACTTGACTGGAACATATAAGATACATTCACATAGGAGGAGTTAAGAAAGAACTTCTTCTTCTTGAGACTCTACTCACCCATTTTAATCACTGGTGATCTTTGGATCCAGGGAACCTGTGGCTTGAAGACCATCTCTAGCCCCCTCTGAACCCCGCCTTGTGTCTTTTCCTCCTCTCTGCCATGGTATTGTTCTTCCAGCTGGAGTGGCCTCCACTCAGCACCTTCATGGTCACAGAGCAGCCTGGTGTAGATAGACAGCAAACTACTTCCTCCCTGAGGCAATAGATTAGCCTTTCAGAGAGAGACTCTTACTAGTAGTTTTGATCGGACTTAAATCTGTGCAGATAGAGATGAACTTTGTATGTTGTCTTGGAGATGAGGGTCTTTCTTTCCCCACACTGCAGTAAGAACCATGGAAGACAGGAATGTGAATCAGGAATGACAGTCTCAAACTTATATGTTGGCTCACACAACCCTATGTGGGATAGTCAGTCTTTTATTTTCTCCTTCCCTTCCTCCCACCCTTCCTTTCTTTAGAGATAGGGTATCATGTAGCCCAGGCTGCCCTTAAATTTCCTGTACAGCCTATGACCTTGAAGTCCTGATCCTCCTGCCTCCACCTTCCTAGTGTTGGGATTATAGGATATACCACCACGCCCAATCAGTAATGGTCTACTGTAGTTATATGCTGAAAGTCTTGAAAGCCCAAGTGGGGACTTTATCACAGGGTTGAAGAAAACATTTAGAAATATTTTTCATCAAAAGTCTACCTAGAATTGCAATTCCTTGTCCCCTTGCCCTACAGTGTATTCTTTGCCTGCCATTATTATCTTCCAAACTCAAAACATTATTCAGTAGGTTTCAAATATCACTGTTGTTTTTAAGCTCCCTTGTAGGATGTCTCTCAGTCTACAGAAAATGGTGCTTAATTAAATAGGCAGGCTTCACAAAATTTTTAAATATATTTTTCATTGAATTTTTGTGGATTTCATCCACTGACACCTGTTCAGCCTGTCCAGCGTCACTCCGTTAAAGACGATCAACTCTCCCTCACCCAGCAGGGATCAGCTGCCAGTAGTTCTTTGGCTAGGGTTAGGGCCTGCTGGCCATTTCTCCAGTTCTATGCTGGTTTTGTTGATTTGGTTTGTATGGTTCTTGTGCATGTTGACATCACTGCTGTAAGTTTGTATGAGCAAGGTCCCAGGAGCCTGTAAATCTCTGTTTCCCTATGGTCATCTACCTCCTCCTCTGGTTCTTACTATCTCCCCCTGACCCACCTACTTTGCAGGAAGGCTTTAATTTATCAACATCTTTCATGTTCCCACAAAGGGACACACACATGGAGCATGTCACACACTCCAGAACAGAATGGAGAAGAGTGAAAGAGTGTCAACATGCAGGTTCATAGATCGTGTGTTTTTTCTTGTTGTTTATTTTGACTAGGTTTTGAATTAGCTGTGTGATCTTGGATAAGTCACTTTCTTTATATGGGGTTTACTTTCTCCACTTTGAAGTATATGATATTAATGTACTTTCAAGGCCTAGCCAAAATTTATCACCTTCTTACTGTTCTGAGAGCATATGGGATCACTTCCATTGACTAAATGAGTGCTTATACTTTCTATGCCTGATCTACAATATTAAAGTCTGCATAGATGTTAATAACCTTGTTTCTCTTTGAAAAGCTATGAAAGTACAGATGGATTTTGCAGGCCCCATCTGAGGTTTGCACCCAGCAAATCAAATATCACACATTAAATGTCCTTGGCACTCGGTGTAGACAGAAGTCTTAGCCAGATATGCAGGAAAGGTTGGTTTGTTCACCATTAAGCAGTACAAAGTCAGACCCTCTGTTTTTGAAATGAAACAACTTGCCTCTCACCGTCTGTTTTCTAGGACCTGGAACGAGACGCACTTTTATTTCCATGTGCAGCCAAATCTGTTCCCAGAAATGTGTATTGGAAACCAGGAAAGAAATGCCATCCTTTGGCTGGTTACCTTAAGACACCACTAGCTACCCTCCTTACATGTTTTCATTTTATTTTAAGTTATTCTCCTCTAAATCATTTTAATTTAGTTCTATTTCAATCTCTGGGATAATGGAAAAGTGAATTTGTTGTTAGGCAGACCCTAGGGCACACAGTGGATTCAGCAAAATTTCACTGAGGCCTTAGCATTACCCTTGCTATGCATCTTTAATCGAGGCTTTTGTTTACGTGTTGATTGCAATTTCCAAATGCAGAACAGGAATACATGCTCTGTGGCAGTTATTTCGCTTATCTTTAGGTTTTCTGAATTGGGATATATGTGAAACTTTCTTTGAGGAACTTCAATCTAATAGGAACAGGAGGTAGCAGACATGCATTGCAAAGACAGACTGAACATTATAATATTGATGGATTGGGATCTGGACACATCTGTGACCCTAGGCTTGCCTTCATCCTCCTTAGCCAAAGAGTGGCTCTTGTGGTCACTTTCTTAATTGGAGGAATAGAACAAAACAGGAGGGAGCAATAGGGTGTGGGACAGGGATTAGGCTTAACTTCCCAAATTTTTAGTAAAAGTAGTTATTTCATTCATTTTTTTCCAATATGGGCATTTATACATCAGTGTGTCCGAAACAAGGTTCTCAATATTTCTAAAAAGTCAGTCAGTCACTTTGAAGGTTTGTCTCAAAAGTCATAAAAACACTTGTTTCTCTTGAAGGAATTCACCCTATGGAGTTACAGATAACATTCAAATGTACATGGTAAGAATTTTTACTGCAGTGTTATTTGTAATATAAATGAAGAAAATATAAATAAATAAGTAAAGCGAATACAAGTAAGCAAAATAAGGGTAAAACATCATCTAATTATGAAATATGAATTACTACATAAGAGATTTAATCACAGAAAGATGAACTTGTAATACTTAATTTGATAAAACTGGAAGTGATGGAATGCTCTAGAAAACAAAAAAATTGAAGTATATATGTTTGCATAGGCTATATGGTACTGTGGCCAGATGCATGTGCATATCTTTGAAAAATGAGAATATTCACTTCTACTTAGCAATGATCATTTCTTGGTGGGCCTATTTTACATTCTCTTGTGCATATATTGTACAAAGGAAGTGGATTACTTTTAAAATCAGAATAAATATTTGACTTTTAAAACTGGGTCTGACTTATGGGCATGCTGCAGGAATGCTAATCATTAGGAAGACTGGTTGGTGGAGCTATAGGACAGATTCTGAAGCTTCATGTTTCAAGAAAGGCCCTCCAAAATGAGCTTTAAGCGTGTTATCATTTGGGAGTCATTTACAAGTGGACATTTCAGGTAAATCTTTGTCTGTAAGGCAAAATGAGGTTGTGATAAAAGGATCTCCTTGGATGACATGAGACAGTAGGTCAAGTCCGGTTAAATGGACATCATGGGGCACAGGTGCCTGATAACACTTCCACCTTCATCGCCTACCTCAGGAGGCACCACTGCCACCACATTGGGTCATCAGAGTGTGTTTGAAGCAAGTCTCAAAGTTGCTCTACCCCAACCTTCAGACTTCAGTGAACTTTTCTGAACCAGGATCAGGAATATGGACTAGCTCTCTGCTTATGTGATTCATGATGCAAGTTCTGAACTAGAAGCATCAAGTAATAGTATACTTTCTCCGTGAGTGATATACCTGGGTGCATCTGTGTCCCAGGAGCTACTCTCTAAAGACTTGGGTAGTTCTAAAAATCATTCTAACAGCAACAAAAAAATTTAAGTTCTGTTTGAGTTTTTCAAACAATGACAGAGGAAGCATAGGCGGGAAGAAGCTCCTTCAGCTTGAACTCGGTGCTTCTTCTCTCTTTTAATTATTATTAATTTTTAATTATTATTAAGGCAGATGGGTTGCTAGTGTGAGCCCCAGTATCACTGAAACCTACTTTACTCTGGGCGTGGTGACTGTACTTTGAAGTTCATTATTCCTCTCTTCCATTCTGTTCTCCTAGTTCAGCTTCTTGCTATAAGCCTGAGACATTCTATCCTTGAGGGTCAGCTTTGCTTTCCCTTGTAGCCTTCTTTGAGCATTAAGATGAATAATCAGTCCAGCATCCCTGGTTTAGCCCTACTTCCCACTCACTGTGCTGCCTGGACCAATATTTAACCTTTCTGGACTGAAGTGTCCTAATCTACAAAGCAAGGGGACGGGCTTCATAGTGTTAAAGTTCTGCATTCCAGGGTTTCTCCACCTGTTGACTTGTGGACGGGATTCCCCTTTGTTGTGGGGGGCTTCCCATGTGCTCTAGGATGCTTATCAGTATCCCCAGATTCTACCTACTAGATGACAGTAGCATCTTTCTCTCTATTTGAGAGAACCACAAATGTCTGAAAACATTATCACATGCCTCCCAGAGGATAAAATTGTCCCAATTTGAGAATCACCACCTTTTGCTTACGGCTTACTTTCCTGGTGTATTTGGACCATCTACCTTGCACTCTTAGCAGTAACACACAAGTTCTGTATACATATGGCCAGGGGTCTCTAGAAACACACATCACTAAAATCTGGTTCAGGGCTCACCTCTCCACACCATGTGTTGAGAGACCTGGCTCCCCTCTGACAAATTTCAAATGCCCCCAGCAGTAGACTGTCCTCTCAGGTACAGTGAGACAGCCTCAGAGAATCAAAAACAGCAGCTAGCTACCACTAGGGGAGTGAGGGCACCAGGTCTTGTTCTACTTTCTGGCCTCTGAAAACACATGGGGTTTTTCTGTCTTGACTCGGAGCCCAGAGAGTATAGAGACCAGTGTGGAGGCAAGAGCAGGCCAGTCATGATAGAACGCAAGAGTGGGATGAGGAATTTCCTTAGATTCATTGGAAACAGATGCCTGGTGGAGGTGGAGGGCTGGGCCCTGCTTTAGTCCAATGTGCTTGGCAGCTTCTCCTCCCCAAGTCTCTCAGCCTCCCCTCTCCTCCTCTCCACCCCCACAGACACCACCAGACAGTGGAGAGGAGGGCTGTACTCTCAGATAAGCTGGGGTTGCCATGATAGAGGAATGAAGCCTGTTTTTGTGAGAACTCAAACAGGGGACCAAGTGATAGAACAGAATACACATGTGATCAGAGATTGATGAGATTAAGGAGCATCAGGGAGGAAAGATCTTTTACGGTCCAAGGTCAGGATCTTTATCTTAAAGATGAAGAAAAAGGAAGGTCTGAAACTGAGTCAGGAATCCAGGTCAGCTGATTCCCCAGGCTTTCACTATACCCTCCCTGCCACCTAGCTCTCTTTTAAGATGTAAATTCATTAAGATTCTTTCCTTTTTTTGGTCAGGGTCTAACTTTAAAGCCAAGGTTGGTCTCAAACTCACATCGTTATGTTCCTGCAGCCTAAAGATCCAATCTACACCAGATAGGCAATACCATTCGAACAGCAATGGCATATATTTACCACATTGTCCAGTGACTTGGTCTGGTAGCAATATAGACATATGGAAGTGAGGACTTGGGGTGCTGGACCCCTTTGATCCTAATTATGAGAATAATTTGGGTGACTGTTTTGGATCAGAAAGTGAAGTTATTTGTGGTCATGTGAACTTGAGAATCTTCTGAGCAAGGTACAAGGGACCTATGTCAGGTAAAGGACATTCATGGGGTACTAAACTTTCATGTGCATATTAATGTTCCAGTGGATCATTCCAGAATGTTCTGGGTTACGGAGAGACCTGAAAGTCTCCAGTTCTAACAAAGCCCCAGGTGATATTGATGTGGTTGGTCTATCAAACATCCACTGTACACAAAACTGTTCACTTAGCAGGTTATTTTACACTGTAGGAAAGTGTTTTTCTAGCAAGATGAGGGAAAGGGAGTCATGGGTGTTTTATCATTAGCTTTCCAAGAGGCCTGCTGCGAAGAGTCTGTCCTTGTCCCTCTTTTTTTTCTGATTTTTGCTTCTTTACTTCCATATCAGCCTTGTAGTAACCAACCTGATGAATCCTAGGCATCTCAGAAATGACTTCCATTCCAAATGTGTTCTGGTTCAAGCCCTGAACACAAGAAAGAATGAGTATTTGTTTTCTAATTCCAGATCCTTCTAGAATACTCTTTAATGGTCCTGCTGGACGTGACATTCCTCTGAGAATTGAATCTTAACCAAGAACAATACAGAGTTTGACTAGATACTTGGAAAGTATTTTCTTTGGGCAAACCTTGTTGTTTAACCAAAATAACTGTCTTTAGAAGGAAAACTAAAGATCTTACATGACCCATCATGATTTAGAAGGGATATATCATTTCTCTGGTAAGTGGCCTGTGATTTGAGAAGACGCTTTAGAATTCAGCCTGAATAACTGATAGGGGAAGGGTGAGGTAGGGCTTTCTCTTAATTTTTCCCAAGTAATTGAGATATTTCACCTCAATCTGGCATAATTATGTTGTTAAGTGCAAGATGCTTCAAGTAATTAGTAACATAATTAGTCAAACTTTCCTGTTCCATGTGTCCTCAGCTAAAATGCAGTCCTTGTATCCAGCGCCCTTTGAAGACCAGGACAAACTTTAAGGAGGAACACTTCATTCTTTTGATATGAACAACGGGTAAAGGAAAATGTATGTAGGGCCTTTCAAGGTTGCCTCAAGAAGGCTGCTTATATTGCATCCATGAGCTAATGAAAACCAGATCTGACGAAAGATGGCATTAGGGCGCATGAGAAGTGGCTTTGGTCATGGTAGATTTTCCTGCTGCTGCTGTTTCTAGGATTAATATAAGTTGTCAAATTTCTTCACACATATTTTCTACTGTCACACAGTTCACGCATTTCCTCGCTCACAATCTTTTTGTCTAGACCATGTCAGGTTTCGAAGAAAGAGATCAAGAGACTGTTTACTCAACATACTGCCTGTAGGGTCCTTTGAAGATCTTTGAAGTTTGTCTTGGTCTTCAAAGGGCACCAGATAGCATTAGTGTCTTGATACACATTGGCTTGTTCAATTCTATACCTTCTGGCAAACAGGTATTATCATCATCATAATAGTTAGATTTTTTGTCATTGTGACAGAACACCTGACAGAAACACTTTAGGGAGGAGTTATTTATTCTAGTTTACAGTGGTTGCTTAGCCCCATGAGCATGCATAGAACACCATGGCCATGGGAACATGTAGTGGAGAAGCTTCTTGGCTGATGGGAAGTAGATAAAAAAGAAACACAGTAAAGAGCCAGGACAAGATAAAACTAAGGACAGGTCTCCAGTGGTGTACTTCCTCAAATAGACCCTCCTACGAATGATGGCAGCACATTATGAACCTGACAAGGGATTAATCGTTTGACAACTAGGTCAAAACCCTTAGGATCTAATTGTCTCTGGAAATGAGGCTCAATAATTTAGTGGCTAATAACCTTTGGGTCTTAGTCTACAGCTTAATTCTTACTGGTGCTAAAGTTGACTGTTTTCCCAATACATAAGAGTGAGGAGAGTTAGTTCCAGGTCCAACTAATTAGCTATAGGATGGGGGAATCCCAGGCCTCCATCTTCTCACCTGATCCCTCTGTACTTCCTAGGAATCTCAGATATCCTAGAGTTACTGGTGGTAACAGAGAAGTGAGGTTAAGATCAAGCCATCTTCTGCAGTATCCTTTGCCTTAGGTCAACATTTACCAGGTTTGTGCCAAGGATCAAGATCTCCCTAGCCTCATGGTCACAGTTGTCTGTTCTTTGACATTTACAAATACAAGCACATACTGAGGCCTCTGGGAGCTTTTATGGAATTATATTTATTATAATTATTTATAATGCAGTTATTCTGAAAATCTTTACATACTTAGCCTATATTTCCTATATTGTGAATTAACTTGGAAAGGACCTACATTCTGTAAGGCGTTCCTTTTATATACCATGGCAAATATCACATGGAATTTTCCATACTGTCTCCATTTGTGTGGATTTGTAGTATGGTGGTTTGAATGAGAATGTTCCCCATCGGCTCCAAGTATTTGGACATTTTTGTCCCCAGTTGATGGCACTGTTTTGGGAGGTCTTAGAAGGTGAGGCCATGCTGTGGTATGTCACTGGAGGTGGGTTTTGAGAGTTCTTAAGCCTTGCCAATTTTCCAGTCAACTCTCTGCTTCCTGTGCCTGCTTGAAGATGTGATTGCTCGGCTTTCTGTTCCACCCACTTGTGCCACCATGCCCCCCTTGCCATTATGGACTCTATCCCTGGAAATCTAAGCTCACATAAACTCTTCTTTGTATAAGCGGCCTTGGTCATGGTGTTTTTTCACAGCAACAGGGAATTAACTAATATAGGCAGCAATCAGAAATTACATACAAGGCATAGTGTCTCAAATGACCCTATGACAGAATTAGGACTATAATGACTGTCTCCATTCACCAGTGAGTAGATGAGACTCAAGTAGGTGGCACTCTGACCACACAGCTCACAGTAGACTAGCTACATTCCATCCTGGATGGCCTAATGTCAAGGAGGGTCTCCCAGGACTACATATGTTTCCACCATGTGACTGTAGGGGACTTTGATGCTCACTCAGTTTTCTCTTGGGGCCAGGTCTGTTGAAATAGGTCTGGGCAGCCATGTACACTTCGCTTTGTGTATGTAGAAATCCTGAGTGCACTTCAGTATCTGAGAAGCAGCACTCCAGCAGAGGATAATGGAGCAAGAGAGAATGATCACACTAACGAAGGCAATAATTACACTCTCCAGGACTTGTCGAGCACTTCCCGGTTTGATGAGCACATTCACACACGGCATCTCTTTTGATCGTCACGGCAACCCAGTGTGCAAGCTGGTCCAGCAATTTTTTTATCTTCATCTGACAGAGAAGAGCACCGAGCAGCAGAGAAGTTAAGGACAGAGCAAAATCTCATACAGAGTTCCAGTCAAATCCAACTCTGAGTCCTCTGACCTAGCTGTTCCCATCATCTGGACTGGCATCTGAGAGCTTGGTAGAAAGGAAGCATCAAGTTGTCCATGTCCACTTTTCCCTTTCTACTTCTCCATCCTCTTCCTTCCAAGTGGTTTCCAAATGCTTAGATATCTAAGGATTAAACAGCACCCACCATAAACCCACCATACAGAGATACCTGCTGCTCACTGGCTTCCAGTCATGGTTTCAAGTCCACTTGCCTACTATTAAACTTTCTTCAAAGTCGCATTTTTATTTGTTTGTTTTGAGACAGGGTCCACCTGTAGCTTGAACTGGCTGGGAACTTGTTATGTAGACCAGAAATCCGCCTGCCTCTGCCTCCTGAGTGTTGGAAGGCATGTACCAGCAAGCTGCTGAAAGTCACATTTTAAGTGTGTGCAAAGGCTGTGCTTTATCTTTCTTTACATAGCCCATCTTTCACTGTTAGACATTTGGGATATTTTCACATTTTCTACAATATAAATAGCATTTGATAAACATCATCATACATAAACTTTTGCATACTTTAAAAATCATCATCCTTGAGTGTAGCAGCTCTTATCACAGCAGACCACCAGAAAGTGCAGCGTTCTGGCCTCCCCCTGCAGAAGGCCTGAGAACACAGGGGACTGCCTAAGAGCCTCCAGATCCTGCCTCCACATGGTGGAATTACTGACATTGAGCATTTCCTTCCCTGAAAGGCCTATTTCCTGGGTGAAAATCAATGAAAGCCTATGTTGGGACAGTCAGACCTGAACCTAACATGCACAATTCCTGGAGAATTAGACTCTGCATTAATCAAATGTCTCATTTTATTTCCTAAATGAAAATTTCATGTCACCAGTAAAGATTAGAAGTGAGATATGTTAAAAAAAAATCATCATCCTTGAGATAAAATTCCCAAGCATAATTTCACATACAAAAGCTTCCCAAATATTTTTGGTAGATATTCTTAACTGATATTTAGAAATTTTTGCTGAGTTCAAAGCCCTGGGAGCAATTATTCTTGTAGTCTTTTAAATTTTTACATGCAGTGTTTCAATTTCCATTTCTTTGATGATCAGTGTTGGTGATTTCTTTCAAATACTCACTTTTTATGTTTATTTGGTTTTAATTATTATTTAGTGTGTGTGTGTGTGTGTGTGTGTGTGTTGTATACATGTCTGTGTTTCTATGTGTTCCACAGTGTGATTGGGAGGTCGAAGAACTTGTGCGAGTCTAGTCTTCCTTTGTACCATATAAGTCCCTGGGTATCAAACTCAGATCCTCTGGCCTGGCAGCAAGTGCCTCTCCCTACTGAACCATCTTGCCAGCCCCTCAAACACTCATTTTCTCTTGGCCATCCTTGCTTCTTCTACCCTCAGTGTCTTGTTCATACCACTTGCCTGTTACCACTTGTTACCATTTACATGGGGTTATCTTCTTGTTATTCATTTCTTGGAAGAAGTTATATATTAAGGAAACTAACAGTTATGCTGTAATTAATATTTTCCTTAGATTAAAATCATAAGTCATGCCCTGTGAATAGTGTTTCTAATTGATAGGAAGGGAGATGTTAAAAAGAAATTTCAAAAAATGAATGAAAATTATGCAAAAGTAGAATTGGTGGCCTTGTGAATCTGTTTCATGGAGAAGGTAAGCCAAGACTCAGAGAAGTCTAATAACTTGCCATAAATCACAAACCAGAAAGTGTCAGAGAGGAGATTTAAAACTTGGTTTGTCTCCAACTTCTGCGTTCTTTCTACTGCGTGGTAGGTATCTTTGTATCCCAAAGGGAATTAACGGTCAGGGAAGATATACAAATATAAATCATGTGTAGGCTATCCTAGAGTGAAGCAAACAACTAGAAGCTTCCAATGTGAAATCCTCAAGTAAATTTTCTGAAAGATATGAAGGCAGATGCCTGTGCTCACAGTCACAAGGTGAGGGAAGCCTCAGGGATCACCAGGGGCAGAGTGTGGTATATCTGGATGGCTAGATCTTACCAGGGACAGTCAGTGTTTTCTTCACAACAAGAAATAGTCATTAGCATTTGGAACTCTCAGGTTAGAAATATGATTCTAGAAACACCACAACCAACCACCCACTCATCCTTAAAATTCCAGTTCTCTGGTTGTTAAGGCAGAAACTCGTAATTGGTTAATGTTCTGAGAGTGTCAGTGGAGTGCTCAACCCCAAGTGGGGCATTCATATAACCCCCCCGCCAGCCCAAGGCTTGGGATCATACACAAGTGGGGCAGAAAGACATTTGGGGGCAAATCCTATCTTCAGTTTCTCTCTCTCTCTCTCTCTCTCTCTCTCTCTCTCTCTCTCTCCTTTGTATTTATTTTTTTAAACTGCTGAGTCTGATAAATTAGGACTATTAAGAGACTGTTTGTTATTCTGTCCTGGGTTACTATTTTGAGGGCTAAAAACACTCATAAATATATGAACGGTCAGGCTCTAAATGGATACATTTTAGTCAGTGAAAAATTCATTTTCTCTAATCCCCGCATGTAAAGTGTCCTGCTGAATCCCTCAGCAGTGTCTCACCCTGATCTTCTCTCCATTCCTCCCATGTTTATCTGATAAAAGCAGATCCATCATTGGTGCAGATCCTTTTCTCTGCACCATAAATAACAGCTGGGAAAGCGGACCATCTCCCGGAACACAGCCGTGTCAAGTTTTATCCACTTTTGGAATTTATTGTTAAGCCTTCTTGGGATAGGGGCCAAGTGTAGCTTCATGCTTTTCAATGAGAGCTCATGGCCTCTTCATGGTTTGGACAAAGGTACTGGAAGTCCAAGTGCACAGAAATTTGCATATGATTTCAGTTCTGCTTATTGGACAGAGAGTAGAGTAGGGTGGTGGTTCTATGCCCTGGCTGTCTTCAGCAGATGGCAGAGTACACCTGTGCTCCCAGTTAAATTAGTGGTATTCCTCTTGTTTTGTTCTCATTCCCCATCAGATGTTCATTTTAGATACTGGAATCTTCTTTCTTATCCATCAACCACGTGTTGTAGTTAGAGATCTAAAGGACCTAAAGTCAGAGGCAACATTTCCAACATAGAAGAACGGAGGGAAAGGGAGAAAGAAAGAAAGATGACTTTATTTAAAATGAACTTTTTTAGAAACATGATTTTCGTTCCTACCATGTGGGAAGCACTTTATTAGAGACTTTTTTTTTTGTCTTTCTGAGACAAGGTCTCCCTGTAGCCCCAGCTGTCCTGGAACTCACTATGTAGACCAGGCTGGC